>NW_027136317.1:323260-646521 GCF_039906515.1 Pseudorca crassidens
TTTTCCTGAATATATTCAGGAAAAAACGCATACGCCCTTTTTGGCCAAGTGCATCATTGTGGACGTTCTGCCTCTTTTCCTATGCTTTACATGCAATTCCAGTCTACCTCCTGAAATCGGTTTCCTGCAATTCTGCCCCGCTTTCAAGTCCTCTTGGCAGCCTTACTTCAATATATTTTTGGACGATAGCTGTCATTTATAACTCTGCAGGTTTGTGAATTACAGTGCCCCTGAGCTCCTTTCTTCAACTCGCTTTCTTGTGAGCTGGCCGCAACACCGCAGGATTGCTTCAGGCCCTAGTGTGGTTCCGGCATGGCTCGCTGAGCCTTTGGTTATTCCCTCTTCCTGGTGGGAAATGAGAGTTAAATTTGCCCGTCCAGACACCTCCAGCTAGTCTCTCATTGGTTCTCCCTATTCCTGTTCATTTTCCGCAGAAATTGCAAACTGGGCCAAACAGGAGGTTAAAGGCACTGACTCTCCAAGTGGGGAGAGTGTTAGTAAAGCGTCTGGAATGTTGCACCCGAGTAACAGGGGACGAAAACTGAGACACATTTGAACACGTTTCCCGATCACACGGTGGATCATACTCTGGGTTCCACATGCATGTTTTAGCTGAAGGAAGAATCCCTTAAACCTGGAGAGTTGAGAACCATGGAATGGGTACCATGCAATATGACTTCAAAGGGTCTGCATTTGCTCACCGAACCTAACCAATCCTATCACTGCTGCGTTTATGCCGCTGTACACACGCTGGATTCTCTTTCGGAGACATATAAATCCATAGGTTTTAAGATTCTTACTAGTCAGGTATATTCTTAGGCGTTTAATATGGGGTGTTGAGTCCACTTCGTTGAGCAAGCAGTAGCTCTTGTCTATTACATATTTGGCTTATGGAAAGGTATCTGTGCTAATTTCAATCTCTGGTTTTATGCAGCACCCCAACTCACCTTTCCCCTTAAGCAAGCATAAGTTGGTTTTCTACATTTGAGGCCCTATTCTGTTTTGTAATTCAGTTCCTGTGTAGCCAAGTTTACATTCCGTGTATTAGTGATACCTTATGATGTTTCTTTTTCTGTGTGACTTATTTCACTTAGAATCATCGTACCTGAATCCACTCATTATGCTGCTACTGGCCTGATGACATAGATTTCATTGCTGAGTGATATTGCATTGTACGTAAGTACCACAACTTCTTTATCCATTTTTCGCTTTCTGCGATATTGAACTTGTACCGTAAACGAGGTTCTTGTAAACAGAGCCGTCCCAAACTTTGGGGTGGCTGTGTCTTTTTGATTTTAATTTCCCTAAGCTATAGGACCATAAGTGGAAGTGCCCTAGGCTCTCTTGCTTTGTTTTTTAGATGTTTCAGGAAACACCATACACTTCTCCAGAGTGGCTGTTGGCAATTTACATCCCGCCCATCAGCATAACAAGGCTCCCAGTTCTCCATGGCCTGTCCTGCCTTTCTGGATTTTACACTTTTTTCAGATGGCCCTTTTGACCGGGGGGCAGTGAGACTTCATTGTAGTGCAGATTTCCTTTGCAAGCTTGCTTGGTTGGCCAAAAAGGGCGTATGCGTTTTTTCCTGAATATATTCAGGAAAAAACGCATACGCCCTTTTTGGCCAAGTGCATCATTGTGGACGTTCTGCCTCTTTTCCTATGCTTTACATGCAATTCCAGTCTACCTCCTGAAATCGGTTTCCTGCAATTCTGCCCCGCTTTCAAGTCCTCTTGGCAGCCTTACTTCAATATATTTTTGGACGATAGCTGTCATTTATAACTCTGCAGGTTTGTGAATTACAGTGCCCCTGAGCTCCTTTCTTCAACTCGCTTTCTTGTGAGCTGGCCGCAACACCGCAGGATTGCTTCAGGCCCTAGTGTGGTTCCGGCATGGCTCGCTGAGCCTTTGGTTATTCCCTCTTCCTGGTGGGAAATGAGAGTTAAATTTGCCCGTCCAGACACCTCCAGCTAGTCTCTCATTGGTTCTCCCTATTCCTGTTCATTTTCCGCAGAAATTGCAAACTGGGCCAAACAGGAGGTTAAAGGCACTGACTCTCCAAGTGGGGAGAGTGTTAGTAAAGCGTCTGGAATGTTGCACCCGAGTACCAGGGGACGAAAACTGAGACACATTTGAACACGTTTCCCGATCACACGGTGGATCATACTCTGGGTTCCACATGCATGTTTTAGCTGAAGGAAGAATCCCTTAAACCTGGAGAGTTGAGAACCATGGAATGGGTACCATGCAATATGACTTCAAAGGGTCTGCATTTGCTCACCGAACCTAACCAATCCTATCACTGCTGCGTTTATGCCGCTGTACACACGCTGGATTCTCTTTCGGAGACATATAAATCCATAGGTTTTAAGATTCTTACTAGTCAGGTATATTCTTAGGTGTTTAATATGGGGTGTTGAGTCCACTTCGTTGAGCAAGCAGTAGCTCTTGTCTATTACATATTTGGCTTATGGAAAGGTATCTGTGCTAATTTCAATCTCTGGTTTTATGCAGCACCCCAACTCACCTTTCCCCTTAAGCAAGCATAAGTTGGTTTTCTACATTTGAGGCCCTATTCTGTTTTGTAATTCAGTTCCTGTGTAGCCAAGTTTACATTCCGTGTATTAGTGATACCTTATGATGTTTCTTTTTCTGTGTGACTTATTTCACTTAGAATCATCGTACCTGAATCCACTCATTATGCTGCTACTGGCCTGATGACATAGATTTCATTGCTGAGTGATATTGCATTGTACGTAAGTACCACAACTTCTTTATCCATTTTTCGCTTTCTGCGATATTGAACTTGTACCGTAAACGAGGTTCTTGTAAACAGAGCCGTCCCAAACTTTGGGGTGGCTGTGTCTTTTTGATTTTAATTTCCCTAAGCTATAGGACCATAAGTGGAAGTGCCCTAGGCTCTCTTGCTTTGTTTTTTAGATGTTTCAGGAAACACCATACACTTCTCCAGAGTGGCTGTTGGCAATTTACATCCCGCCCATCAGCATAACAAGGCTCCCAGTTCTCCATGGCCTGTCCTGCCTTTCTGGATTTTACACTTTTTTCAGATGGCCCTTTTGACCGGGGGGCAGTGAGACTTCATTGTAGTGCAGATTTCCTTTGCAAGCTTGCTTGGTTGGCCAAAAAGGGCGTATGCGTTTTTTCCTGAATATATTCAGGAAAAAACGCATACGCCCTTTTTGGCCAAGTGCATCATTGTGGACGTTCTGCCTCTTTTCCTATGCTTTACATGCAATTCCAGTCTACCTCCTGAAATCGGTTTCCTGCAATTCTGCCCCGCTTTCAAGTCCTCTTGGCAGCCTTACTTCAATATATTTTTGGACGATAGCTGTCATTTATAACTCTGCAGGTTTGTGAATTACAGTGCCCCTGAGCTCCTTTCTTCAACTCGCTTTCTTGTGAGCTGGCCGCAACACCGCAGTATTGCTTCAGGCCCTAGTGTGGTTCCGGCATGGCTCGCTGAGCCTTTGGTTATTCCCTCTTCCTGGTGGGAAATGAGAGTTAAATTTGCCCGTCCAGACACCTCCAGCTAGTCTCTCATTGGTTCTCCCTATTCCTGTTCATTTTCCGCAGAAATTGCAAACTGGGCCAAACAGGAGGTTAAAGGCACTGACTCTCCAAGTGGGGAGAGTGTTAGTAAAGCGTCTGGAATGTTGCACCCAAGTACCAGGGGACGAAAACTGAGACACATTTGAACACGTTTCCCGATCACACGGTGGATCATACTCTGGGTTCCACATGCATGTTTTAGCTGAAGGAAGAATCCCTTAAACCTGGAGAGTTGAGAACCATGGAATGGGTACCATGCAATATGACTTCAAAGGGTCTGCATTTGCTCACCGAACCTCACCAATCCTATCACTGCTGCATTTATGCCGCTGTACACACGCTTGATTCTCTTTCGGAGACATATAAATCCATAGGTTTTAAGATTCTTACTAGTCAGGTATATTCTTAGGCATTTAATATGGGGTGTTGAGTCCACTTCATTGAGCAAGCAGTAGCTCTTGTCTATTACATATTTGGCTTATGGAAAGGTATCTGTGCTAATTTCAATCTCTGGTTTTATGCAGCACCCCAACTCACCTTTCCCCTTAAGCAAGCATAAGTTGGTTTTCTACATTTGAGGCCCTATTCTGTTTTGTAATTCAGTTCCTGTGTAGCCAAGTTTACATTCCGTGTATTAGTGATACCTTATGATGTTTCTTTTTCTGTGTGACTTATTTCACTTAGAATCATCGTACCTGAATCCACTCATTATGCTGCTACTGGCCTGATGACATAGATTTCATTGCTGAGTGATATTGCATTGTACGTAAGTACCGCAACTTCTTTATCCATTTTTCGCTTTCTGCGATATTGAACTTGTACCGTAAATGAGGTTCTTGTAAACAGAGCCGTCCCAAACTTTGGGGTGGCTGTGTCTTTTTGATTTTAATTTCCCTAAGCTATAGGACCATAAGTGGAAGTGCCCTAGGCTCTCTTGCTTTGTTTTTTAGATGTTTCAGGAAACACCATACACTTCTCCAGAGTGGCTGTTGGCAATTTACATCCCGCCCATCAGCATAACAAGGCTCCCAGTTCTCCATGGCCTGTCCTGCCTTTCTGGATTTTACACTTTTTTCAGATGGCCCTTTTGACCGGGGGGCAGTGAGACTTCATTGTAGTGCAGATTTCCTTTGCAAGCTTGCTTGGTTGGCCAAAAAGTGCGTATGCGTTTTTTCCTGAATATATTCAGGAAAAAACGCATACGCCCTTTTTGGCCAAGTGCATCATTGTGGACGTTCTGCCTCTTTTCCTATGCTTTACATGCAATTCCAGTCTACCTCCTGAAATCGGTTTCCTGCAATTCTGCCCCGCTTTCAAGTCCTCTTGGCAGCCTTACTTCAATATATTTTTGGACGATAGCTGTCATTTATAACTCTGCAGGTTTGTGAATTACAGTGCCCCTGAGCTCCTTTCTTCAACTCGCTTTCTTGTGAGCTGGCCGCAACACCGCAGGATTGCTTCAGGCCCTAGTGTGGTTCCGGCATGGCTCGCTGAGCATTTGGTTATTCCCTCTTCCTCGTGGGAAGTGAGAGTTAAATTTGCCCGTCCAGACACCTCCATCTAGTCTCTCATTGGTTCTCCCTATTCCTGTTCATTTTCCGCAGAAATTGCAAACTGGGCCAAACAGGAGGTTAAAGGCACTGACTCTCCAAGTGGGGAGAGTGTTAGTAAAGCGTCTGGAATGTTGCACCCGAGTACCAGGGGACGAAAACTGAGACACATTTGAACACGTTTCCCGATCACACGGTGGATCATACTCTGGGTTCCACATGCATGTTTTAGCTGAAGGAAGAATCCCTTAAACCTGGAGAGTTGAGAACCATGGAATGGGTACCATGCAATATGACTTCAAAGGGTCTGCATTTGCTCACCGAACCTAACCAATCCTATCACTGCTGCGTTTATGCCGCTGTACACACGCTGGATTCTCTTTCGGAGACATATAAATCCATAGGTTTTAAGATTCTTACTAGTCAGGTATATTCTTAGGCGTTTAATATGGGGTGTTGAGTCCACTTCGTTGAGCAAGCAGTAGCTCTTGTCTATTACATATTTGGCTTATGGAAAGGTATCTGTGCTAATTTCAATCTCTGGTTTTATGCAGCACCCCAACTCACCTTTCCCCTTAAGCAAGCATAAGTTGGTTTTCTACATTTGAGGCCCTATTCTGTTTTGTAATTCAGTTCCTGTGTAGCCAAGTTTACATTCCGTGTATTAGTGATACCTTATGATGTTTCTTTTTCTCTGTGACTTATTTCACTTAGAATCATCGTACCTGAATCCACTCATTATGCTGCTACTGGCCTGATGACATAGATTTCATTGCTGAGTGATATTGCATTGTACGTAAGTACCACAACTTCTTTATCCATTTTTCGCTTTCTGTGATATTGAACTTGTACCGTAAACGAGGTTCTTGTAAACAGAGCCGTCCCAAACTTTGGGGTGGCTGTGTCTTTTTGATTTTAATTTCCCTAAGCTATAGGACCATAAGTGGAAGTGCCCTAGGCTCTCTTGCTTTGTTTTTTAGATGTTTCAGGAAACACCATACACTTCTCCAGAGTGGCTGTTGGCAATTTACATCCCGCCCATCAGCATAACAAGGCTCCCAGTTCTCCATGGCCTGTCCTGCCTTTCTGGATTTTACACTTTTTTCAGATGGCCCTTTTGACCGGGGGGCAGTGAGACTTCATTGTAGTGCAGATTTCCTTTGCAAGCTTGCTTGGTTGGCCAAAAAGGGCGTATGCGTTTTTTCCTGAATATATTCAGGAAAAAACGCATACGCCCTTTTTGGCCAAGTGCATCATTGTGGACGTTCTGCCTCTTTTCCTATGCTTTACATGCAATTCCAGTCTACCTCCTGAAATCGGTTTCCTGCAATTCTGCCCCGCTTTCAAGTCCTCTTGGCAGCCTTACTTCAATATATTTTTGGACGATAGCTGTCATTTATAACTCTGCAGGTTTGTGAATTACAGTGCCCCTGAGCTCCTTTCTTCAACTCGCTTTCTTGTGAGCTGGCCGCAACACCGCAGGATTGCTTCAGGCCCTAGTGTGGTTCCGGCATGGCTCGCTGAGCCTTTGGTTATTCCCTCTTCCTGGTGGGAAATGAGAGTTAAATTTGCCCGTCCAGACACCTCCAGCTAGTCTCTCATTGGTTCTCCCTATTCCTGTTCATTTTCCGCAGAAATTGCAAACTGGGCCAAACAGGAGGTTAAAGGCACTGACTCTCCAAGTGGGGAGAGTGTTAGTAAAGCGTCTGGAATGTTGCACCCGAGTACCAGGGGACGAAAACTGAGACACATTTGAACACGTTTCCCGATCACACGGTGGATCATACTCTGGGTTCCACATGCATGTTTTAGCTGAAGGAAGAATCCCTTAAACCTGGAGAGTTGAGAACCATGGAATGGGTACCATGCAATATGACTTCATAGGGTCTGCATTTGCTCACCGAACCTAACCAATCCTATCACTGCTGCGTTTATGCCGCTGTACACACTCTGGATTCTCTTTCGGAGACTATAAATCCATAGGTTTTAAGATTCTTACTAGTCAGGTATATTCTTAGGCGTTTAATATGGGGTGTTGAGTCCACTTCGTTGAGCAAGCAGTAGCTCTTGTCTATTACATATTTGGCTTATGGAAAGGTATCTGTGCTAATTTCAATCTCTGGTTTTATGCAGCACCCCAACTCACCTTTCCCCTTAAGCAAGCATAAGTTGGTTTTCTACATTTGAGGCCCTATTCTGTTTTGTAATTCAGTTCCTGTGTAGCCAAGTTTACATTCCGTGTATTAGTGATACCTTATGATGTTTCTTTTTCTGTGTGACTTATTTCACTTAGAATCATCGTACCTGAATCCACTCATTATGCTGCTACTGGCCTGATGACATAGATTTCATTGCTGAGTGATATTGCATTGTACGTAAGTACCGCAACTTCTTTATCCATTTTTCGCTTTCTGCGATATTGAACTTGTACCGTAAACGAGGTTCTTGTAAACAGAGCCGTCCCAAACTTTGGGGTGGCTGTGTCTTTTTGATTTTAATTTCCCTAAGCTATAGGACCATAAGTGGAAGTGCCCTAGGCTCTCTTGCTTTGTTTTTTAGATGTTTCAGGAAACACCATACACTTCTCCAGAGTGGCTGTTGGCAATTTACATCCCGCCCATCAGCATAACAAGGCTCCCAGTTCTCCATGGCCTGTCCTGCCTTTCTGGATTTTACACTTTTTTCAGATGGCCCTTTTGACCGGGGGGCAGTGAGACTTCATTGTAGTGCAGATTTCCTTTGCAAGCTTGCTTGGTTGGCCAAAAAGGGCGTATGCATTTTTTCCTGAATATATTCAGGAAAAAACGCATACGCCCTTTTTGGCCAAGTGCATCATTGTGGACGTTCTGCCTCTTTTCCTATGCTTTACATGCAATTCCAGTCTACCTCCTGAAATCGGTTTCCTGCAATTCTGCCCCGCTTTCAAGTCCTCTTGGCAGCCTTACTTCAATATATTTTTGGACGATAGCTGTCATTTATAACTCTGCAGGTTTGTGAATTACAGTGCCCCTGAGCTCCTTTCTTCAACTCGCTTTCTTGTGAGCTGGCCGCAACACCGCAGGATTGCTTCAGGCCCTAGTGTGGTTCCGGCATGGCTCGCTGAGCCTTTGGTTATTCCCTCTTCCTGGTGGGAAATGAGAGTTAAATTTGCCCGTCCAGACACCTCCAGCTAGTCTCTCATTGGTTCTCCCTATTCCTGTTCATTTTCCGCAGAAATTGCAAACTGGGCCAAACAGGAGGTTAAAGGCACTGACTCTCCAAGTGGGGAGAGTGTTAGTAAAGCATCTGGAATGTTGCACCCGAGTACCAGGGGACGAAAACTGAGACACATTTGAACACGTTTCCCGATCACACGGTGGATCATACTCTGGGTTCCACATGCATGTTTTAGCTGAAGGAAGAATCCCTTAAACCTGGAGAGTTGAGAACCATGGAATGGGTACCATGCAATATGACTTCAAAGGGTCTGCATTTGCTCACCGAACCTAACCAATCCTATCACTGCTGCGTTTATGCCGCTGTACACACGCTGGATTCTCTTTCGGAGACATATAAATCCATAGGTTTTAAGATTCTTACTAGTCAGGTATATTCTTAGGCGTTTAATATGGGGTGTTGAGTCCACTTCGTTGAGCAAGCAGTAGCTCTTGTCTATTACATATTTGGCTTATGGAAAGGTATCTGTGCTAATTTCAATCTCTGGTTTTATGCAGCACCCCAACTCACCTTTCCCCTTAAGCAAGCATAAGTTGGTTTTCTACATTTGAGACCCTATTCTGTTTTGTAATTCAGTTCCTGTGTAGCCAAGTTTACATTCCGTGTATTAGTGATACCTTATGATGTTTCTATTTCTCTGTGACTTATTTCACTTAGAATCATCGTACCTGAATCCACTCATTATGCTGCTACTGGCCTGATGACATAGATTTCATTGCTGAGTGATATTGCATTGTACGTAAGTACCGCAACTTCTTTATCCATTTTTCGCTTTCTGCGATATTGAACTTGTACCGTAAACGAGGTTCTTGTAAACAGAGCCGTCCGAAACTTTGGGGTGGCTGTGTCTTTTTGATTTTAATTTCCCTAAGCTATAGGACCATAAGTGGAAGTGCCCTAGGCTCTCTTGCTTTGTTTTTTAGATGTTTCAGGAAACACCATACACTTCTCCAGAGTGGCTGTTGGCAATTTACATCCCGCCCATCAGCATAACAAGGCTCCCAGTTCTCCATGGCCTGTCCTGCCTTTCTGGATTTTACACTTTTTTCAGATGGCCCTTTTGACCGGGGGGCAGTGAGACTTCATTGTAATGCAGATTTCCTTTGCAAGCTTGCTTGGTTGGCCAAAAAGGGCGTATGCGTTTTTTCCTGAATATATTCAGGAAAAAACGCATACGCCCTTTTTGGCCAAGTGCATCATTGTGGACGTTCTGCCTCTTTTCCTATGCTTTACATGCAATTCCAGTCTACCTCCTGAAATCGGTTTCCTGCAATTCTGCCCCGCTTTCAAGTCCTCTTGGCAGCCTTACTTCAATATATTTTTGGACGATAGCTGTCATTTATAACTCTGCAGGTTTGTGAATTACAGTGCCCCTGAGCTCCTTTCTTCAACTCGCTTTCTTGTGAGCTGGCCGCAACACCGCAGTATTGCTTCAGGCCCTAGTGTGGTTCCGGCATGGCTCGCTGAGCCTTTGGTTATTCCCTCTTCCTGGTGGGAAATGAGAGTTAAATTTGCCCGTCCAGACACCTCCAGCTAGTCTCTCATTGGTTCTCCCTATTCCTGTTCATTTTCCGCAGAAATTGCAAACTGGGCCAAACAGGAGGTTAAAGGCACTGACTCTCCAAGTGGGGAGAGTGTTAGTAAAGCGTCTGGAATGTTGCACCCAAGTACCAGGGGACGAAAACTGAGACACATTTGAACACGTTTCACGATCACACGGTGGATCATACTCTGGGTTCCACATGCATGTTTTAGCTGAAGGAAGAATCCCTTAAACCTGGAGAGTTGAGAACCATGGAATGGGTACCATGCAATATGACTTCAAAGGGTCTGCATTTGCTCACCGAACCTCACCAATCCTATCACTGCTGCATTTATGCCGCTGTACACACGCTTGATTCTCTTTCGGAGACATATAAATCCATAGGTTTTAAGATTCTTACTAGTCAGGTATATTCTTAGGCATTTAATATGGGGTGTTGAGTCCACTTCATTGAGCAAGCAGTAGCTCTTGTCTATTACATATTTGGCTTATGGAAAGGTATCTGTGCTAATTTCAATCTCTGGTTTTATGCAGCACCCCAACTCACCTTTCCCCTTAAGCAAGCATAAGTTGGTTTTCTACATTTGAGGCCCTATTCTGTTTTGTAATTCAGTTCCTGTGTAGCCAAGTTTACATTCCGTGTATTAGTGATACCTTATGATGTTTCTTTTTCTGTGTGACTTATTTCACTTAGAATCATCGTACCTGAATCCACTCATTATGCTGCTACTGGCCTGATGACATAGATTTCATTGCTGAGTGATATTGCATTGTACGTAAGTACCGCAACTTCTTTATCCATTTTTCGCTTTCTGCGATATTGAACTTGTACCGTAAATGAGGTTCTTGTAAACAGAGCCGTCCCAAACTTTGGGGTGGCTGTGTCTTTTTGATTTTAATTTCCCTAAGCTATAGGACCATAAGTGGAAGTGCCCTAGGCTCTCTTGCTTTGTTTTTTAGATGTTTCAGGAAACACCATACACTTCTCCAGAGTGGCTGTTGGCAATTTACATCCCGCCCATCAGCATAACAAGGCTCCCAGTTCTCCATGGCCTGTCCTGCCTTTCTGGATTTTACACTTTTTTCAGATGGCCCTTTTGACCGGGGGGCAGTGAGACTTCATTGTAGTGCAGATTTCCTTTGCAAGCTTGCTTGGTTGGCCAAAAAGTGCGTATGCGTTTTTTCCTGAATATATTCAGGAAAAAACGCATACGCCCTTTTTGGCCAAGTGCATCATTGTGGACGTTCTGCCTCTTTTCCTATGCTTTACATGCAATTCCAGTCTACCTCCTGAAATCGGTTTCCTGCAATTCTGCCCCGCTTTCAAGTCCTCTTGGCAGCCTTACTTCAATATATTTTTGGACGATAGCTGTCATTTATAACTCTGCAGGTTTGTGAATTACAGTGCCCCTGAGCTCCTTTCTTCAACTCGCTTTCTTGTGAGCTGGCCGCAACACCGCAGGATTGCTTCAGGCCCTAGTGTGGTTCCGGCATGGCTCGCTGAGCATTTGGTTATTCCCTCTTCCTCGTGGGAAGTGAGAGTTAAATTTGCCCGTCCAGACACCTCCATCTAGTCTCTCATTGGTTCTCCCTATTCCTGTTCATTTTCCGCAGAAATTGCAAACTGGGCCAAACAGGAGGTTAAAGGCACTGACTCTCCAAGTGGGGAGAGTGTTAGTAAAGCGTCTGGAATGTTGCACCCGAGTACCAGGGGACGAAAACTGAGACACATTTGAACACGTTTCCCGATCACACGGTGGATCATACTCTGGGTTCCACATGCATGTTTTAGCTGAAGGAAGAATCCCTTAAACCTGGAGAGTTGAGAACCATGGAATGGGTACCATGCAATATGACTTCAAAGGGTCTGCATTTGCTCACCGAACCTAACCAATCCTATCACTGCTGCGTTTATGCCGCTGTACACACGCTGGATTCTCTTTCGGAGACATATAAATCCATAGGTTTTAAGATTCTTACTAGTCAGGTATATTCTTAGGCGTTTAATATGGGGTGTTGAGTCCACTTCGTTGAGCAAGCAGTAGCTCTTGTCTATTACATATTTGGCTTATGGAAAGGTATCTGTGCTAATTTCAATCTCTGGTTTTATGCAGCACCCCAACTCACCTTTCCCCTTAAGCAAGCATAAGTTGGTTTTCTACATTTGAGGCCCTATTCTGTTTTGTAATTCAGTTCCTGTGTAGCCAAGTTTACATTCCGTGTATTAGTGATACCTTATGATGTTTCTTTTTCTCTGTGACTTATTTCACTTAGAATCATCGTACCTGAATCCACTCATTATGCTGCTACTGGCCTGATGACATAGATTTCATTGCTGAGTGATATTGCATTGTACGTAAGTACCACAACTTCTTTATCCATTTTTCGCTTTCTGTGATATTGAACTTGTACCGTAAACGAGGTTCTTGTAAACAGAGCCGTCCCAAACTTTGGGGTGGCTGTGTCTTTTTGATTTTAATTTCCCTAAGCTATAGGACCATAAGTGGAAGTGCCCTAGGCTCTCTTGCTTTGTTTTTTAGATGTTTCAGGAAACACCATACACTTCTCCAGAGTGGCTGTTGGCAATTTACATCCCGCCCATCAGCATAACAAGGCTCCCAGTTCTCCATGGCCTGTCCTGCCTTTCTGGATTTTACACTTTTTTCAGATGGCCCTTTTGACCGGGGGGCAGTGAGACTTCATTGTAGTGCAGATTTCCTTTGCAAGCTTGCTTGGTTGGCCAAAAAGGGCGTATGCGTTTTTTCCTGAATATATTCAGGAAAAAACGCATACGCCCTTTTTGGCCAAGTGCATCATTGTGGACGTTCTGCCTCTTTTCCTATGCTTTACATGCAATTCCAGTCTACCTCCTGAAATCGGTTTCCTGCAATTCTGCCCCGCTTTCAAGTCCTCTTGGCAGCCTTACTTCAATATATTTTTGGACGATAGCTGTCATTTATAACTCTGCAGGTTTGTGAATTACAGTGCCCCTGAGCTCCTTTCTTCAACTCGCTTTCTTGTGAGCTGGCCGCAACACCGCAGGATTGCTTCAGGCCCTAGTGTGGTTCCGGCATGGCTCGCTGAGCCTTTGGTTATTCCCTCTTCCTGGTGGGAAATGAGAGTTAAATTTGCCCGTCCAGACACCTCCAGCTAGTCTCTCATTGGTTCTCCCTATTCCTGTTCATTTTCCGCAGAAATTGCAAACTGGGCCAAACAGGAGGTTAAAGGCACTGACTCTCCAAGTGGGGAGAGTGTTAGTAAAGCGTCTGGAATGTTGCACCCGAGTACCAGGGGACGAAAACTGAGACACATTTGAACACGTTTCCCGATCACACGGTGGATCATACTCTGGGTTCCACATGCATGTTTTAGCTGAAGGAAGAATCCCTTAAACCTGGAGAGTTGAGAACCATGGAATGGGTACCATGCAATATGACTTCATAGGGTCTGCATTTGCTCACCGAACCTAACCAATCCTATCACTGCTGCGTTTATGCCGCTGTACACACTCTGGATTCTCTTTCGGAGACTATAAATCCATAGGTTTTAAGATTCTTACTAGTCAGGTATATTCTTAGGCGTTTAATATGGGGTGTTGAGTCCACTTCGTTGAGCAAGCAGTAGCTCTTGTCTATTACATATTTGGCTTATGGAAAGGTATCTGTGCTAATTTCAATCTCTGGTTTTATGCAGCACCCCAACTCACCTTTCCCCTTAAGCAAGCATAAGTTGGTTTTCTACATTTGAGGCCCTATTCTGTTTTGTAATTCAGTTCCTGTGTAGCCAAGTTTACATTCCGTGTATTAGTGATACCTTATGATGTTTCTTTTTCTGTGTGACTTATTTCACTTAGAATCATCGTACCTGAATCCACTCATTATGCTGCTACTGGCCTGATGACATAGATTTCATTGCTGAGTGATATTGCATTGTACGTAAGTACCGCAACTTCTTTATCCATTTTTCGCTTTCTGCGATATTGAACTTGTACCGTAAACGAGGTTCTTGTAAACAGAGCCGTCCCAAACTTTGGGGTGGCTGTGTCTTTTTGATTTTAATTTCCCTAAGCTATAGGACCATAAGTGGAAGTGCCCTAGGCTCTCTTGCTTTGTTTTTTAGATGTTTCAGGAAACACCATACACTTCTCCAGAGTGGCTGTTGGCAATTTACATCCCGCCCATCAGCATAACAAGGCTCCCAGTTCTCCATGGCCTGTCCTGCCTTTCTGGATTTTACACTTTTTTCAGATGGCCCTTTTGACCGGGGGGCAGTGAGACTTCATTGTAGTGCAGATTTCCTTTGCAAGCTTGCTTGGTTGGCCAAAAAGGGCGTATGCGTTTTTTCCTGAATATATTCAGGAAAAAACGCATACGCCCTTTTTGGCCAAGTGCATCATTGTGGACGTTCTGCCTCTTTTCCTATGCTTTACATGCAATTCCAGTCTACCTCCTGAAATCGGTTTCCTGCAATTCTGCCCCGCTTTCAAGTCCTCTTGGCAGCCTTACTTCAATATATTTTTGGACGATAGCTGTCATTTATAACTCTGCAGGTTTGTGAATTACAGTGCCCCTGAGCTCCTTTCTTCAACTCGCTTTCTTGTGAGCTGGCCGCAACACCGCAGGATTGCTTCAGGCCCTAGTGTGGTTCCGGCATGGCTCGCTGAGCCTTTGGTTATTCCCTCTTCCTGGTGGGAAATGAGAGTTAAATTTGCCCGTCCAGACACCTCCAGCTAGTCTCTCATTGGTTCTCCCTATTCCTGTTCATTTTCCGCAGAAATTGCAAACTGGGCCAAACAGGAGGTTAAAGGCACTGACTCTCCAAGTGGGGAGAGTGTTAGTAAAGCGTCTGGAATGTTGCACCCGAGTACCAGGGGACGAAAACTGAGACACATTTGAACACGTTTCCCGATCACACGGTGGATCATACTCTGGGTTCCACATGCATGTTTTAGCTGAAGGAAGAATCCCTTAAACCTGGAGAGTTGAGAACCATGGAATGGGTACCATGCAATATGACTTCAAAGGGTCTGCATTTGCTCACCGAACCTAACCAATCCTATCACTGCTGCGTTTATGCCGCTGTACACATGCTGGATTCTCTTTCGGAGACTATAAATCCATAGGTTTTAAGATTCTTACTAGTCAGGTATATTCTTAGGCGTTTAATATGGGGTGTTGAGTCCACTTCGTTGAGCAAGCAGTAGCTCTTGTCTATTACATATTTGGCTTATGGAAAGGTATCTGTGCTAATTTCAATCTCTGGTTTTATGCAGCACCCCAACTCACCTTTCCCCTTAAGCAAGCATAAGTTGGTTTTCTACATTTGAGGCCCTATTCTGTTTTGTAATTCAGTTCCTGTGTAGCCAAGTTTACATTCCGTGTATTAGTGATACCTTATGATGTTTCTTTTTCTGTGTGACTTATTTCACTTAGAATCATCGTACCTGAATCCACTCATTATGCTGCTACTGGCCTGATGACATAGATTTCATTGCTGAGTGATATTGCATTGTACGTAAGTACCGCAACTTCTTTATCCATTTTTCGCTTTCTGCGATATTGAACTTGTACCGTAAACGAGGTTCTTGTAAACAGAGCCGTCCGAAACTTTGGGGTGGCTGTGTCTTTTTGATTTTAATTTCCCTAAGCTATAGGACCATAAGTGGAAGTGCCCTAGGCTCTCTTGCTTTGTTTTTTAGATGTTTCAGGAAACACCATACACTTCTCCAGAGAGACTGTTGGCAATTTACATCCCGCCCATCAGCATAACAAGGCTCCCAGTTCTCCATGGCCTGTCCTGCCTTTCTGGATTTTACACTTTTTTCAGATGGCCCTTTTGACCGGGGGGCAGTGAGACTTCATTGTAGTGCAGATTTCCTTTGCAAGCTTGCTTGGTTGGCCAAAAAGGGCGTATGCGTTTTTTCCTGAATATATTCAGGAAAAAACGCATACGCCCTTTTTGGCCAAGTGCATCATTGTGGACGTTCTGCCTCTTTTCCTATGCTTTACATGCAATTCCAGTCTACCTCCTGAAATCGGTTTCCTGCAATTCTGCCCCGCTTTCAAGTCCTCTTGGCAGCCTTACTTCAATATATTTTTGGACGATAGCTGTCATTTATAACTCTGCAGGTTTGTGAATTACAGTGCCCCTGAGCTCCTTTCTTCAACTCGCTTTCTTGTGAGCTGGCCGCAACACCGCAGGATTGCTTCAGGCCCTAGTGTGGTTCCGGCATGGCTCGCTGAGCCTTTGGTTATTCCCTCTTCCTGGTGGGAAATGAGAGTTAAATTTGCCCGTCCAGACACCTCCAGCTAGTCTCTCATTGGTTCTCCCTATTCCTGTTCATTTTCCGCAGAAATTGCAAACTGGGCCAAACAGGAGGTTAAAGGCACTGACTCTCCAAGTGGGGAGAGTGTTAGTAAAGCATCTGGAATGTTGCACCCGAGTACCAGGGGACGAAAACTGAGACACATTTGAACACGTTTCCCGATCACACGGTGGATCATACTCTGGGTTCCACATGCATGTTTTAGCTGAAGGAAGAATCCCTTAAACCTGGAGAGTTGAGAACCATGGAATGGGTACCATGCAATATGACTTCAAAGGGTCTGCATTTGCTCACCGAACCTAACCAATCCTATCACTGCTGCGTTTATGCCGCTGTACACACGCTGGATTCTCTTTCGGAGACATATAAATCCATAGGTTTTAAGATTCTTACTAGTCAGGTATATTCTTAGGCGTTTAATATGGGGTGTTGAGTCCACTTCGTTGAGCAAGCAGTAGCTCTTGTCTATTACATATTTGGCTTATGGAAAGGTATCTGTGCTAATTTCAATCTCTGGTTTTATGCAGCACCCCAACTCACCTTTCCCCTTAAGCAAGCATAAGTTGGTTTTCTACATTTGAGACCCTATTCTGTTTTGTAATTCAGTTCCTGTGTAGCCAAGTTTACATTCCGTGTATTAGTGATACCTTATGATGTTTCTTTTTCTCTGTGACTTATTTCACTTAGAATCATCGTACCTGAATCCACTCATTATGCTGCTACTGGCCTGATGACATAGATTTCATTGCTGAGTGATATTGCATTGTACGTAAGTACCACAACTTCTTTATCCATTTTTCGCTTTCTGTGATATTGAACTTGTACCGTAAACGAGGTTCTTGTAAACAGAGCCGTCCCAAACTTTGGGGTGGCTGTGTCTTTTTGATTTTAATTTCCCTAAGCTATAGGACCATAAGTGGAAGTGCCCTAGGCTCTCTTGCTTTGTTTTTTAGATGTTTCAGGAAACACCATACACTTCTCCAGAGTGGCTGTTGGCAATTTACATCCCGCCCATCAGCATAACAAGGCTCCCAGTTCTCCATGGCCTGTCCTGCCTTTCTGGATTTTACACTTTTTTCAGATGGCCCTTTTGACCGGGGGGCAGTGAGACTTCATTGTAGTGCAGATTTCCTTTGCAAGCTTGCTTGGTTGGCCAAAAAGGGCGTATGCGTTTTTTCCTGAATATATTCAGGAAAAAACGCATACGCCCTTTTTGGCCAAGTGCATCATTGTGGACGTTCTGCCTCTTTTCCTATGCTTTACATGCAATTCCAGTCTACCTCCTGAAATCGGTTTCCTGCAATTCTGCCCCGCTTTCAAGTCCTCTTGGCAGCCTTACTTCAATATATTTTTGGACGATAGCTGTCATTTATAACTCTGCAGGTTTGTGAATTACAGTGCCCCTGAGCTCCTTTCTTCAACTCGCTTTCTTGTGAGCTGGCCGCAACACCGCAGGATTGCTTCAGGCCCTAGTGTGGTTCCGGCATGGCTCGCTGAGCCTTTGGTTATTCCCTCTTCCTGGTGGGAAATGAGAGTTAAATTTGCCCGTCCAGACAGCTCCAGCTAGTCTCTCATTGGTTCTCCCTATTCCTGTTCATTTTCCGCAGAAATTGCAAACTGGGCCAAACAGGAGGTTAAAGGCACTGACTCTCCAAGTGGGGAGAGTGTTAGTAAAGCGTCTGGAATGTTGCACCCGAGTACCAGGGGACGAAAACTGAGACACATTTGAACACGTTTCCCGATCACACGGTGGATCATACTCTGGGTTCCACATGCATGTTTTAGCTGAAGGAAGAATCCCTTAAACCTGGAGAGTTGAGAACCATGGAATGGGTACCATGCAATATGACTTCAAAGGGTCTGCATTTGCTCACCGAACCTAACCAATCCTATCACTGCTGCGTTTATGCCGCTGTACACACGCTGGATTCTCTTTCGGAGACATATAAATCCATAGGTTTTAAGATTCTTACTAGTCAGGTATATTCTTAGGCGTTTAATATGGGGTTTTGAGTCCACTTCGTTGAGCAAGCAGTAGCTCTTGTCTATTACATATTTGGCTTATGGAAAGGTATCTGTGCTAATTTCAATCTCTGGTTTTATGCAGCACCCCAACTCACCTTTCCCCTTAAGCAAGCATAAGTTGGTTTTCTACATTTGAGGCCCTATTCTGTTTTGTAATGCAGTTCCTGTGTAGCCAAGTTTACATTCCGTGTATTAGTGATACCTTATGATGTTTCTTTTTCTGTGTGACTTATTTCACTTAGAATCATCGTACCTGAATCCACTCATTATGCTGCTACTGGCCTGATGACATAGATTTCATTGCTGAGTGATATTGCATTGTACGTAAGTACCGCAACTTCTTTATCCATTTTTCGCTTTCTGCGATATTGAACTTGTACCGTAAATGAGGTTCTTGTAAACAGAGCCGTCCCAAACTTTGGGGTGGCTGTGTCTTTTTGATTTTAATTTCCCTAAGCTATAGGACCATAAGTGGAAGTGCCCTAGGCTCTCTTGCTTTGTTTTTTAGATGTTTCAGGAAACACCATACACTTCTCCAGAGTGGCTGTTGGCAATTTACATCCCGCCCATCAGCATAACAAGGCTCCCAGTTCTCCATGGCCTGTCCTGCCTTTCTGGATTTTACACTTTTTTCAGATGGCCCTTTTGACCGGGGGGCAGTGAGACTTCATTGTAGTGCAGATTTCCTTTGCAAGCTTGCTTGGTTGGCCAAAAAGGGCGTATGCGTTTTTTCCTGAATATATTCAGGAAAAAACGCATACGCCCTTTTTGGCCAAGTGCATCATTGTGGACGTTCTGCCTCTTTTCCTATGCTTTACATGCAATTCCAGTCTACCTCCTGAAATCGGTTTCCTGCAATTCTGCCCCGCTTTCAAGTCCTCTTGGCAGCCTTACTTCAATATATTTTTGGACGATAGCTGTCATTTATAACTCTGCAGGTTTGTGAATTACAGTGCCCCTGAGCTCCTTTCTTCAACTCGCTTTCTTGTGAGCTGGCCGCAACACCGCAGGATTGCTTCAGGCCCTAGTGTGGTTCCGGCATGGCTCGCTGAGCCTTTGGTTATTCCCTCTTCCTGGTGGGAAATGAGAGTTAAATTTGCCCGTCCAGACACCTCCAGCTAGTCTCTCATTGGTTCTCCCTATTCCTGTTCATTTTCCGCAGAAATTGCAAACTGGGCCAAACAGGAGGTTAAAGGCACTGACTCTCCAAGTGGGGAGAGTGTTAGTAAAGCGTCTGGAATGTTGCACCCGCGTACCAGGGGACGAAAACTGAGACACATTTGAACACGTTTCCCGATCACACGGTGGATCATACTCTGGGTTCCACATGCATGTTTTAGCTGAAGGAAGAATCCCTTAAACCTGGAGAGTTGAGAACCATGGAATGGGTACCATGCAATATGACTTCAAAGGGTCTGCATTTGCTCACCGAACCTCACCAATCCTATCACTGCTGCGTTTATGCCGCTGTACACACGCTGGATTCTCTTTCGGAGACTATAAATCCATAGGTTTTAAGATTCTTACTAGTCAGGTATATTCTTAGTCGTTTAATATGGGGTGTTGAGTCCACTTCGTTGAGCAAGCAGTAGCTCTTGTCTATTACATATTTGGCTTATGGAAAGGTATCTGTGCTAATTTCAATCTCTGGTTTTATGCAGCACCCCAACTCACCTTTCCCCTTAAGCAAGCATAAGTTGGTTTTCTACATTTGAGGCCCTATTCTGTTTTGTAATTCAGTTCCTGTGTAGCCAAGTTTACATTCCGTGTATTAGTGATACCTTATGATGTTTCTTTTTCTGTGTGACTTATTTCACTTAGAATCATCGTACCTGAATCCACTCATTATGCTGCTACTGGCCTGATGACATAGATTTCATTGCTGAGTGATATTGCATTGTACGTAAGTACCGCAACTTCTTTATCCATTTTTCGCTTTCTGCGATATTGAACTTGTACCGTAAACGAGGTTCTTGTAAACAGAGCCGTCCGAAACTTTGGGGTGGCTGTGTCTTTTTGATTTTAATTTCCCTAAGCTATAGGACCATAAGTGGAAGTGCCCTAGGCTCTCTTGCTTTGTTTTTTAGATGTTTCAGGAAACACCATACACTTCTCCAGAGAGGCTGTTGGCAATTTACATCCCGCCCATCAGCATAACAAGGCTCCCAGTTCTCCATGGCCTGTCCTGCCTTTCTGGATTTTACACTTTTTTCAGATGGCCCTTTTGACCGGGGGGCAGTGAGACTTCATTGTAGTGCAGATTTCCTTTGCAAGCTTGCTTGGTTGGCCAAAAAGGGCGTATGCGTTTTTTCCTGAATATATTCAGGAAAAAACGCATACGCCCTTTTTGGCCAAGTGCATCATTGTGGACGTTCTGCCTCTTTTCCTATGCTTTACATGCAATTCCAGTCTACCTCCTGAAATCGGTTTCCTGCAATTCTGCCCCGCTTTCAAGTCCTCTTGGCAGCCTTACTTCAATATATTTTTGGACGATAGCTGTCATTTATAACTCTGCAGGTTTGTGAATTACAGTGCCCCTGAGCTCCTTTCTTCAACTCGCTTTCTTGTGAGCTGGCCGCAACACCGCAGGATTGCTTCAGGCCCTAGTGTGGTTCCGGCATGGCTCGCTGAGCCTTTGGTTATTCCCTCTTCCTGGTGGGAAATGAGAGTTAAATTTGCCCGTCCAGACACCTCCAGCTAGTCTCTCATTGGTTCTCCCTATTCCTGTTCATTTTCCGCAGAAATTGCAAACTGGGCCAAACAGGAGGTTAAAGGCACTGACTCTCCAAGTGGGGAGAGTGTTAGTAAAGCGTCTGGAATGTTGCACCCGAGTAACAGGGGACGAAAACTGAGACACATTTGAACACGTTTCCCGATCACACGGTGGATCATACTCTGGGTTCCACATGCATGTTTTAGCTGAAGGAAGAATCCCTTAAACCTGGAGAGTTGAGAACCATGGAATGGGTACCATGCAATATGACTTCAAAGGGTCTGCATTTGCTCACCGAACCTAACCAATCCTATCACTGCTGCGTTTATGCTGCTGTACACACGCTGGATTCTCTTTCGGAGACATATAAATCCATAGGTTTTAAGATTCTTACTAGTCAGGTATATTCTTAGGCGTTTAATATGGGGTGTTGAGTCCACTTCGTTGAGCAAGCAGTAGCTCTTGTCTATTACATATTTGGCTTATGGAAAGGTATCTGTGCTAATTTCAATCTCTGGTTTTATGCAGCACCCCAACTCACCTTTCCCCTTAAGCAAGCATAAGTTGGTTTTCTACATTTGAGACCCTATTCTGTTTTGTAATTCAGTTCCTGTGTAGCCAAGTTTACATTCCGTGTATTAGTGATACCTTATGATGTTTCTTTTTCTCTGTGACTTATTTCACTTAGAATCATCGTACCTGAATCCACTCATTATGCTGCTACTGGCCTGATGACATAGATTTCATTGCTGAGTGATATTGCATTGTACGTAAGTACCACAACTTCTTTATCCATTTTTCGCTTTCTGTGATATTGAACTTGTACCGTAAACGAGGTTCTTGTAAACAGAGCCGTCCCAAACTTTGGGGTGGCTGTGTCTTTTTGATTTTAATTTCCCTAAGCTATAGGACCATAAGTGGAAGTGCCCTAGGCTCTCTTGCTTTGTTTTTTAGATGTTTCAGGAAACACCATACACTTCTCCAGAGTGGCTGTTGGCAATTTACATCCCACCCATCAGCATAACAAGGCTCCCAGTTCTCCATGGCCTGTCCTGCCTTTCTGGATTTTACACTTTTTTCAGATGGCCCTTTTGACCGGGGGGCAGTGAGACTTCATTGTAGTGCAGATTTCCTTTGCAAGCTTGCTTGGTTGGCCAAAAAGGGCGTATGCGTTTTTTCCTGAATATATTCAGGAAAAAACGCATACGCCCTTTTTGGCCAAGTGCATCATTGTGGACGTTCTGCCTCTTTTCCTATGCTTTACATGCAATTCCAGTCTACCTCCTGAAATCGGTTTCCTGCAATTCTGCCCCGCTTTCAAGTCCTCTTGGCAGCCTTACTTCAATATATTTTTGGACGATAGCTGTCATTTATAACTCTGCAGGTTTGTGAATTACAGTGCCCCTGAGCTCCTTTCTTCAACTCGCTTTCTTGTGAGCTGGCCGCAACACCGCAGGATTGCTTCAGGCCCTAGTGTGGTTCCGGCATGGCTCGCTGAGCCTTTGGTTATTCCCTCTTCCTGGTGGGAAATGAGAGTTAAATTTGCCCGTCCAGACACCTCCAGCTAGTCTCTCATTGGTTCTCCCTATTCCTGTTCATTTTCCGCAGAAATTGCAAACTGGGCCAAACAGGAGTTTAAAGGCACTGACTCTCCAAGTGGGGAGAGTGTTAGTAAAGCGTCTGGAATGTTGCACCCGAGTACCAGGGGACGAAAACTGAGACACATTTGAACACGTTTCCCGATCACACGGTGGATCATACTCTGGGTTCCACATGCATGTTTTAGCTGAAGGAAGAATCCCTTAAACCTGGAGAGTTGAGAACCATGGAATGGGTACCATGCAATATGACTTCAAAGGGTCTGCATTTGCTCACCGAACCTAACCAATCCTATCACTGCTGCGTTTATGCCGCTGTACACACGCTGGATTCTCTTTCGGAGACTATAAATCCATAGGTTTTAAGATTCTTACTAGTCAGGTATATTCTTAGGCGTTTAATATGGGGTGTTGAGTCCACTTCGTTGAGCAAGCAGTAGCTCTTGTCTATTACATATTTGGCTTATGGAAAGGTATCTGTGCTAATTTCAATCTCTGGTTTTATGCAGCACCCCAACTCACCTTTCCCCTTAAGCAAGCATAAGTTGGTTTTCTACATTTGAGGCCCTATTCTGTTTTGTAATGCAGTTCCTGTGTAGCCAAGTTTACATTCCGTGTATTAGTGATACCTTATGATGTTTCTTTTTCTGTGTGACTTATTTCACTTAGAATCATCGTACCTGAATCCACTCATTATGCTGCTACTGGCCTGATGACATAGATTTCATTGCTGAGTGATATTGCATTGTACGTAAGTACCGCAACTTCTTTATCCATTTTTCGCTTTCTGCGATATTGAACTTGTACCGTAAATGAGGTTCTTGTAAACAGAGCCGTCCCAAACTTTGGGGTGGCTGTGTCTTTTTGATTTTAATTTCCCTAAGCTATAGGACCATAAGTGGAAGTGCCCTAGGCTCTCTTGCTTTGTTTTTTAGATGTTTCAGGAAACACCATACACTTCTCCAGAGTGGCTGTTGGCAATTTACATCCCGCCCATCAGCATAACAAGGCTCCCAGTTCTCCATGGCCTGTCCTGCCTTTCTGGATTTTACACTTTTTTCAGATGGCCCTTTTGACCGGGGGGCAGTGAGACTTCATTGTAGTGCAGATTTCCTTTGCAAGCTTGCTTGGTTGGCCAAAAAGGGCGTATGCGTTTTTTCCTGAATATATTCAGGAAAAAACGCATACGCCCTTTTTGGCCAAGTGCATCATTGTGGACGTTCTGCCTCTTTTCCTATGCTTTACATGCAATTCCAGTCTACCTCCTGAAATCGGTTTCCTGCAATTCTGCCCCGCTTTCAAGTCCTCTTGGCAGCCTTACTTCAATATATTTTTGGACGATAGCTGTCATTTATAACTCTGCAGGTTTGTGAATTACAGTGCCCCTGAGCTCCTTTCTTCAACTCGCTTTCTTGTGAGCTGGCCGCAACACCGCAGGATTGCTTCAGGCCCTAGTGTGGTTCCGGCATGGCTCGCTGAGCCTTTGGTTATTCCCTCTTCCTGGTGGGAAATGAGAGTTAAATTTGCCCGTCCAGACACCTCCAGCTAGTCTCTCATTGGTTCTCCCTATTCCTGTTCATTTTCCGCAGAAATTGCAAACTGGGCCAAACAGGAGGTTAAAGGCACTGACTCTCCAAGTGGGGAGAGTGTTAGTAAAGCGTCTGGAATGTTGCACCCGCGTACCAGGGGACGAAAACTGAGACACATTTGAACACGTTTCCCGATCACACGGTGGATCATACTCTGGGTTCCACATGCATGTTTTAGCTGAAGGAAGAATCCCTTAAACCTGGAGAGTTGAGAACCATGGAATGGGTACCATGCAATATGACTTCAAAGGGTCTGCATTTGCTCACCGAACCTCACCAATCCTATCACTGCTGCGTTTATGCCGCTGTACACACGCTGGATTCTCTTTCGGAGACTATAAATCCATAGGTTTTAAGATTCTTACTAGTCAGGTATATTCTTAGTCGTTTAATATGGGGTGTTGAGTCCACTTCGTTGAGCAAGCAGTAGCTCTTGTCTATTACATATTTGGCTTATGGAAAGGTATCTGTGCTAATTTCAATCTCTGGTTTTATGCAGCACCCCAACTCACCTTTCCCCTTAAGCAAGCATAAGTTGGTTTTCTACATTTGAGGCCCTATTCTGTTTTGTAATTCAGTTCCTGTGTAGCCAAGTTTACATTCCGTGTATTAGTGATACCTTATGATGTTTCTTTTTCTGTGTGACTTATTTCACTTAGAATCATCGTACCTGAATCCACTCATTATGCTGCTACTGGCCTGATGACATAGATTTCATTGCTGAGTGATATTGCATTGTACGTAAGTACCGCAACTTCTTTATCCATTTTTCGCTTTCTGCGATATTGAACTTGTACCGTAAACGAGGTTCTTGTAAACAGAGCCGTCCGAAACTTTGGGGTGGCTGTGTCTTTTTGATTTTAATTTCCCTAAGCTATAGGACCATAAGTGGAAGTGCCCTAGGCTCTCTTGCTTTGTTTTTTAGATGTTTCAGGAAACACCATACACTTCTCCAGAGAGGCTGTTGGCAATTTACATCCCGCCCATCAGCATAACAAGGCTCCCAGTTCTCCATGGCCTGTCCTGCCTTTCTGGATTTTACACTTTTTTCAGATGGCCCTTTTGACCGGGGGGCAGTGAGACTTCATTGTAGTGCAGATTTCCTTTGCAAGCTTGCTTGGTTGGCCAAAAAGGGCGTATGCGTTTTTTCCTGAATATATTCAGGAAAAAACGCATACGCCCTTTTTGGCCAAGTGCATCATTGTGGACGTTCTGCCTCTTTTCCTATGCTTTACATGCAATTCCAGTCTACCTCCTGAAATCGGTTTCCTGCAATTCTGCCCCGCTTTCAAGTCCTCTTGGCAGCCTTACTTCAATATATTTTTGGACGATAGCTGTCATTTATAACTCTGCAGGTTTGTGAATTACAGTGCCCCTGAGCTCCTTTCTTCAACTCGCTTTCTTGTGAGCTGGCCGCAACACCGCAGGATTGCTTCAGGCCCTAGTGTGGTTCCGGCATGGCTCGCTGAGCCTTTGGTTATTCCCTCTTCCTGGTGGGAAATGAGAGTTAAATTTGCCCGTCCAGACACCTCCAGCTAGTCTCTCATTGGTTCTCCCTATTCCTGTTCATTTTCCGCAGAAATTGCAAACTGGGCCAAACAGGAGGTTAAAGGCACTGACTCTCCAAGTGGGGAGAGTGTTAGTAAAGCGTCTGGAATGTTGCACCCGAGTAACAGGGGACGAAAACTGAGACACATTTGAACACGTTTCCCGATCACACGGTGGATCATACTCTGGGTTCCACATGCATGTTTTAGCTGAAGGAAGAATCCCTTAAACCTGGAGAGTTGAGAACCATGGAATGGGTACCATGCAATATGACTTCAAAGGGTCTGCATTTGCTCACCGAACCTAACCAATCCTATCACTGCTGCGTTTATGCTGCTGTACACACGCTGGATTCTCTTTCGGAGACATATAAATCCATAGGTTTTAAGATTCTTACTAGTCAGGTATATTCTTAGGCGTTTAATATGGGGTGTTGAGTCCACTTCGTTGAGCAAGCAGTAGCTCTTGTCTATTACATATTTGGCTTATGGAAAGGTATCTGTGCTAATTTCAATCTCTGGTTTTATGCAGCACCCCAACTCACCTTTCCCCTTAAGCAAGCATAAGTTGGTTTTCTACATTTGAGACCCTATTCTGTTTTGTAATTCAGTTCCTGTGTAGCCAAGTTTACATTCCGTGTATTAGTGATACCTTATGATGTTTCTTTTTCTCTGTGACTTATTTCACTTAGAATCATCGTACCTGAATCCACTCATTATGCTGCTACTGGCCTGATGACATAGATTTCATTGCTGAGTGATATTGCATTGTACGTAAGTACCACAACTTCTTTATCCATTTTTCGCTTTCTGTGATATTGAACTTGTACCGTAAACGAGGTTCTTGTAAACAGAGCCGTCCCAAACTTTGGGGTGGCTGTGTCTTTTTGATTTTAATTTCCCTAAGCTATAGGACCATAAGTGGAAGTGCCCTAGGCTCTCTTGCTTTGTTTTTTAGATGTTTCAGGAAACACCATACACTTCTCCAGAGTGGCTGTTGGCAATTTACATCCCACCCATCAGCATAACAAGGCTCCCAGTTCTCCATGGCCTGTCCTGCCTTTCTGGATTTTACACTTTTTTCAGATGGCCCTTTTGACCGGGGGGCAGTGAGACTTCATTGTAGTGCAGATTTCCTTTGCAAGCTTGCTTGGTTGGCCAAAAAGGGCGTATGCGTTTTTTCCTGAATATATTCAGGAAAAAACGCATACGCCCTTTTTGGCCAAGTGCATCATTGTGGACGTTCTGCCTCTTTTCCTATGCTTTACATGCAATTCCAGTCTACCTCCTGAAATCGGTTTCCTGCAATTCTGCCCCGCTTTCAAGTCCTCTTGGCAGCCTTACTTCAATATATTTTTGGACGATAGCTGTCATTTATAACTCTGCAGGTTTGTGAATTACAGTGCCCCTGAGCTCCTTTCTTCAACTCGCTTTCTTGTGAGCTGGCCGCAACACCGCAGGATTGCTTCAGGCCCTAGTGTGGTTCCGGCATGGCTCGCTGAGCCTTTGGTTATTCCCTCTTCCTGGTGGGAAATGAGAGTTAAATTTGCCCGTCCAGACACCTCCAGCTAGTCTCTCATTGGTTCTCCCTATTCCTGTTCATTTTCCGCAGAAATTGCAAACTGGGCCAAACAGGAGTTTAAAGGCACTGACTCTCCAAGTGGGGAGAGTGTTAGTAAAGCGTCTGGAATGTTGCACCCGAGTACCAGGGGACGAAAACTGAGACACATTTGAACACGTTTCCCGATCACACGGTGGATCATACTCTGGGTTCCACATGCATGTTTTAGCTGAAGGAAGAATCCCTTAAACCTGGAGAGTTGAGAACCATGGAATGGGTACCATGCAATATGACTTCAAAGGGTCTGCATTTGCTCACCGAACCTAACCAATCCTATCACTGCTGCGTTTATGCCGCTGTACACACGCTGGATTCTCTTTCGGAGACTATAAATCCATAGGTTTTAAGATTCTTACTAGTCAGGTATATTCTTAGGCGTTTAATATGGGGTGTTGAGTCCACTTCGTTGAGCAAGCAGTAGCTCTTGTCTATTACATATTTGGCTTATGGAAAGGTATCTGTGCTAATTTCAATCTCTGGTTTTATGCAGCACCCCAACTCACCTTTCCCCTTAAGCAAGCATAAGTTGGTTTTCTACATTTGAGGCCCTATTCTGTTTTGTAATGCAGTTCCTGTGTAGCCAAGTTTACATTCCGTGTATTAGTGATACCTTATGATGTTTCTTTTTCTGTGTGACTTATTTCACTTAGAATCATCGTACCTGAATCCACTCATTATGCTGCTACTGGCCTGATGACATAGATTTCATTGCTGAGTGATATTGCATTGTACGTAAGTACCGCAAATTCTTTATCCATTTTTCGCTTTCTGCGATATTGAACTTGTACCGTAAATGAGGTTCTTGTAAACAGAGCCGTCCCAAACTTTGGGGTGGCTGTGTCTTTTTGATTTTAATTTCCCTAAGCTATAGGACCATAAGTGGAAGTGCCCTAGGCTCTGTTGCTTTGTTTTTTAGATGTTTCAGGAAACACCATACACTTCTCCAGAGTGGCTGTTGGCAATTTACATCCCGCCCATCAGCATAACAAGGCTCCCAGTTCTCCATGGCCTGTCCTGCCTTTCTGGATTTTACACTTTTTTCAGATGGCCCTTTTGACCGGGGGGCAGTGAGACTTCATTGTAGTGCAGATTTCCTTTGCAAGCTTGCTTGGTTGGCCAAAAAGGGCGTATGCGTTTTTTCCTGAATATATTCAGGAAAAAACGCATACGCCCTTTTTGGCCAAGTGCATCATTGTGGACGTTCTGCCTCTTTTCCTATGCTTTACATGCAATTCCAGTCTACCTCCTGAAATCGGTTTCCTGCAATTCTGCCCCGCTTTCAAGTCCTCTTGGCAGCCTTACTTCAATATATTTTTGGACGATAGCTGTCATTTATAACTCTGCAGGTTTGTGAATTACAGTGCCCCTGAGCTCCTTTCTTCAACTCGCTTTCTTGTGAGCTGGCCGCAACACCGCAGGATTGCTTCAGGCCCTAGTGTGGTTCCGGCATGGCTCGCTGAGCCTTTGGTTATTCCCTCTTCCTGGTGGGAAATGAGAGTTAAATTTGCCCGTCCAGACACCTCCAGCTAGTCTCTCATTGGTTCTCCCTATTCCTGTTCATTTTCCGCAGAAATTGCAAACTGGGCCAAACAGGAGGTTAAAGGCACTGACTCTCCAAGTGGGGAGAGTGTTAGTAAAGCGTCTGGAATGTTGCACCCGAGTACCAGGGGACGAAAACTGAGACACATTTGAACACGTTTCCCGATCACACGGTGGATCATACTCTGGGTTCCACATGCATGTTTTAGCTGAAGGAAGAATCCCTTAAACCTGGAGAGTTGAGAACCATGGAATGGGTACCATGCAATATGACTTCAAAGGGTCTGCATTTGCTCACCGAACCTAACCAATCCTATCACTGCTGCGTTTATGCCGCTGTACACACGCTGGATTCTCTTTCGGAGACTATAAATCCATAGGTTTTAAGATTCTTACTAGTCAGGTATATTCTTAGGCGTTTAATATGGGGTGTTGAGTCCACTTCGTTGAGCAAGCAGTAGCTCTTGTCTATTACATATTTGGCTTATGGAAAGGTATCTGTGCTAATTTCAATCTCTGGTTTTATGCAGCACCCCAACTCACCTTTCCCCTTAAGCAAGCATAAGTTGGTTTTCTACATTTGAGGCCCTATTCTGTTTTGTAATTCAGTTCCTGTGTAGCCAAGTTTACATTCCGTGTATTAGTGATACCTTATGATGTTTCTTTTTCTGTGTGACTTATTTCACTTAGAATCATCGTACCTGAATCCACTCATTATGCTGCTACTGGCCTGATGACATAGATTTCATTGCTGAGTGATATTGCATTGTACGTAAGTACCGCAACTTCTTTATCCATTTTTCGCTTTCTGCGATATTGAACTTGTACCGTAAACGAATTTCTTGTAAACAGAGCCGTCCCAAACTTTGGGGTGGCTGTGTCTTTTTGATTTTAATTTCCCTAAGCTATAGGACCATAAGTGGAAGTGCCCTAGGCTCTCTTGCTTTGTTTTTTAGATGTTTCAGGAAACACCATACACTTCTCCAGAGAGGCTGTTGGCAATTTACATCCCGCCCATCAGCATAACAAGGCTCCCAGTTCTCCATGGCCTGTCCTGCCTTTGTGGATTTTACACTTTTTTCAGATGGCCCTTTTGACCGGCGGGCAGTGAGACTTCATTGTAGTGCAGATTTCCTTTGCAAGCTTGCTTGGTTGGCCAAAAAGGGCGTATGCGTTTTTTCCTGAATATATTCAGGAAAAAACGCATACGCCCTTTTTGGCCAAGTGCATCATTGTGGACGTTCTGCCTCTTTTCCTATGCTTTACATGCAATTCCAGTCTACCTCCTGAAATCGGTTTCCTGCAATTCTGCCCCGCTTTCAAGTCCTCTTGGCAGCCTTACTTCAATATATTTTTGGACGATAGCTGTCATTTATAACTCTGCAGGTTTGTGAATGACAGTGCCCCTGAGCTCCTTTCTTCAACTCGCTTTCTTGTGAGCTGGCCGCAACACCGCAGGATTGCTTCAGGCCCTAGTGTGGTTCCGGCATGGCTCGCTGAGCCTTTGGTTATTCCCTCTTCCTGGTGGGAAATGAGAGTTAAATTTGCCCGTCCAGACACCTCCAGCTAGTCTCTCATTGGTTCTCCCTATTCCTGTTCATTTTCCGCAGAAATTGCAAACTGGGCCAAACAGGAGGTTAAAGGCACTGACTCTCCAAGTGGGGAGAGTGTTAGTAAAGCGTCTGGAATGTTGCACCCGAGTACCAGGGGACGAAAACTGAGACACATTTGAACACGTTTCCCGATCACACGGTGGATCATACTCTGGGTTCCACATGCATGTTTTAGCTGAAGGAAGAATCCCTTAAACCTGGAGAGTTGAGAACCATGGAATGGGTACCATGCAATATGACTTCAAAGGGTCTGCATTTGCTCACCGAACCTCACCAATCCTATCACTGCTGCGTTTATGCCGCTGTACACACGCTGGATTCTCTTTCGGAGACATATAAATCCATAGGTTTTAAGATTCTTACTAGTCAGGTATATTCTTAGGCGTTTAATATGGGGTGTTGAGTCCACTTCGTTGAGCAAGCAGTAGCTCTTGTCTATTACATATTTGGCTTATGGAAAGGTATCTGTGCTAATTTCAATCTCTGGTTTTATGCAGCACCCCAACTCACCTTTCCCCTTAAGCAAGCATAAGTTGGTTTTCTACATTTGAGGCCCTATTCTGTTTTGTAATTCAGTTCCTGTGTAGCCAAGTTTACATTCCGTGTATTAGTGATACCTTATGATGTTTCTTTTTCTGTGTGACTTATTTCACTTAGAATCATCGTACCTGAATCCACTCATTATGCTGCTACTGGCCTGATGACATAGATTTCATTGCTGAGTGATATTGCATTGTACGTAAGTACCGCAACTTCTTTATCCATTTTTCGCTTTCTGCGATATTGAACTTGTACCGTAAACGAGGTTCTTGTAAACAGAGCCGTCCGAAACTTTGGGGTGGCTGTGTCTTTTTGATTTTAATTTCCCTAAGCTATAGGACCATAAGTGGAAGTGCCCTAGGCTCTCTTGCTTTGTTTTTTAGATGTTTCAGGAAACACCATACACTTCTCCAGAGAGGCTGTTGGCAATTTACATCCCGCCCATCAGCATAACAAGGCTCCCAGTTCTCCATGGCCTGTCCTGCCTTTCTGGATTTTACACTTTTTTCAGATGGCCCTTTTGACCGGGGGGCAGTGAGACTTCATTGTAGTGCAGATTTCCTTTGCAAGCTTGCTTGGTTGGCCAAAAAGGGCGTATGCGTTTTTTCCTGAATATATTCAGGAAAAAACGCATACGCCCTTTTTGGCCAAGTGCATCATTGTGCACGTTCTGCCTCTTTTCCTATGCTTTACATGCATTTCCAGTCTACCTCCTGAAATCGGTTTCCTGCAATTCTGCCCCGCTTTCAAGTCCTCTTGGCAGCCTTACTTCAATATATTTTTGGACGATAGCTGTCATTTATAACTCTGCAGGTTTGTGAATTACAGTGCCCCTGAGCTCCTTTCTTCAACTCGCTTTCTTGTGAGCTGGCCGCAACACCGCAGGATTGCTTCAGGCCCTAGTGTGGTTCCGGCATGGCTCGCTGAGCCTTTGGTTATTCCCTCTTCCTGGTGGGAAATGAGAGTTAGATTTGCCCGTCCAGACACCTCCAGCTAGTCTCTCATTGGTTCTCCCTATTCCTGTTCATTTTCCGCAGAAATTGCAAACTGGGCCAAACAGGAGGTTAAAGGCACTGACTCTCCAAGTGGGGAGAGTGTTAGTAAAGCGTCTGGAATGTTGCACCCGAGTACCAGGGGACGAAAACTGAGACACATTTGAACACGTTTCCCGATCACACGGTGGATCATACTCTGGGTTCCACATGCATGTTTTAGCTGAAGGAAGAATCCCTTAAACCTGGAGAGTTGAGAACCATGGAATGGGTACCATGCAATATGACTTCAAAGGGTCTGCATTTGCTCACCGAACCTAACCAATCCTATCACTGCTGCGTTTATGCCGCTGTACACACGCTGGATTCTCTTTCGGAGACATATAAATCCATAGGTTTTAAGATTCTTACTAGTCAGGTATATTCTTAGGCGTTTAATATGGGGTGTTGAGTCCACTTCGTTGAGCAAGCAGTAGCTCTTGTCTATTACATATTTGACTTATGGAAAGGTATCTGTGCTAATTTCAATCTCTGGTTTTATGCAGCACCCCAACTCACCTTTCCCCTTAAGCAAGCATAAGTTGGTTTTCTACATTTGAGGCCCTATTCTGTTTTGTAATTCAGTTCCTGTGTAGCCAAGTTTACATTCCGTGTATTAGTGATACCTTATGATGTTTCTTTTTCTCTGTGACTTATTTCACTTAGAATCATCGTACCTGAATCCACTCATTATGCTGCTACTGGCCTGATGACATAGATTTCATTGCTGAGTGATATTGCATTGTACGTAAGTACCGCAACTTCTTTATCCATTTTTCGCTTTCTGCGATATTGAACTTGTACCGTAAATGAGGTTCTTGTAAACAGAGCCGTCCCAAACTTTGGGGTGGCTGTGTCTTTTTGATTTTAATTTCCCTAAGCTATAGGACCATAAGTGGAAGTGCCCTAGGCTCTCTTGCTTTGTTTTTTAGATGTTTCAGGAAACACCATACACTTCTCCAGAGTGGCTGTTGGCAATTTACATCCCGCCCATCAGCATAACAAGGCTCCCAGTTCTCCATGGCCTGTCCTGCCTTTCTGGATTTTACACTTTTTTCAGATGGCCCTTTTGACCGGGGGGCAGTGAGACTTCATTGTAGTGCAGATTTCCTTTGCAAGCTTGCTTGGTTGGCCAAAAAGGGCGTATGCGTTTTTTCCTGAATATATTCAGGAAAAAACGCATACGCCCTTTTTGGCCAAGTGCATCATTGTGGACGTTCTGCCTCTTTTCCTATGCTTTACATGCAATTCCAGTCTACCTCCTGAAATCGGTTTCCTGCAATTCTGCCCCGCTTTCAAGTCCTCTTGGCAGCCTTACTTCAATATATTTTTGGACGATAGCTGTCATTTATAACTCTGCAGGTTTGTGAATTACAGTGCCCCTGAGCTCCTTTCTTCAACTCGCTTTCTTGTGAGCTGGCCGCAACACCGCAGGATTGCTTCAGGCCCTAGTGTGGTTCCGGCATGGCTCGCTGAGCCTTTGGTTATTCCCTCTTCCTCGTGGGAAGTGAGAGTTAAATTTGCCCGTCCAGACACCTCCAGCTAGTCTCTCATTGGTTCTCCCTATTCCTGTTCATTTTCCGCAGAAATTGCAAACTGGGCCAAACAGGAGGTTAAAGGCACTGACTCTCCAAGTGGGGAGAGTGTTAGTAAAGCGTCTGGAATGTTGCACCCGAGTACCAGGGGACGAAAACTGAGACACATTTGAACACGTTTCCCGATCACACGGTGGATCATACTCTGGGTTCCACATGCATGTTTTAGCTGAAGGAAGAATCCCTTAAACCTGGAGAGTTGAGAACCATGGAATGGGTACCATGCAATATGACTTCAAAGGGTCTGCATTTGCTCACCGAACCTAACCAATCCTATCACTGCTGCGTTTATGCCGCTGTACACACGCTGGATTCTCTTTCGGAGACTATAAATCCATAGGTTTTAAGATTCTTACTAGTCAGGTATATTCTTAGGCGTTTAATATGGGGTGTTGAGTCCACTTCGTTGAGCAAGCAGTAGCTCTTGTCTATTACATATTTGGCTTATGGAAAGGTATCTGTGCTAATTTCAATCTCTGGTTTTATGCAGCACCCCAACTCACCTTTCCCCTTAAGCAAGCATAAGTTGGTTTTCTACATTTGAGGCCCTATTCTGTTTTGTAATTCAGTTCCTGTGTAGCCAAGTTTACATTCCGTGTATTAGTGATACCTTATGATGTTTCTTTTTCTCTGTGACTTATTTCACTTAGAATCATCGTACCTGAATCCACTCATTATGCTGCTACTGGCCTGATGACATAGATTTCATTGCTGAGTGATATTGCATTGTACGTAAGTACCGCAACTTCTTTATCCATTTTTCGCTTTCTGCGATATTGAACTTGTACCGTAAACGAGGTTCTTGTAAACAGAGCCGTCCCAAACTTTGGGGTGGCTGTGTCTTTTTGATTTTAATTTCCCTAAGCTATAGGACCATAAGTGGAAGTGCCCTAGGCTCTCTTGCTTTGTTTTTTAGATGTTTCAGGAAACACCATACACTTCTCCAGAGTGGCTGTTGGCAATTTACATCCCGCCCATCAGCATAACAAGGCTCCCAGTTCTCCATGGCCTGTCCTGCCTTTCTGGATTTTACACTTTTTTCAGATGGCCCTTTTGACCGGGGGGCAGTGAGACTTCATTGTAGTGCAGATTTCCTTTGCAAGCTTGCTTGGTTGGCCAAAAAGGGCGTATGCGTTTTTTCCTGAATATATTCAGGAAAAAACGCATACGCCCTTTTTGGCCAAGTGCATCATTGTGGACGTTCTGCCTCTTTTCCTATGCTTTACATGCAATTCCAGTCTACCTCCTGAAATCGGTTTCCTGCAATTCTGCCCCGTTTTCAAGTCCTCTTGGCAGCCTTACTTCAATATATTTTTGGACGATAGCTGTCATTTATAACTCTGCAGGTTTGTGAATTACAGTGCCCCTGAGCTCCTTTCTTCAACTCGCTTTCTTGTGAGCTGGCCGCAACACCGCAGGATTGCTTCAGGCCCTAGTGTGGTTCCGGCATGGCTCGCTGAGCCTTTGGTTATTCCCTCTTCCTGGTGGGAAATGAGAGTTAAATTTGCCCGTCCAGACACCTCCAGCTAGTCTCTCATTGGTTCTCCCTATTCCTGTTCATTTTCCGCAGAAATTGCAAACTGGGCCAAACAGGAGGTTAAAGGCACTGACTCTCCAAGTGGGGAGAGTGTTAGTAAAGCGTCTGGAATGTTGCACCCGAGTACCAGGGGACGAAAACTGAGACACATTTGAACACGTTTCCCGATCACACGGTGGATCATACTCTGGGTTCCACATGCATGTTTTAGCTGAAGGAAGAATCCCTTAAACCTGGAGAGTTGAGAACCATGGAATGGGTACCATGCAATATGACTTCAAAGGGTCTGCATTTGCTCACCGAACCTAACCAATCCTATCACTGCTGCGTTTATGCCGCTGTACACACGCTGGATTCTCTTTCGGAGACTATAAATCCATAGGTTTTAAGATTCTTACTAGTCAGGTATATTCTTAGGCGTTTAATATGGGGTGTTGAGTCCACTTCGTTGAGCAAGCAGTAGCTCTTGTCTATTACATATTTGGCTTATGGAAAGGTATCTGTGCTAATTTCAATCTCTGGTTTTATGCAGCACCCCAACTCACCTTTCCCCTTAAGCAAGCATAAGTTGGTTTTCTACATTTGAGGCCCTATTCTGTTTTGTAATTCAGTTCCTGTGTAGCCAAGTTTACATTCCGTGTATTAGTGATACCTTATGATGTTTCTTTTTCTCTGTGACTTATTTCACTTAGAATCATCGTACCTGAATCCACTCATTATGCTGCTACTGGCCTGATGACATAGATTTCATTGCTGAGTGATATTGCATTGTACGTAAGTACCGCAACTTCTTTATCCATTTTTCGCTTTCTGCGATATTGAACTTGTACCGTAAACGAGGTTCTTGTAAACAGAGCCGTCCCAAACTTTGGGGTGGCTGTGTCTTTTTGATTTTAATTTCCCTAAGCTATAGGACCATAAGTGGAAGTGCCCTAGGCTCTCTTGCTTTGTTTTTTAGATGTTTCAGGAAACACCATACACTTCTCCAGAGTGGCTGTTGGCAATTTACATCCCGCCCATCAGCATAACAAGGCTCCCAGTTCTCCATGGCCTGTCCTGCCTTTCTGGATTTTACACTTTTTTCAGATGGCCCTTTTGACCGGGGGGCAGTGAGACTTCATTGTAGTGCAGATTTCCTTTGCAAGCTTGCTTGGTTGGCCAAAAAGGGCGTATGCGTTTTTTCCTGAATATATTCAGGAAAAAACGCATACGCCCTTTTTGGCCAAGTGCATCATTGTGGACGTTCTGCCTCTTTTCCTATGCTTTACATGCAATTCCAGTCTACCTCCTGAAATCGGTTTCCTGCAATTCTGCCCCGCTTTCAAGTCCTCTTGGCAGCCTTACTTCAATATATTTTTGGACGATAGCTGTCATTTATAACTCTGCAGGTTTGTGAATTACAGTGCCCCTGAGCTCCTTTCTTCAACTCGCTTTCTTGTGAGCTGGCCGCAACACCGCAGGATTGCTTCAGGCCCTAGTGTGGTTCCGGCATGGCTCGCTGAGCCTTTGGTTATTCCCTCTTCCTGGTGGGAAATGAGAGTTAAATTTGCCCGTCCAGACACCTCCAGCTAGTCTCTCATTGGTTCTCCCTATTCCTGTTCATTTTCCGCAGAAATTGCAAACTGGGCCAAACAGGAGGTTAAAGGCACTGACTCTCCAAGTGGGGAGAGTGTTAGTAAAGCGTCTGGAATGTTGCACCCGAGTACCAGGGGACGAAAACTGAGACACATTTGAACACGTTTCCCGATCACACGGTGGATCATACTCTGGGTTCCACATGCATGTTTTAGCTGAAGGAAGAATCCCTTAAACCTGGAGAGTTGAGAACCATGGAATGGGTACCATGCAATATGACTTCAAAGGGTCTGCATTTGCTCACCGAACCTAACCAATCCTATCACTGCTGCGTTTATGCCGCTGTACACACGCTGGATTCTCTTTCGGAGACATATAAATCCATAGGTTTTAAGATTCTTACTAGTCAGGTATATTCTTAGGCGTTTAATATGGGGTGTTGAGTCCACTTCGTTGAGCAAGCAGTAGCTCTTGTCTATTACATATTTGACTTATGGAAAGGTATCTGTGCTAATTTCAATCTCTGGTTTTATGCAGCACCCCAACTCACCTTTCCCCTTAAGCAAGCATAAGTTGGTTTTCTACATTTGAGGCCCTATTCTGTTTTGTAATTCAGTTCCTGTGTAGCCAAGTTTACATTCCGTGTATTAGTGATACCTTATGATGTTTCTTTTTCTGTGTGACTTATTTCACTTAGAATCATCGTACCTGAATCCACTCATTATGCTGCTACTGGCCTGATGACATAGATTTCATTGCTGAGTGATATTGCATTGTACGTAAGTACCGCAACTTCTTTATCCATTTTTCGCTTTCTGTGATATTGAACTTGTACCGTAAACGAGGTTCTTGTAAACAGAGCCGTCCCAAACTTTGGGGTGGCTGTGTCTTTTTGATTTTAATTTCCCTAAGCTATAGGACCATAAGTGGAAGTGCCCTAGGCTCTCTTGCTTTGTTTTTTAGATGTTTCAGGAAACACCATACACTTCTCCAGAGTGGCTGTTGGCAATTTACATCCCGCCCATCAGCATAACAAGGCTCCCAGTTCTCCATGGCCTGTCCTGCCTTTCTGGATTTTACACTTTTTTCAGATGGCCCTTTTGACCGGGGGGCAGTGAGACTTCATTGTAGTGCAGATTTCCTTTGCAAGCTTGCTTGGTTGGCCAAAAAGGGCGTATGCGTTTTTTCCTGAATATATTCAGGAAAAAACGCATACGCCCTTTTTGGCCAAGTGCATCATTGTGGACGTTCTGCCTCTTTTCCTATGCTTTACATGCAATTCCAGTCTACCTCCTGAAATCGGTTTCCTGCAATTCTGCCCCGCTTTCAAGTCCTCTTGGCAGCCTTACTTCAATATATTTTTGGACGATAGCTGTCATTTATAACTCTGCAGGTTTGTGAATTACAGTGCCCCTGAGCTCCTTTCTTCAACTCGCTTTCTTGTGAGCTGGCCGCAACACCGCAGGATTGCTTCAGGCCCTAGTGTGGTTCCGGCATGGCTCGCTGAGCCTTTGGTTATTCCCTCTTCCTGGTGGGAAATGAGAGTTAAATTTGCCCGTCCAGACACCTCCAGCTAGTCTCTCATTGGTTCTCCCTATTCCTGTTCATTTTCCGCAGAAATTGCAAACTGGGCCAAACAGGAGGTTAAAGGCACTGACTCTCCAAGTGGGGAGAGTGTTAGTAAAGCGTCTGGAATGTTGCACCCGAGTACCAGGGGATGAAAACTGAGACACATTTGAACACGTTTCCCGATCACACGGTGGATCATACTCTGGGTTCCACATGCATGTTTTAGCTGAAGGAAGAATCCCTTAAACCTGGAGAGTTGAGAACCATGGAATGGGTACCATGCAATATGACTTCAAAGGGTCTGCATTTGCTCACCGAACCTAACCAATCCTATCACTGCTGCGTTTATGCCGCTGTACACACGCTGGATTCTCTTTCGGAGACATATAAATCCATAGGTTTTAAGATTCTTACTAGTCAGGTATATTCTTAGGCGTTTAATATGGGGTGTTGAGTCCACTTCGTTGAGCAAGCAGTAGCTCTTGTCTATTACATATTTGGCTTATGGAAAGGTATCTGTGCTAATTTCAATCTCTGGTTTTATGCAGCACCCCAACTCACCTTTCCCCTTAAGCAAGCATAAGTTGGTTTTCTACATTTGAGGCCCTATTCTGTTTTGTAATTCAGTTCCTGTGTAGCCAAGTTTACATTCCGTGTATTAGTGATACCTTATGATGTTTCTTTTTCTGTGTGACTTATTTCACTTAGAATCATCGTACCTGAATCCACTCATTATGCTGCTACTGGCCTGATGACATAGATTTCATTGCTGAGTGATATTGCATTGTACGTAAGTACCGCAACTTCTTTATCCATTTTTCGCTTTCTGCGATATTGAACTTGTACCGTAAATGAGGTTCTTGTAAACAGAGCCGTCCCAAACTTTGGGGTGGCTGTGTCTTTTTGATTTTAATTTCCCTAAGCTATAGGACCATAAGTGGAAGTGCCCTAGGCTCTCTTGCTTTGTTTTTTAGATGTTTCAGGAAACACCATACACTTCTCCAGAGTGGCTGTTGGCAATTTACATCCCGCCCATCAGCATAACAAGGCTCCCAGTTCTCCATGGCCTGTCCTGCCTTTCTGGATTTTACACTTTTTTCAGATGGCCCTTTTGACCGGGGGGCAGTGAGACTTCATTGTAGTGCAGATTTCCTTTGCAAGCTTGCTTGGTTGGCCAAAAAGGGCGTATGCGTTTTTTCCTGAATATATTCAGGAAAAAACGCATACGCCCTTTTTGGCCAAGTGCATCATTGTGGACGTTCTGCCTCTTTTCCTATGCTTTACATGCAATTCCAGTCTACCTCCTGAAATCGGTTTCCTGCAATTCTGCCCCGCTTTCAAGTCCTCTTGGCAGCCTTACTTCAATATATTTTTGGACGATAGCTGTCATTTATAACTCTGCAGGTTTGTGAATTACAGTGCCCCTGAGCTCCTTTCTTCAACTCGCTTTCTTGTGAGCTGGCCGCAACACCGCAGGATTGCTTCAGGCCCTAGTGTGGTTCCGGCATGGCTCGCTGAGCCTTTGGTTATTCCCTCTTCCTCGTGGGAAGTGAGAGTTAAATTTGCCCGTCCAGACACCTCCAGCTAGTCTCTCATTGGTTCTCCCTATTCCTGTTCATTTTCCGCAGAAATTGCAAACTGGGCCAAACAGGAGGTTAAAGGCACTGACTCTCCAAGTGGGGAGAGTGTTAGTAAAGCGTCTGGAATGTTGCACCCGAGTACCAGGGGACGAAAACTGAGACACATTTGAACACGTTTCCCGATCACACGGTGGATCATACTCTGGGTTCCACATGCATGTTTTAGCTGAAGGAAGAATCCCTTAAACCTGGAGAGTTGAGAACCATGGAATGGGTACCATGCAATATGACTTCAAAGGGTCTGCATTTGCTCACCGAACCTAACCAATCCTATCACTGCTGCGTTTATGCTGCTGTACACACGCTGGATTCTCTTTCGGAGACATATAAATCCATAGGTTTTAAGATTCTTACTAGTCAGGTATATTCTTAGGCGTTTAATATGGGGTGTTGAGTCCACTTCGTTGAGCAAGCAGTAGCTCTTGTCTATTACATATTTGGCTTATGGAAAGGTATCTGTGCTAATTTCAATCTCTGGTTTTATGCAGCACCCCAACTCACCTTTCCCCTTAAGCAAGCATAAGTTGGTTTTCTACATTTGAGGCCCTATTCTGTTTTATAATTCAGTTCCTGTGTAGCCAAGTTTACATTCCGTGTATTAGTGATACCTTATGATGTTTCTTTTTCTGTGTGACTTATTTCACTTAGAATCATCGTACCTGAATCCACTCATTATGCTGCTACTGGCCTGATGACATAGATTTCATTGCTGAGTGATATTGCATTGTACGTAAGTACCACAACTTCTTTATCCATTTTTCGCTTTCTGCGATATTGAACTTGTACCGTAAACGAGGTTCTTGTAAACAGAGCCGTCCCAAACTTTGGGGTGGCTGTGTCTTTTTGATTTTAATTTCCCTAAGCTATAGGACCATAAGTGGAAGTGCCCTAGGCTCTCTTGCTTTGTTTTTTAGATGTTTCAGGAAACACCATACACTTCTCCAGAGTGGCTGTTGGCAATTTACATCCCGCCCATCAGCATAACAAGGCTCCCAGTTCTCCATGGCCTGTCCTGCCTTTCTGGATTTTACACTTTTTTCAGATGGCCCTTTTGACCGGGGGGCAGTGAGACTTCATTGTAGTGCAGATTTCCTTTGCAAGCTTGCTTGGTTGGCCAAAAAGGGCGTATGCGTTTTTTCCTGAATATATTCAGGAAAAAACGCATACGCCCTTTTTGGCCAAGTGCATCATTGTGGACGTTCTGCCTCTTTTCCTATGCTTTACATGCAATTCCAGTCTACCTCCTGAAATCGGTTTCCTGCAATTCTGCCCCGCTTTCAAGTCCTCTTGGCAGCCTTACTTCAATATATTTTTGGACGATAGCTGTCATTTATAACTCTGCAGGTTTGTGAATGACAGTGCCCCTGAGCTCCTTTCTTCAACTCGCTTTCTTGTGAGCTGGCCGCAACACCGCAGGATTGCTTCAGGCCCTAGTGTGGTTCCGGCATGGCTCGCTGAGCCTTTGGTTATTCCCTCTTCCTGGTGGGAAATGAGAGTTAAATTTGCCCGTCCAGACACCTCCAGCTAGTCTCTCATTGGTTCTCCCTATTCCTGTTCATTTTCCGCAGAAATTGCAAACTGGGCCAAACAGGAGGTTAAAGGCACTGACTCTCCAAGTGGGGAGAGTGTTAGTAAAGCGTCTGGAATGTTGCACCCGAGTACCAGGGGACGAAAACTGAGACACATTTGAACACGTTTCCCGATCACACGGTGGATCATACTCTGGGTTCCACATGCATGTTTTAGCTGAAGGAAGAATCCCTTAAACCTGGAGAGTTGAGAACCATGGAATGGGTACCATGCAATATGACTTCAAAGGGTCTGCATTTGCTCACCGAACCTAACCAATCCTATCACTGCTGCGTTTATGCCGCTGTACACACGCTGGATTCTCTTTCGGAGACATATAAATCCATAGGTTTTAAGATTCTTACTAGTCAGGTATATTCTTAGGCGTTTAATATGGGGTGTTGAGTCCACTTCGTTGAGCAAGCAGTAGCTCTTGTCTATTACATATTTGGCTTATGGAAAGGTATCTGTGCTAATTTCAATCTCTGGTTTTATGCAGCACCCCAACTCACCTTTCCCCTTAAGCAAGCATAAGTTGGTTTTCTACATTTGAGGCCCTATTCTGTTTTGTAATTCAGTTCCTGTGTAGCCAAGTTTACATTCCGTGTATTAGTGATACCTTATGATGTTTCTTTTTCTCTGTGACTTATTTCACTTAGAATCATCGTACCTGAATCCACTCATTATGCTGCTACTGGCCTGATGACATAGATTTCATTGCTGAGTGATATTGCATTGTACGTAAGTACCGCAACTTCTTTATCCATTTTTCACTTTCTGCGATATTGAACTTGTACCGTAAATGAGGTTCTTGTAAACAGAGCCGTCCCAAACTTTGGGGTGGCTGTGTCTTTTTTATTTTAATTTCCCTAAGCTATAGGACCATAAGTGGAAGTGCCCTAGGCTCTCTTGCTTTGTTTTTTAGATGTTTCAGGAAACACCATACACTTCTCCAGAGTGGCTGTTGGCAATTTACATCCCGCCCATCAGCATAACAAGGCTCCCAGTTCTCCATGGCCTGTCCTGCCTTTCTGGATTTTACACTTTTTTCAGATGGCCCTTTTGACCGGGGGGCAGTGAGACTTCATTGTAGTGCAGATTTCCTTTGCAAGCTTGCTTGGTTGGCCAAAAAGGGCGTATGCGTTTTTTCCTGAATATATTCAGGAAAAAACGCATACGCCCTTTTTGGCCAAGTGCATCATTGTGGACGTTCTGCCTCTTTTCCTATGCTTTACATGCAATTCCAGTCTACCTCCTGAAATCGGTTTCCTGCAATTCTGCCCCGCTTTCAAGTCCTCTTGGCAGCCTTACTTCAATATATTTTTGGACGATAGCTGTCATTTATAACTCTGCAGGTTTGTGAATTACAGTGCCCCTGAGCTCCTTTCTTCAACTCGCTTTCTTGTGAGCTGGCCGCAACACCGCAGGATTGCTTCAGGCCCTAGTGTGGTTCCGGCATGGCTCGCTGAGCCTTTGGTTATTCCCTCTTCCTCGTGGGAAGTGAGAGTTAAATTTGCCCGTCCAGACACCTCCAGCTAGTCTCTCATTGGTTCTCCCTATTCCTGTTCATTTTCCGCAGAAATTGCAAACTGGGCCAAACAGGAGGTTAAAGGCACTGACTCTCCAAGTGGGGAGAGTGTTAGTAAAGCGTCTGGAATGTTGCACCCGAGTACCAGGGGACGAAAACTGAGACACATTTGAACACGTTTCCCGATCACACGGTGGATCATACTCTGGGTTCCACATGCATGTTTTAGCTGAAGGAAGAATCCCTTAAACCTGGAGAGTTGAGAACCATGGAATGGGTACCATGCAATATGACTTCAAAGGGTCTGCATTTGCTCACCGAACCTAACCAATCCTATCACTGCTGCGTTTATGCCGCTGTACACACGCTGGATTCTCTTTCAGAGACTATAAATCCATAGGTTTTAAGATTCTTACTAGTCAGGTATATTCTTAGGCGTTTAATATGGGGTGTTGAGTCCACTTCGTTGAGCAAGCAGTAGCTCTTGTCTATTACATATTTGGCTTATGGAAAGGTATCTGTGCTAATTTCAATCTCTGGTTTTATGCAGCACCCCAACTCACCTTTCCCCTTAAGCAAGCATAAGTTGGTTTTCTACATTTGAGGCCCTATTCTGTTTTGTAATTCAGTTCCTGTGTAGCCAAGTTTACATTCCGTGTATTAGTGATACCTTATGATGTTTCTTTTTCTCTGTGACTTATTTCACTTAGAATCATCGTACCTGAATCCACTCATTATGCTGCTACTGGCCTGATGACATAGATTTCATTGCTGAGTGATATTGCATTGTACGTAAGTACTGCAACTTCTTTATCCATTTTTCGCTTTCTGCGATATTGAACTTGTACCGTAAACGAGGTTCTTGTAAACAGAGCCGTCCCAAACTTTGGGGTGGCTGTGTCTTTTTGATTTTAATTTCCCTAAGCTATAGGACCATAAGTGGAAGTGCCCTAGGCTCTCTTGCTTTGTTTTTTAGATGTTTCAGGAAACACCATACACTTCTCCAGAGTGGCTGTTGGCAATTTACATCCCGCCCATCAGCATAACAAGGCTCCCAGTTCTCCATGGCCTGTCCTGCCTTTCTGGATTTTACACTTTTTTCAGATGGCCCTTTTGACCGGGGGGCAGTGAGACTTCATTGTAGTGCAGATTTCCTTTGCAAGCTTGCTTGGTTGGCCAAAAAGGGCGTATGCGTTCTTTCCTGAATATATTCAGGAAAGAACGCATACGCCCTTTTTGGCCAAGTGCATCATTGTGGACGTTCTGCCTCTTTTCCTATGCTTTACATGCAATTCCAGTCTACCTCCTGAAATCGGTTTCCTGCAATTCTGCCCCGTTTTCAAGTCCTCTTGGCAGCCTTACTTCAATATATTTTTGGACGATAGCTGTCATTTATAACTCTGCAGGTTTGTGAATTACAGTGCCCCTGAGCTCCTTTCTTCAACTCGCTTTCTTGTGAGCTGGCCGCAACACCGCATGATTGCTTCAGGCCCTAGTGTGGTTCCGGCATGGCTCGCTGAGCCTTTGGTTATTCCCTCTTCCTGGTGGGAAATGAGAGTTAAATTTGCCCGTCCAGACACCTCCAGCTAGTCTCTCATTGGTTCTCCCTATTCCTGTTCATTTTCCGCAGAAATTGCAAACTGGGCCAAACAGGAGGTTAAAGGCACTGACTCTCCAAGTGGGGAGAGTGTTAGTAAAGCGTCTGGAATGTTGCACCCGAGTACCAGGGGACGAAAACTGAGACACATTTGAACACGTTTCCCGATCACACGGTGGATCATACTCTGGGATCCACATGCATGTTTTAGCTAAAGGAAGAATCCCTTAAACCTGGAGAGTTGAGAACCATGGAATGGGTACCATGCAATATGACTTCAAAGGGTCTGCATTTGCTCACCGAACCTAACCAATCCTATCACTGCTGCGTTTATGCCGCTGTACACACGCTGGATTCTCTTTCGGAGACTATAAATCCATAGGTTTTAAGATTCTTACTAGTCAGGTATATTCTTAGGCGTTTAATATGGGGTGTTGAGTCCACTTCGTTGAGCAAGCAGTAGCTCTTGTCTATTACATATTTGGCTTATGGAAAGGTATCTGTGCTAATTTCAATCTCTGGTTTTATGCAGCACCCCAACTCACCTTTCCCCTTAAGCAAGCATAAGTTGGTTTTCTACATTTGAGGCCCTATTCTGTTTTGTAATTCAGTTCCTGTGTAGCCAAGTTTACATTCCGTGTATTAGTGATACCTTATGATGTTTCTTTTTCTGTGTGACTTATTTCACTTAGAATCATCGTACCTGAATCCACTCATTATGCTGCTACTGGCCTGATGACATAGATTTCATTGCTGAGTGATATTGCATTGTACGTAAGTACCGCAACTTCTTTATCCATTTTTCGCTTTCTGCGATATTGAACTTGTACCGTAAACGAGGTTCTTGTAAACAGAGCCGTCCCAAACTTTGGGGTGGCTGTGTCTTTTTGATTTTAATTTCCCTAAGCTATAGGACCATAAGTGGAAGTGCCCTAGGCTCTCTTGCTTTGTTTTTTAGATGTTTCAGGAAACACCATACACTTCTCCAGAGTGGCTGTTGGCAATTTACATCCCGCCCATCAGCATAACAAGGCTCCCAGTTCTCCATGGCCTGTCCTGCCTTTCTGGATTTTACACTTTTTTCAGATGGCCCTTTTGACCGGGGGGCAGTGAGACTTCATTGTAGTGCAGATTTCCTTTGCAAGCTTGCTTGGTTGGCCAAAAAGGGCGTATGCGTTTTTTCCTGAATATATTCAGGAAAAAACGCATACGTCCTTTTTGGCCAAGTGCATCATTGTGGACGTTCTGCCTCTTTTCCTATGCTTTACATGCAATTCCAGTCTACCTCCTGAAATCGGTTTCCTGCAATTCTGCCCCGCTTTCAAGTCCTCTTGGCAGCCTTACTTCAATATATTTTTGGACGATAGCTGTCATTTATAACTCTGCAGGTTTGTGAATTACAGTGCCCCTGAGCTCCTTTCTTCAACTCGCTTTCTTGTGAGCTGGCCGCAACACCGCAGGATTGCTTCAGGCCCTAGTGTGGTTCCGGCATGGCTCGCTGAGCCTTTGGTTATTCCCTCTTCCTGGTGGGAAATGAGAGTTAAATTTGCCCGTCCAGACACCTCCAGCTAGTCTCTCATTGGTTCTCCCTATTCCTGTTCATTTTCCGCAGAAATTGCAAACTGGGCCAAACAGGAGGTTAAAGGCACTGACTCTCCAAGTGGGGAGAGTGTTAGTAAAGCGTCTGGAATGTTGCACCCGAGTACCAGGGGACGAAAACTGAGACACATTTGAACACGTTTCCCGATCACACGGTGGATCATACTCTGGGTTCCACATGCATGTTTTAGCTGAAGGAAGAATCCCTTAAACCTGGAGAGTTGAGAACCATGGAATGGGTACCATGCAATATGACTTCAAAGGGTCTGCATTTGCTCACCGAACCTAACCAATCCTATCACTGCTGCGTTTATGCCGCTGTACACACGCTGGATTCTCTTTCGGAGACATATAAATCCATAGGTTTTAAGATTCTTACTAGTCAGGTATATTCTTAGGCGTTTAATATGGGGTGTTGAGTCCACTTCGTTGAGCAAGCAGTAGCTCTTGTCTATTACATATTTGGCTTATGGAAAGGTATCTGTGCTAATTTCAATCTCTGGTTTTATGCAGCACCCCAACTCACCTTTCCCCTTAAGCAAGCATAAGTTGGTTTTCTACATTTGAGACCCTATTCTGTTTTGTAATTCAGTTCCTGTGTAGCCAAGTTTACATTCCGTGTATTAGTGATACCTTATGATGTTTCTTTTTCTCTGTGACTTATTTCACTTAGAATCATCGTACCTGAATCCACTCATTATGCTGCTACTGGCCTGATGACATAGATTTCATTGCTGAGTGATATTGCATTGTACGTAAGTACCGCAACTTCTTTATCCATTTTTCGCTTTCTGCGATATTGAACTTGTACCGTAAACGAGGTTCTTGTAAACAGAGCCGTCCCAAACTTTGGGGTGGCTGTGTCTTTTTGATTTTAATTTCCCTAAGCTATAGGACCATAAGTGGAAGTGCCCTAGGCTCTCTTGCTTTGTTTTTTAGATGTTTCAGGAAACACCATACACTTCTCCAGAGTGGCTGTTGGCAATTTACATCCCGCCCATCAGCATAACAAGGCTCCCAGTTCTCCATGGCCTGTCCTGCCTTTCTGGATTTTACACTTTTTTCAGATGGCCCTTTTGACCGGGGGGCAGTGAGACTTCATTGTAGTGCAGATTTCCTTTGCAAGCTTGCTTGGTTGGCCAAAAAGGGCGTATGCGTTTTTTCCTGAATATATTCAGGAAAAAACGCATACGCCCTTTTTGGCCAAGTGCATCATTGTGGACGTTCTGCCTCTTTTCCTATGCTTTACATGCAATTCCAGTCTACCTCCTGAAATCGGTTTCCTGCAATTCTGCCCCGCTTTCAAGTCCTCTTGGCAGCCTTACTTCAATATATTTTTGGACGATAGCTGTCATTTATAACTCTGCAGGTTTGTGAATTACAGTGCCCCTGAGCTCCTTTCTTCAACTCGCTTTCTTGTGAGCTGGCCGCAACACCGCAGTATTGCTTCAGGCCCTAGTGTGGTTCCGGCATGGCTCGCTGAGCCTTTGGTTATTCCCTCTTCCTGGTGGGAAATGAGAGTTAAATTTGCCCGTCCAGACACCTCCAGCTAGTCTCTCATTGGTTCTCCCTATTCCTGTTCATTTTCCGCAGAAATTGCAAACTGGGCCAAACAGGAGGTTAAAGGCACTGACTCTCCAAGTGGGGAGAGTGTTAGTAAAGCGTCTGGAATGTTGCACCCGAGTACCAGGGGACGAAAACTGAGACACATTTGAACACGTTTCCCGATCACACGGTGGATCATACTCTGGGTTCCACATGCATGTTTTAGCTGAAGGAAGAATCCCTTAAACCTGGAGAGTTGAGAACCATGGAATGGGTACCATGCAATATGACTTCAAAGGGTCTGCATTTGCTCACCGAACCTCACCAATCCTATCACTGCTGCATTTATGCCGCTGTATACATGCTTGATTCTCTTTCGGAGACATATAAATCCATAGGTTTTAAGATTCTTACTAGTCAGGTATATTCTTAGGCATTTAATATGGGGTGTTGAGTCCACTTCATTGAGCAAGCAGTAGCTCTTGTCTATTACATATTTGGCTTATGGAAAGGTATCTGTGCTAATTTCAATCTCTGGTTTTATGCAGCACCCCAACTCACCTTTCCCCTTAAGCAAGCATAAGTTGGTTTTCTACATTTGAGGCCCTATTCTGTTTTGTAATTCAGTTCCTGTGTAGCCAAGTTTACATTCCGTGTATTAGTGATACCTTATGATGTTTCTTTTTCTGTGTGACTTATTTCACTTAGAATCATCGTACCTGAATCCACTCATTATGCTGCTACTGGCCTGATGACATAGATTTCATTGCTGAGTGATATTGCATTGTACGTAAGTACCGCAACTTCTTTATCCATTTTTCGCTTTCTGCGATATTGAACTTGTACCGTAAACGAGGTTCTTGTAAACAGAGCCGTCCCAAACTTTGGGGTGGCTGTGTCTTTTTGATTTTAATTTCCCTAAGCTATAGGACCATAAGTGGAAGTGCCCTAGGCTCTCTTGCTTTGTTTTTTAGATGTTTCAGGAAACACCATACACTTCTCCAGAGTGGCTGTTGGCAATTTACATCCCGCCCATCAGCATAACAAGGCTCCCTGTTCTCCATGGCCTGTCCTGCCTTTCTGGATTTTACACTTTTTTCAGATGGCCCTTTTGACCGGGGGGCAGTGAGACTTCAAGGTAGTGCAGATTTCCTTTGCAAGCTTGCTTGGTTGGCCAAAAAGGGCGTATGCGTTTTTTCCTGAATATATTCAGGAAAAAACGCATACGCCCTTTTTGGCCAAGTGCATCATTGTGGACGTTCTGCCTCTTTTCCTATGCTTTACATGCAATTCCAGTCTACCTCCTGAAATCGGTTTCCTGCAATTCTGCCCCGCTTTCAAGTCCTCTTGGCAGCCTTACTTCAATATATTTTTGGACGATAGCTGTCATTTATAACTCTGCAGGTTTGTGAATTACAGTGCCCCTGAGCTCCTTTCTTCAACTCGCTTTCTTGTGAGCTGGCCGCAACACCGCAGGATTGCTTCAGGCCCTAGTGTGGTTCCGGCATGGCTCGCTGAGCCTTTGGTTATTCCCTCTTCCTCGTGGGAAGTGAGAGTTAAATTTGCCCGTCCAGACACCTCCAGCTAGTCTCTCATTGGTTCTCCCTATTCCTGTTCATTTTCCGCAGAAATTGCAAACTGGGCCAAACAGGAGGTTAAAGGCACTGACTCTCCAAGTGGGGAGAGTGTTAGTAAAGCGTCTGGAATGTTGCACCCGAGTACCAGGGGACGAAAACTGAGACACATTTGAACACGTTTCCCGATCACACGGTGGATCATACTCTGGGTTCCACATGCATGTTTTAGCTGAAGGAAGAATCCCTTAAACCTGGAGAGTTGAGAACCATGGAATGGGTACCATGCAATATGACTTCAAAGGGTCTGCATTTGCTCACCGAACCTCACCAATCCTATCACTGCTGCGTTTATGCCGCTGTACACACGCTGGATTCTCTTTCGGAGACATATAAATCCATAGGTTTTAAGATTCTTACTAGTCAGGTATATTCTTAGGCGTTTAATATGGGGTGTTGAGTCCACTTCGTTGAGCAAGCAGTAGCTCTTGTCTATTACATATTTGGCTTATGGAAAGGTATCTGTGCTAATTTCAATCTCTGGTTTTATGCAGCACCCCAACTCACCTTTCCCCTTAAGCAAGCATAAGTTGGTTTTCTACATTTGAGACCCTATTCTGTTTTGTAATTCAGTTCCTGTGTAGCCAAGTTTACATTCCGTGTATTAGTGATACCTTATGATGTTTCTTTTTCTCTGTGACTTATTTCACTTAGAATCATCGTACCTGAATCCACTCATTATGCTGCTACTGGCCTGATGACATAGATTTCATTGCTGAGTGATATTGCATTGTACGTAAGTACCGCAACTTCTTTATCCATTTTTCGCTTTCTGCGATATTGAACTTGTACCGTAAACGAGGTTCTTGTAAACAGAGCCGTCCCAAACTTTGGGGTGGCTGTGTCTTTTTGATTTTAATTTCCCTAAGCTATAGGACCATAAGTGGAAGTGCCCTAGGCTCTCTTGCTTTGTTTTTTAGATGTTTCAGGAAACACCATACACTTCTCCAGAGTGGCTGTTGGCAATTTACATCCCGCCCATCAGCATAACAAGGCTCCCAGTTCTCCATGGCCTGTCCTGCCTTTCTGGATTTTACACTTTTTTCAGATGGCCCTTTTGACCGGGGGGCAGTGAGACTTCATTGTAGTGCAGATTTCCTTTGCAAGCTTGCTTGGTTGGCCAAAAAGGGCGTATGCGTTTTTTCCTGAATATATTCAGGAAAAAACGCATACGCCCTTTTTGGCCAAGTGCATCATTGTGGACGTTCTGCCTCTTTTCCTATGCTTTACATGCAATTCCAGTCTACCTCCTGAAATCGGTTTCCTGCAATTCTGCCCCGCTTTCAAGTCCTCTTGGCAGCCTTACTTCAATATATTTTTGGACGATAGCTGTCATTTATAACTCTGCAGGTTTGTGAATTACAGTGCCCCTGAGCTCCTTTCTTCAACTCGCTTTCTTGTGAGCTGGCCGCAACACCGCAGGATTGCTTCAGGCCCTAGTGTGGTTCCGGCATGGCTCGCTGAGCCTTTGGTTATTCCCTCTTCCTCGTGGGAAGTGAGAGTTAAATTTGCCCGTCCAGACACCTCCAGCTAGTCTCTCATTGGTTCTCCCTATTCCTGTTCATTTTCCGCAGAAATTGCAAACTGGGCCAAACAGGAGGTTAAAGGCACTGACTCTCCAAGTGGGGAGAGTGTTAGTAAAGCGTCTGGAATGTTGCACCCGAGTACCAGGGGACGAAAACTGAGACACATTTGAACACGTTTCCCGATCACACGGTGGATCATACTCTGGGTTCCACATGCATGTTTTAGCTGAAGGAAGAATCCCTTAAACCTGGAGAGTTGAGAACCATGGAATGGGTACCATGCAATATGACTTCAAAGGGTCTGCATTTGCTCACCGAACCTCACCAATCCTATCACTGCTGCGTTTATGCCGCTGTACACACGCTGGATTCTCTTTCGGAGACATATAAATCCATAGGTTTTAAGATTCTTACTAGTCAGGTATATTCTTAGGCGTTTAATATGGGGTGTTGAGTCCACTTCGTTGAGCAAGCAGTAGCTCTTGTCTATTACATATTTGGCTTATGGAAAGGTATCTGTGCTAATTTCAATCTCTGGTTTTATGCAGCACCCCAACTCACCTTTCCCCTTAAGCAAGCATAAGTTGGTTTTCTACATTTGAGACCCTATTCTGTTTTGTAATTCAGTTCCTGTGTAGCCAAGTTTACATTCCGTGTATTAGTGATACCTTATGATGTTTCTTTTTCTCTGTGACTTATTTCACTTAGAATCATCGTACCTGAATCCACTCATTATGCTGCTACTGGCCTGATGACATAGATTTCATTGCTGAGTGATATTGCATTGTACGTAAGTACCGCAACTTCTTTATCCATTTTTCGCTTTCTGCGATATTGAACTTGTACCGTAAACGAGGTTCTTGTAAACAGAGCCGTCCCAAACTTTGGGGTGGCTGTGTCTTTTTGATTTTAATTTCCCTAAGCTATAGGACCATAAGTGGAAGTGCCCTAGGCTCTCTTGCTTTGTTTTTTAGATGTTTCAGGAAACACCATACACTTCTCCAGAGTGGCTGTTGGCAATTTACATCCCGCCCATCAGCATAACAAGGCTCCCAGTTCTCCATGGCCTGTCCTGCCTTTCTGGATTTTACACTTTTTTCAGATGGCCCTTTTGACCGGGGGGCAGTGAGACTTCATTGTAGTGCAGATTTCCTTTGCAAGCTTGCTTGGTTGGCCAAAAAGGGCGTATGCGTTTTTTCCTGAATATATTCAGGAAAAAACGCATACGCCCTTTTTGGCCAAGTGCATCATTGTGGACGTTCTGCCTCTTTTCCTATGCTTTACATGCAATTCCAGTCTACCTCCTGAAATCGGTTTCCTGCAATTCTGCCCCGCTTTCAAGTCCTCTTGGCAGCCTTACTTCAATATATTTTTGGACGATAGCTGTCATTTATAACTCTGCAGGTTTGTGAATTACAGTGCCCCTGAGCTCCTTTCTTCAACTCGCTTTCTTGTGAGCTGGCCGCAACACCGCATGATTGCTTCAGGCCCTAGTGTGGTTCCGGCATGGCTCGCTGAGCCTTTGGTTATTCCCTCTTCCTGGTGGGAAATGAGAGTTAAATTTGCCCGTCCAGACACCTCCAGCTAGTCTCTCATTGGTTCTCCCTATTCCTGTTCATTTTCCGCAGAAATTGCAAACTGGGCCAAACAGGAGGTTAAAGGCACTGACTCTCCAAGTGGGGAGAGTGTTAGTAAAGCGTCTGGAATGTTGCACCCGAGTACCAGGGGACGAAAACTGAGACACATTTGAACACGTTTCCCGATCACACGGTGGATCATACTCTGGGTTCCACATGCATGTTTTAGCTGAAGGAAGAATCCCTTAAACCTGGAGAGTTGAGAACCATGGAATGGGTACCATGCAATATGACTTCAAAGGGTCTGCATTTGCTCACCGAACCTAACCAATCCTATCACTGCTGCGTTTATGCCGCTGTACACACGCTGGATTCTCTTTCGGAGACTATAAATCCATAGGTTTTAAGATTCTTACTAGTCAGGTATATTCTTAGGCGTTTAATATGGGGTGTTGAGTCCACTTCGTTGAGCAAGCAGTAGCTCTTGTCTATTACATATTTGGCTTATGGAAAGGTATCTGTGCTAATTTCAATCTCTGGTTTTATGCAGCACCCCAACTCACCTTTCCCCTTAAGCAAGCATAAGTTGGTTTTCTACATTTGAGGCCCTATTCTGTTTTGTAATTCAGTTCCTGTGTAGCCAAGTTTACATTCCGTGTATTAGTGATACCTTATGATGTTTCTTTTTCTGTGTGACTTATTTCACTTAGAATCATCGTACCTGAATCCACTCATTATGCTGCTACTGGCCTGATGACATAGATTTCATTGCTGAGTGATATTGCATTGTACGTAAGTACCGCAACTTCTTTATCCATTTTTCGCTTTCTGCGATATTGAACTTGTACCGTAAACGAGGTTCTTGTAAACAGAGCCGTCCCAAACTTTGGGGTGGCTGTGTCTTTTTGATTTTAATTTCCCTAAGCTATAGGACCATAAGTGGAAGTGCCCTAGGCTCTCTTGCTTTGTTTTTTAGATGTTTCAGGAAACACCATACACTTCTCCAGAGTGGCTGTTGGCAATTTACATCCCGCCCATCAGCATAACAAGGCTCCCAGTTCTCCATGGCCTGTCCTGCCTTTCTGGATTTTACACTTTTTTCAGATGGCCCTTTTGACCGGGGGGCAGTGAGACTTCATTGTAGTGCAGATTTCCTTTGCAAGCTTGCTTGGTTGGCCAAAAAGGGCGTATGCGTTTTTTCCTGAATATATTCAGGAAAAAACGCATACGCCCTTTTTGGCCAAGTGCATCATTGTGGACGTTCTGCCTCTTTTCCTATGCTTTACATGCAATTCCAGTCTACCTCCTGAAATCGGTTTCCTGCAATTCTGCCCCGCTTTCAAGTCCTCTTGGCAGCCTTACTTCAATATATTTTTGGACGATAGCTGTCATTTATAACTCTGCAGGTTTGTGAATTACAGTGCCCCTGAGCTCCTTTCTTCAACTCGCTTTCTTGTGAGCTGGCCGCAACACCGCAGGATTGCTTCAGGCCCTAGTGTGGTTCCGGCATGGCTCGCTGAGCCTTTGGTTATTCCCTCTTCCTGGTGGGAAATGAGAGTTAAATTTGCCCGTCCAGACACCTCCAGCTAGTCTCTCATTGGTTCTCCCTATTCCTGTTCATTTTCCGCAGAAATTGCAAACTGGGCCAAACAGGAGGTTAAAGGCACTGACTCTCCAAGTGGGGAGAGTGTTAGTAAAGCGTCTGGAATGTTGCACCCGAGTACCAGGGGATGAAAACTGAGACACATTTGAACACGTTTCCCGATCACACGGTGGATCATACTCTGGGTTCCACATGCATGTTTTAGCTGAAGGAAGAATCCCTTAAACCTGGAGAGTTGAGAACCATGGAATGGGTACCATGCAATATGACTTCAAAGGGTCTGCATTTGCTCACCGAACCTAACCAATCCTATCACTGCTGCGTTTATGCCGCTGTACACACGCTGGATTCTCTTTCGGAGACGTATAAATCCATAGGTTTTAAGATTCTTACTAGTCAGGTATATTCTTAGGCGTTTAATATGGGGTGTTGAGTCCACTTCGTTGAGCAAGCAGTAGCTCTTGTCTATTACATATTTGGCTTATGGAAAGGTATCTGTGCTAATTTCAATCTCTGGTTTTATGCAGCACCCCAACTCACCTTTCCCCTTAAGCAAGCATAAGTTGGTTTTCTACATTTGAGGCCCTATTCTGTTTTGTAATTCAGTTCCTGTGTAGCCAAGTTTACATTCCGTGTATTAGTGATACCTTATGATGTTTCTTTTTCTGTGTGACTTATTTCACTTAGAATCATCGTACCTGAATCCACTCATTATGCTGCTACTGGCCTGATGACATAGATTTCATTGCTGAGTGATATTGCATTGTACGTAAGTACCGCAACTTCTTTATCCATTTTTCGCTTTCTGCGATATTGAACTTGTACCGTAAATGAGGTTCTTGTAAACAGAGCCGTCCCAAACTTTGGGGTGGCTGTGTCTTTTTGATTTTAATTTCCCTAAGCTATAGGACCATAAGTGGAAGTGCCCTAGGCTCTCTTGCTTTGTTTTTTAGATGTTTCAGGAAACACCATACACTTCTCCAGAGTGGCTGTTGGCAATTTACATCCCGCCCATCAGCATAACAAGGCTCCCAGTTCTCCATGGCCTGTCCTGCCTTTCTGGATTTTACACTTTTTTCAGATGGCCCTTTTGACCGGGGGGCAGTGAGACTTCATTGTAGTGCAGATTTCCTTTGCAAGCTTGCTTGGTTGGCCAAAAAGGGCGTATGCGTTTTTTCCTGAATATATTCAGGAAAAAACGCATACGCCCTTTTTGGCCAAGTGCATCATTGTGGACGTTCTGCCTCTTTTCCTATGCTTTACATGCAATTCCAGTCTACCTCCTGAAATCGGTTTCCTGCAATTCTGCCCCGCTTTCAAGTCCTCTTGGCAGCCTTACTTCAATATATTTTTGGACGATAGCTGTCATTTATAACTCTGCAGGTTTGTGAATTACAGTGCCCCTGAGCTCCTTTCTTCAACTCGCTTTCTTGTGAGCTGGCCGCAACACCGCAGGATTGCTTCAGGCCCTAGTGTGGTTCCGGCATGGCTCGCTGAGCCTTTGGTTATTCCCTCTTCCTCGTGGGAAGTGAGAGTTAAATTTGCCTGTCCAGACACCTCCAGCTAGTCTCTCATTGGTTCTCCCTATTCCTGTTCATTTTCCGCAGAAATTGCAAACTGGGCCAAACAGGAGGTTAAAGGCACTGACTCTCCAAGTGGGGAGAGTGTTAGTAAAGCGTCTGGAATGTTGCACCCGAGTACCAGGGGACGAAAACTGAGACACATTTGAACACGTTTCCCGATCACACGGTGGATCATACTCTGGGTTCCACATGCATGTTTTAGCTGAAGGAAGAATCCCTTAAACCTGGAGAGTTGAGAACCATGGAATGGGTACCATGCAATATGACTTCAAAGGGTCTGCATTTGCTCACCGAACCTCACCAATCCTATCACTGCTGCGTTTATGCCGCTGTACACACGCTGGATTCTCTTTCGGAGACATATAAATCCATAGGTTTTAAGATTCTTACTAGTCAGGTATATTCTTAGGCGTTTAATATGGGGTGTTGAGTCCACTTCATTGAGCAAGCAGTAGCTCTTGTCTATTACATATTTGGCTTATGGAAAGGTATCTGTGCTAATTTCAATCTCTGGTTTTATGCAGCACCCCAACTCACCTTTCCCCTTAAGCAAGCATAAGTTGGTTTTCTACATTTGAGACCCTATTCTGTTTTGTAATTCAGTTCCTGTGTAGCCAAGTTTACATTCCGTGTATTAGTGATACCTTATGATGTTTCTTTTTCTCTGTGACTTATTTCACTTAGAATCATCGTACCTGAATCCACTCATTATGCTGCTACTGGCCTGATGACATAGATTTCATTGCTGAGTGATATTGCATTGTACGTAAGTACCGCAACTTCTTTATCCATTTTTCGCTTTCTGTGATATTGAACTTGTACCGTAAACGAGGTTCTTGTAAACAGAGCCGTCCCAAACTTTGGGGTGGCTGTGTCTTTTTGATTTTAATTTCCCTAAGCTATAGGACCATAAGTGGAAGTGCCCTAGGCTCTCTTGCTTTGTTTTTTAGATGTTTCAGGAAACACCATACACTTCTCCAGAGTGGCTGTTGGCAATTTACATCCCGCCCATCAGCATAACAAGGCTCCCAGTTCTCCATGGCCTGTCCTGCCTTTCTGGATTTTACACTTTTTTCAGATGGCCCTTTTGACCGGGGGGCAGTGAGACTTCATTGTAGTGCAGATTTCCTTTGCAAGCTTGCTTGGTTGGCCAAAAAGGGCGTATGCGTTTTTTCCTGAATATATTCAGGAAAAAACGCATACGCCCTTTTTGGCCAAGTGCATCATTGTGGACGTTCTGCCTCTTTTCCTATGCTTTACATGCAATTCCAGTCTACCTCCTGAAATCGGTTTCCTGCAATTCTGCCCCGCTTTCAAGTCCTCTTGGCAGCCTTACTTCAATATATTTTTGGACGATAGCTGTCATTTATAACTCTGCAGGTTTGTGAATTACAGTGCCCCTGAGCTCCTTTCTTCAACTCGCTTTCTTGTGAGCTGGCCGCAACACCGCAGGATTGCTTCAGGCCCTAGTGTGGTTCCGGCATGGCTCGCTGAGCCTTTGGTTATTCCCTCTTCCTGGTGGGAAATGAGAGTTAAATTTGCCCGTCCAGACACCTCCAGCTAGTCTCTCATTGGTTCTCCCTATTCCTGTTCATTTTCCGCAGAAATTGCAAACTGGGCCAAACAGGAGGTTAAAGGCACTGACTCTCCAAGTGGGGAGAGTGTTAGTAAAGCGTCTGGAATGTTGCACCCGAGTACCAGGGGACGAAAACTGAGACACATTTGAACACGTTTCCCGATCACACGGTGGATCATACTCTGGGTTCCACATGCATGTTTTAGCTGAAGGAAGAATCCCTTAAACCTGGAGAGTTGAGAACCATGGAATGGGTACCATGCAATATGACTTCAAAGGGTCTGCATTTGCTCACCGAACCTAACCAATCCTATCACTGCTGCGTTTATGCCGCTGTACACACGCTGGATTCTCTTTCGGAGACTATAAATCCATAGGTTTTAAGATTCTTACTAGTCAGGTATATTCTTAGGCGTTTAATATGGGGTGTTGAGTCCACTTCGTTGAGCAAGCAGTAGCTCTTGTCTATTACATATTTGGCTTATGGAAAGGTATCTGTGCTAATTTCAATCTCTGGTTTTATGCAGCACCCCAACTCACCTTTCCCCTTAAGCAAGCATAAGTTGGTTTTCTACATTTGAGGCCCTATTCTGTTTTGTAATTCAGTTCCTGTGTAGCCAAGTTTACATTCCGTGTATTAGTGATACCTTATGATGTTTCTTTTTCTGTGTGACTTATTTCACTTAGAATCATCGTACCTGAATCCACTCATTATGCTGCTACTGGCCTGATGACATAGATTTCATTGCTGAGTGATATTGCATTGTACGTAAGTACCGCAACTTCTTTATCCATTTTTCGCTTTCTGCGATATTGAACTTGTACCGTAAACGAGGTTCTTGTAAACAGAGCCGTCCCAAACTTTGGGGTGGCTGTGTCTTTTTGATTTTAATTTCCCTAAGCTATAGGACCATAAGTGGAAGTGCCCTAGGCTCTCTTGCTTTGTTTTTTAGATGTTTCAGGAAACACCATACACTTCTCCAGAGTGGCTGTTGGCAATTTACATCCCGCCCATCAGCATAACAAGGCTCCCAGTTCTCCATGGCCTGTCCTGCCTTTCTGGATTTTACACTTTTTTCAGATGGCCCTTTTGACCGGGGGGCAGTGAGACTTCATTGTAGTGCAGATTTCCTTTGCAAGCTTGCTTGGTTGGCCAAAAAGGGCGTATGCGTTTTTTCCTGAATATATTCAGGAAAAAACGCATACGCCCTTTTTGGCCAAGTGCATCATTGTGGACGTTCTGCCTCTTTTCCTATGCTTTACATGCAATTCCAGTCTACCTCCTGAAATCGGTTTCCTGCAATTCTGCCCCGCTTTCAAGTCCTCTTGGCAGCCTTACTTCAATATATTTTTGGACGATAGCTGTCATTTATAACTCTGCAGGTTTGTGAATTACAGTGCCCCTGAGCTCCTTTCTTCAACTCGCTTTCTTGTGAGCTGGCCGCAACACCGCAGGATTGCTTCAGGCCCTAGTGTGGTTCCGGCATGGCTCGCTGAGCCTTTGGTTATTCCCTCTTCCTGGTGGGAAATGAGAGTTAAATTTGCCCGTCCAGACACCTCCAGCTAGTCTCTCATTGGTTCTCCCTATTCCTGTTCATTTTCCGCAGAAATTGCAAACTGGGCCAAACAGGAGGTTAAAGGCACTGACTCTCCAAGTGGGGAGAGTGTTAGTAAAGCGTCTGGAATGTTGCACCCGAGTACCAGGGGACGAAAACTGAGACACATTTGAACACGTTTCCCGATCACACGGTGGATCATACTCTGGGTTCCACATGCATGTTTTAGCTGAAGGAAGAATCCCTTAAACCTGGAGAGTTGAGAACCATGGAATGGGTACCATGCAATATGACTTCAAAGGGTCTGCATTTGCTCACCGAACCTAACCAATCCTATCACTGCTGCGTTTATGCCGCTGTACACACGCTGGATTCTCTTTCGGAGACTATAAATCCATAGGTTTTAAGATTCTTACTAGTCAGGTATATTCTTAGGCGTTTAATATGGGGTGTTGAGTCCACTTCGTTGAGCAAGCAGTAGCTCTTGTCTATTACATATTTGGCTTATGGAAAGGTATCTGTGCTAATTTCAATCTCTGGTTTTATGCAGCACCCCAACTCACCTTTCCCCTTAAGCAAGCATAAGTTGGTTTTCTACATTTGAGGCCCTATTCTGTTTTGTAATTCAGTTCCTGTGTAGCCAAGTTTACATTCCGTGTATTAGTGATACCTTATGATGTTTCTTTTTCTGTGTGACTTATTTCACTTAGAATCATCGTACCTGAATCCACTCATTATGCTGCTACTGGCCTGATGACATAGATTTCATTGCTGAGTGATATTGCATTGTACGTAAGTACCGCAACTTCTTTATCCATTTTTCGCTTTCTGCGATATTGAACTTGTACCGTAAATGAGGTTCTTGTAAACAGAGCCGTCCCAAACTTTGGGGTGGCTGTGTCTTTTTGATTTTAATTTCCCTAAGCTATAGGACCATAAGTGGAAGTGCCCTAGGCTCTCTTGCTTTGTTTTTTAGATGTTTCAGGAAACACCATACACTTCTCCAGAGTGGCTGTTGGCAATTTACATCCCGCCCATCAGCATAAGAAGGCTCCCAGTTCTCCATGGCCTGTCCTGCCTTTCTGGATTTTACACTTTTTTCAGATGGCCCTTTTGACCGGGGGGCAGTGAGACTTCATTGTAGTGCAGATTTCCTTTGCAAGCTTGCTTGGTTGGCCAAAAAGGGCGTATGCGTTTTTTCCTGAATATATTCAGGAAAAAACGCATACGCCCTTTTTGGCCAAGTGCATCATTGTGGACGTTCTGCCTCTTTTCCTATGCTTTACATGCAATTCCAGTCTACCTCCTGAAATCGGTTTCCTGCAATTCTGCCCCGCTTTCAAGTCCTCTTGGCAGCCTTACTTCAATATATTTTTGGACGATAGCTGTCATTTATAACTCTGCAGGTTTGTGAATTACAGTGCCCCTGAGCTCCTTTCTTCAACTCGCTTTCTTGTGAGCTGGCCGCAACACCGCAGGATTGCTTCAGGCCCTAGTGTGGTTCCGGCATGGCTCGCTGAGCCTTTGGTTATTCCCTCTTCCTGGTGGGAAATGAGAGTTAAATTTGCCCGTCCAGACACCTCCAGCTAGTCTCTCATTGGTTCTCCCTATTCCTGTTCATTTTCCGCAGAAATTGCAAACTGGGCCAAACAGGAGGTTAAAGGCACTGACTCTCCAAGTGGGGAGAGTGTTAGTAAAGCGTCTGGAATGTTGCACCCGAGTACCAGGGGACGAAAACTGAGACACATTTGAACACGTTTCCCGATCACACGGTGGATCATACTCTGGGTTCCACATGCATGTTTTAGCTGAAGGAAGAATCCCTTAAACCTGGAGAGTTGAGAACCATGGAATGGGTACCATGCAATATGACTTCAAAGGGTCTGCATTTGCTCACCGAACCTAACCAATCCTATCACTGCTGCGTTTATGCCGCTGTACACACGCTGGATTCTCTTTCGGAGACTATAAATCCATAGGTTTTAAGATTCTTACTAGTCAGGTATATTCTTAGGCGTTTAATATGGGGTGTTGAGTCCACTTCGTTGAGCAAGCAGTAGCTCTTGTCTATTACATATTTGGCTTATGGAAAGGTATCTGTGCTAATTTCAATCTCTGGTTTTATGCAGCACCCCAACTCACCTTTCCCCTTAAGCAAGCATAAGTTGGTTTTCTACATTTGAGGCCCTATTCTGTTTTGTAATTCAGTTCCTGTGTAGCCAAGTTTACATTCCGTGTATTAGTGATACCTTATGATGTTTCTTTTTCTGTGTGACTTATTTCACTTAGAATCATCGTACCTGAATCCACTCATTATGCTGCTACTGGCCTGATGACATAGATTTCATTGCTGAGTGATATTGCATTGTACGTAAGTACCGCAACTTCTTTATCCATTTTTCGCTTTCTGCGATATTGAACTTGTACCGTAAACGAGGTTCTTGTAAACAGAGCCGTCCCAAACTTTGGGGTGGCTGTGTCTTTTTGATTTTAATTTCCCTAAGCTATAGGACCATAAGTGGAAGTGCCCTAGGCTCTCTTGCTTTGTTTTTTAGATGTTTCAGGAAACACCATACACTTCTCCAGAGTGGCTGTTGGCAATTTACATCCCGCCCATCAGCATAACAAGGCTCCCAGTTCTCCATGGCCTGTCCTGCCTTTCTGGATTTTACACTTTTTTCAGATGGCCCTTTTGACCGGGGGGCAGTGAGACTTCATTGTAGTGCAGATTTCCTTTGCAAGCTTGCTTGGTTGGCCAAAAAGGGCGTATGCGTTTTTTCCTGAATATATTCAGGAAAAAACGCATACGCCCTTTTTGGCCAAGTGCATCATTGTGGACGTTCTGCCTCTTTTCCTATGCTTTACATGCAATTCCAGTCTACCTCCTGAAATCGGTTTCCTGCAATTCTGCCCCGCTTTCAAGTCCTCTTGGCAGCCTTACTTCAATATATTTTTGGACGATAGCTGTCATTTATAACTCTGCAGGTTTGTGAATTACAGTGCCCCTGAGCTCCTTTCTTCAACTCGCTTTCTTGTGAGCTGGCCGCAACACCGCAGGATTGCTTCAGGCCCTAGTGTGGTTCCGGCATGGCTCGCTGAGCCTTTGGTTATTCCCTCTTCCTGGTGGGAAATGAGAGTTAAATTTGCCCGTCCAGACACCTCCAGCTAGTCTCTCATTGGTTCTCCCTATTCCTGTTCATTTTCCGCAGAAATTGCAAACTGGGCCAAACAGGAGGTTAAAGGCACTGACTCTCCAAGTGGGGAGAGTGTTAGTAAAGCGTCTGGAATGTTGCACCCGAGTACCAGGGGATGAAAACTGAGACACATTTGAACACGTTTCCCGATCACACGGTGGATCATACTCTGGGTTCCACATGCATGTTTTAGCTGAAGGAAGAATCCCTTAAACCTGGAGAGTTGAGAACCATGGAATGGGTACCATGCAATATGACTTCAAAGGGTCTGCATTTGCTCACCGAACCTAACCAATCCTATCACTGCTGCGTTTATGCCGCTGTACACACGCTGGATTCTCTTTCGGAGACGTATAAATCCATAGGTTTTAAGATTCTTACTAGTCAGGTATATTCTTAGGCGTTTAATATGGGGTGTTGAGTCCACTTCGTTGAGCAAGCAGTAGCTCTTGTCTATTACATATTTGGCTTATGGAAAGGTATCTGTGCTAATTTCAATCTCTGGTTTTATGCAGCACCCCAACTCACCTTTCCCCTTAAGCAAGCATAAGTTGGTTTTCTACATTTGAGGCCCTATTCTGTTTTGTAATTCAGTTCCTGTGTAGCCAAGTTTACATTCCGTGTATTAGTGATACCTTATGATGTTTCTTTTTCTGTGTGACTTATTTCACTTAGAATCATCGTACCTGAATCCACTCATTATGCTGCTACTGGCCTGATGACATAGATTTCATTGCTGAGTGATATTGCATTGTACGTAAGTACCGCAACTTCTTTATCCATTTTTCGCTTTCTGCGATATTGAACTTGTACCGTAAATGAGGTTCTTGTAAACAGAGCCGTCCCAAACTTTGGGGTGGCTGTGTCTTTTTGATTTTAATTTCCCTAAGCTATAGGACCATAAGTGGAAGTGCCCTAGGCTCTCTTGCTTTGTTTTTTAGATGTTTCAGGAAACACCATACACTTCTCCAGAGTGGCTGTTGGCAATTTACATCCCGCCCATCAGCATAACAAGGCTCCCAGTTCTCCATGGCCTGTCCTGCCTTTCTGGATTTTACACTTTTTTCAGATGGCCCTTTTGACCGGGGGGCAGTGAGACTTCATTGTAGTGCAGATTTCCTTTGCAAGCTTGCTTGGTTGGCCAAAAAGGGCGTATGCGTTTTTTCCTGAATATATTCAGGAAAAAACGCATACGCCCTTTTTGGCCAAGTGCATCATTGTGGACGTTCTGCCTCTTTTCCTATGCTTTACATGCAATTCCAGTCTACCTCCTGAAATCGGTTTCCTGCAATTCTGCCCCGCTTTCAAGTCCTCTTGGCAGCCTTACTTCAATATATTTTTGGACGATAGCTGTCATTTATAACTCTGCAGGTTTGTGAATTACAGTGCCCCTGAGCTCCTTTCTTCAACTCGCTTTCTTGTGAGCTGGCCGCAACACCGCAGGATTGCTTCAGGCCCTAGTGTGGTTCCGGCATGGCTCGCTGAGCCTTTGGTTATTCCCTCTTCCTCGTGGGAAGTGAGAGTTAAATTTGCCTGTCCAGACATCTCCAGCTAGTCTCTCATTGGTTCTCCCTATTCCTGTTCATTTTCCGCAGAAATTGCAAACTGGGCCAAACAGGAGGTTAAAGGCACTGACTCTCCAAGTGGGGAGAGTGTTAGTAAAGCGTCTGGAATGTTGCACCCGAGTACCAGGGGACGAAAACTGAGACACATTTGAACACGTTTCCCGATCACACGGTGGATCATACTCTGGGTTCCACATGCATGTTTTAGCTGAAGGAAGAATCCCTTAAACCTGGAGAGTTGAGAACCATGGAATGGGTACCATGCAATATGACTTCAAAGGGTCTGCATTTGCTCACCGAACCTCACCAATCCTATCACTGCTGCGTTTATGCCGCTGTACACACGCTGGATTCTCTTTCGGAGACATATAAATCCATAGGTTTTAAGATTCTTACTAGTCAGGTATATTCTTAGGCGTTTAATATGGGGTGTTGAGTCCACTTCATTGAGCAAGCAGTAGCTCTTGTCTATTACATATTTGGCTTATGGAAAGGTATCTGTGCTAATTTCAATCTCTGGTTTTATGCAGCACCCCAACTCACCTTTCCCCTTAAGCAAGCATAAGTTGGTTTTCTACATTTGAGACCCTATTCTGTTTTGTAATTCAGTTCCTGTGTAGCCAAGTTTACATTCCGTGTATTAGTGATACCTTATGATGTTTCTTTTTCTCTGTGACTTATTTCACTTAGAATCATCGTACCTGAATCCACTCATTATGCTGCTACTGGCCTGATGACATAGATTTCATTGCTGAGTGATATTGCATTGTACGTAAGTACCGCAACTTCTTTATCCATTTTTCGCTTTCTGTGATATTGAACTTGTACCGTAAACGAGGTTCTTGTAAACAGAGCCGTCCCAAACTTTGGGGTGGCTGTGTCTTTTTGATTTTAATTTCCCTAAGCTATAGGACCATAAGTGGAAGTGCCCTAGGCTCTCTTGCTTTGTTTTTTAGATGTTTCAGGAAACACCATACACTTCTCCAGAGTGGCTGTTGGCAATTTACATCCCGCCCATCAGCATAACAAGGCTCCCAGTTCTCCATGGCCTGTCCTGCCTTTCTGGATTTTACACTTTTTTCAGATGGCCCTTTTGACCGGGGGGCAGTGAGACTTCATTGTAGTGCAGATTTCCTTTGCAAGCTTGCTTGGTTGGCCAAAAAGGGCGTATGCGTTTTTTCCTGAATATATTCAGGAAAAAACGCATACGCCCTTTTTGGCCAAGTGCATCATTGTGGACGTTCTGCCTCTTTTCCTATGCTTTACATGCAATTCCAGTCTACCTCCTGAAATCGGTTTCCTGCAATTCTGCCCCGCTTTCAAGTCCTCTTGGCAGCCTTACTTCAATATATTTTTGGACGATAGCTGTCATTTATAACTCTGCAGGTTTGTGAATTACAGTGCCCCTGAGCTCCTTTCTTCAACTCGCTTTCTTGTGAGCTGGCCGCAACACCGCAGGATTGCTTCAGGCCCTAGTGTGGTTCCGGCATGGCTCGCTGAGCCTTTGGTTATTCCCTCTTCCTGGTGGGAAATGAGAGTTAAATTTGCCCGTCCAGACACCTCCAGCTAGTCTCTCATTGGTTCTCCCTATTCCTGTTCATTTTCCGCAGAAATTGCAAACTGGGCCAAACAGGAGGTTAAAGGCACTGACTCTCCAAGTGGGGAGAGTGTTAGTAAAGCGTCTGGAATGTTGCACCCGAGTACCAGGGGACGAAAACTGAGACACATTTGAACACGTTTCCCGATCACACGGTGGATCATACTCTGGGTTCCACATGCATGTTTTAGCTGAAGGAAGAATCCCTTAAACCTGGAGAGTTGAGAACCATGGAATGGGTACCATGCAATATGACTTCAAAGGGTCTGCATTTGCTCACCGAACCTAACCAATCCTATCACTGCTGCGTTTATGCCGCTGTACACACGCTGGATTCTCTTTCGGAGACTATAAATCCATAGGTTTTAAGATTCTTACTAGTCAGGTATATTCTTAGGCGTTTAATATGGGGTGTTGAGTCCACTTCGTTGAGCAAGCAGTAGCTCTTGTCTATTACATATTTGGCTTATGGAAAGGTATCTGTGCTAATTTCAATCTCTGGTTTTATGCAGCACCCCAACTCACCTTTCCCCTTAAGCAAGCATAAGTTGGTTTTCTACATTTGAGACCCTATTCTGTTTTGTAATTCAGTTCCTGTGTAGCCAAGTTTACATTCCGTGTATTAGTGATACCTTATGATGTTTCTTTTTCTGTGTGACTTATTTCACTTAGAATCATCGTACCTGAATCCACTCATTATGCTGCTACTGGCCTGATGACATAGATTTCATTGCTGAGTGATATTGCATTGTACGTAAGTACCGCAACTTCTTTATCCATTTTTCGCTTTCTGCGATATTGAACTTGTACCGTAAACGAGGTTCTTGTAAACAGAGCCGTCCCAAACTTTGGGGTGGCTGTGTCTTTTTGATTTTAATTTCCCTAAGCTATAGGACCATAAGTGGAAGTGCCCTAGGCTCTCTTGCTTTGTTTTTTAGATGTTTCAGGAAACACCATACACTTCTCCAGAGTGGCTGTTGGCAATTTACATCCCGCCCATCAGCATAACAAGGCTCCCAGTTCTCCATGGCCTGTCCTGCCTTTCTGGATTTTACACTTTTTTCAGATGGCCCTTTTGACCGGGGGGGGAGTGAGACTTCATTGTAGTGCAGATTTCCTTTGCAAGCTTGCTTGGTTGGCCAAAAAGGGCGTATGCGTTTTTTCCTGAATATATTCAGGAAAAAACGCATACGCCCTTTTTGGCCAAGTGCATCATTGTGGACGTTCTGCCTCTTTTCCTATGCTTTACATGCAATTCCAGTCTACCTCCTGAAATCGGTTTCCTGCAATTCTGCCCCGCTTTCAAGTCCTCTTGGCAGCCTTACTTCAATATATTTTTGGACGATAGCTGTCATTTATAACTCTGCAGGTTTGTGAATTACAGTGCCCCTGAGCTCCTTTCTTCAACTCGCTTTCTTGTGAGCTGGCCGCAACACCGCAGGATTGCTTCAGGCCCTAGTGTGGTTCCGGCATGGCTCGCTGAGCCTTTGGTTATTCCCTCTTCCTGGTGGGAAATGAGAGTTAAATTTGCCCATCCAGACACCTCCAGCTAGTCTCTCATTGGTTCTCCCTATTCCTGTTCATTTTCCGCAGAAATTGCAAACTGGGCCAAACAGGAGGTTAAAGGCACTGACTCTCCAAGTGGGGAGAGTGTTAGTAAAGCGTCTGGAATGTTGCACCCGAGTACCAGGGGACGAAAACTGAGACACATTTGAACACGTTTCCCGATCACACGGTGGATCATACTCTGGGTTCCACATGCATGTTTTAGCTGAAGGAAGAATCCCTTAAACCTGGAGAGTTGAGAACCATGGAATGGGTACCATGCAATATGACTTCAAAGGGTCTGCATTTGCTCACCGAACCTAACCAATCCTATCACTGCTGCGTTTATGCCGCTGTACACACGCTGGATTCTCTTTCGGAGACATATAAATCCATAGGTTTTAAGATTCTTACTAGTCAGGTATATTCTTAGGCGTTTAATATGGGGTGTTGAGTCCACTTCGTTGAGCAAGCAGTAGCTCTTGTCTATTACATATTTGGCTTATGGAAAGGTATCTGTGCTAATTTCAATCTCTGGTTTTATGCAGCACCCCAACTCACCTTTCCCCTTAAGCAAGCATAAGTTGGTTTTCTACATTTGAGGCCCTATTCTGTTTTGTAATTCAGTTCCTGTGTAGCCAAGTTTACATTCCGTGTATTAGTGATACCTTATGATGTTTCTTTTTCTGTGTGACTTATTTCACTTAGAATCATCGTACCTGAATCCACTCATTATGCTGCTACTGGCCTGATGACATAGATTTCATTGCTGAGTGATATTGCATTGTACGTAAGTACCGCAACTTCTTTATCCATTTTTCACTTTCTGCGATTTTGAACTTGTACCGTAAACGAGGTTCTTGTAAACAGAGCCGTCCCAAACTTTGGGGTGGCTGTGTCTTTTTGATTTTAATTTCCCTAAGCTATAAGACCATAAGTGGAAGTGCCCTAGGCTGTCTTGCTTTGTTTTTTAGATGTTTCAGGAAACACCATACACTTCTCCAGAGTGGCTGTTGGCAATTTACATCCCGCCCATCAGCATAACAAGGCTCCCAGTTCTCCATGGCCTGTCCTGCCTTTCTGGATTTTACACTTTTTTCAGATGGCCCTTTTGACCGGGGGGCAGTGAGACTTCATTGTAGTGCAGATTTCCTTTGCAAGCTTGCTTGGTTGGCCAAAAAGGGCGTATGCGTTTTTTCCTGAATATATTCAGGAAAAAACGCATACGCCCTTTTTGGCCAAGTGCATCATTGTGGACGTTCTGCCTCTTTTCCTATGCTTTACATGCAATTCCAGTCTACCTCCTGAAATCGGTTTCCTGCAATTCTGCCCCGCTTTCAAGTCCTCTTGGCAGCCTTACTTCAATATATTTTTGGACGATAGCTGTCATTTATAACTCTGCAGGTTTGTGAATTACAGTGCCCCTGAGCTCCTTTCTTCAACTCGCTTTCTTGTGAGCTGGCCGCAACACCGCAGGATTGCTTCAGGCCCTAGTGTGGTTCCGGCATGGCTCGCTGAGCCTTTGGTTATTCCCTCTTCCTCGTGGGAAGTGAGAGTTAAATTTGCCCGTCCAGACACCTCCAGCTAGTCTCTCATTGGTTCTCCCTATTCCTGTTCATTTTCCGCAGAAATTGCAAACTGGGCCAAACAGGAGGTTAAAGGCACTGACTCTCCAAGTGGGGAGAGTGTTAGTAAAGCGTCTGGAATGTTGCACCCGAGTACCAGGGGACGAAAACTGAGACACATTTGAACACGTTTCCCGATCACACGGTGGATCATACTCTGGGTTCCACATGCATGTTTTAGCTGAAGGAAGAATCCCTTAAACCTGGAGAGTTGAGAACCATGGAATGGGTACCATGCAATATGACTTCAAAGGGTCTGCATTTGCTCACCGAACCTAACCAATCCTATCACTGCTGCGTTTATGCCGCTGTACACACGCTGGATTCTCTTTTGGAGACATATAAATCCATAGGTTTTAAGATTCTTACTAGTCAGGTATATTCTTAGGCGTTTAATATGGGGTGTTGAGTCCACTTCGTTGAGCAAGCAGTAGCTCTTGTCTATTACATATTTGGCTTATGGAAAGGTATCTGTGCTAATTTCAATCTCTGGTTTTATGCAGCACCCCAATTCACCTTTCCCCTTAAGCAAGCATAAGTTGGTTTTCTACATTTGAGACCCTATTCTGTTTTGTAATTCAGTTCCTGTGTAGCCAAGTTTACATTCCGTGTATTAGTGATACCTTATGAAGTTTCTTTTTCTCTGTGACTTATTTCACTTAGAATCATCGTACCTGAATCCACTCATTATGCTGCTACTGGCCTGATGACATAGATTTCATTGCTGAGTGATATTGCATTGTACGTAAGTACCACAACTTCTTTATCCATTTTTCGCTTTCTGCGATATTGAACTTGTACCGTAAACGAGGTTCTTGTAAACAGAGCCGTCCCAAACTTTGGGGTGGCTGTGTCTTTTTGATTTTAATTTCCCTAAGCTATAGGACCATAAGTGGAAGTGCCCTAGGCTCTCTTGCTTTGTTTTTTAGATGTTTCAGGAAACACCATACACTTCTCCAGAGTGGCTGTTGGCAATTTACATCCCGCCCATCAGCATAACAAGGCTCCCAGTTCTCCATGGCCTGTCCTGCCTTTCTGGATTTTACACTTTTTTCAGATGGCCCTTTTGACCGGGGGGCAGTGAGACTTCATTGTAGTGCAGATTTCCTTTGTAAGCTTGCTTGGTTGGCCAAAAAGGGCGTATGCGTTTTTTCCTGAATATATTCAGGAAAAAACGCATACGCCCTTTTTGGCCAAGTGCATCATTGTGGACGTTCTGCCTCTTTTCCTATGCTTTACATGCAATTCCAGTCTACCTCCTGAAATCGGTTTCCTGCAATTCTGCCCCGCTTTCAAGTCCTCTTGGCAGCCTTACTTCAATATATTTTTGGACGATAGCTGTCATTTATAACTCTGCAGGTTTGTGAATTACAGTGCCCCTGAGCTCCTTTCTTCAACTCGCTTTCTTGTGAGCTGGCCGCAACACCGCAGGATTGCTTCAGGCCCTAGTGTGGTTCCGGCATGGCTCAATGAGCCTTTGGTTATTCCCTCTTCCTGGTGGGAAATGAGAGTTAAATTTGCCCGTCCAGACACCTCCAGCTAGTCTCTCATTGGTTCTCCCTATTCCTGTTCATTTTCCGCAGAAATTGCAAACTGGGCCAAACAGGAGGTTAAAGGCACTGACTCTCCAAGTGGGGAGAGTGTTAGTAAAGCGTCTGGAATGTTGCACCCGAGTACCAGGGGACGAAAACTGAGACACATTTGAACACGTTTCCCGATCACACGGTGGATCATACTCTGGGTTCCACATGCATGTTTTAGCTGAAGGAAGAATCCCTTAAACCTGGAGAGTTGAGAACCATGGAATGGGTACCATGCAATATGACTTCAAAGGGTCTGCATTTGCTCACCGAACCTAACCAATCCTACCACTGCTGCGTTTATGCCGCTGTACACACGCTGGATTCTCTTTCGGAGACATATAAATCCATAGGTTTTAAGATTCTTACTAGTCAGGTATATTCTTAGGCGTTTAATATGGGGTGTTGAGTCCACTTCGTTGAGCAAGCAGTAGCTCTTGTCTATTACATATTTGGCTTATGGAAAGGTATCTGTGCTAATTTCAATCTCTGGTTTTATGCAGCACCCCAACTCACCTTTCCCCTTAAGCAAGCATAAGTTGGTTTTCTACATTTGAGACCCTATTCTGTTTTGTAATTCAGTTCCTGTGTAGCCAAGTTTACATTCCGTGTATTAGTGATACCTTATGATGTTTCTTTTTCTGTGTGACTTATTTCACTTAGAATCATCGTACCTGAATCCACTCATTATGCTGCTACTGGCCTGATGACATAGATTTCATTGCTGAGTGATATTGCATTGTACGTAAGTACCACAACTTCTTTATCCATTTTTCGCTTTCTGCGATATTGAACTTGTACCGTAAACGAGGTTCTTGTAAACAGAGCCGTCCCAAACTTTGGGGTGACTGTGTCTTTTTGATTTTAATTTCCCTAAGCTATAGGACCATAAGTGGAAGTGCCCTAGGCTCTCTTGCTTTGTTTTTTAGATGTTTCAGGAAACACCATACACTTCTCCAGAGTGGCTGTTGGCAATTTACATCCTGCCCATCAGCATAACAAGGCTCCCAGTTCTCCATGGCCTGTCCTGCCTTTCTGGATTTTACACTTTTTTCAGATGGCCCTTTTGACCGGGGGGCAGTGAGACTTCATTGTAGTGCAGATTTCCTTTGCAAGCTTGCTTGGTTGGCCAAAAAGGGCGTATGCGTTTTTTCCTGAATATATTCAGGAAAAAACGCATACGCCCTTTTTGGCCAAGTGCATCATTGTGGACGTTCTGCCTCTTTTCCTATGCTTTACATGCAATTCCAGTCTACCTCCTGAAATCGGTTTCCTGCAATTCTGCCCCGCTTTCAAGTCCTCTTGGCAGCCTTACTTCAATATATTTTTGGACGATAGCTGTCATTTATAACTCTGCAGGTTTGTGAATTACAGTGCCCCTGAGCTCCTTTCTTCAACTCGCTTTCTTGTGAGCTGGCCGCAACACCGCAGGATTGCTTCAGGCCCTAGTGTGGTTCCGGCATGGCTCGCTGAGCCTTTGGTTATTCCCTCTTCCTGGTGGGAAATGAGAGTTAAATTTGCCCGTCCAGACAGCTCCAGCTAGTCTCTCATTGGTTCTCCCTATTCCTGTTCATTTTCCGCAGAAATTGCAAACTGGGCCAAACAGGAGGTTAAAGGCACTGACTCTCCAAGTGGGGAGAGTGTTAGTAAAGCGTCTGGAATGTTGCACCCGAGTACCAGGGGATGAAAACTGAGACACATTTGAACACGTTTCCCGATCACACGGTGGATCATACTCTGGGTTCCACATGCATGTTTTAGCTGAAGGAAGAATCCCTTAAACCTGGAGAGTTGAGAACCATGGAATGGGTACCATGCAATATGACTTCAAAGGGTCTGCATTTGCTCACCGAACCTAACCAATCCTACCACTGCTGCGTTTATGCCGCTGTACACACGCTGGATTCTCTTTCGGAGACATATAAATCCATAGGTTTTAAGATTCTTACTAGTCAGGTATATTCTTAGGCGTTTAATATGGGGTGTTGAGTCCACTTCGTTGAGCAAGCAGTAGCTCTTGTCTATTACATATTTGGCTTATGGAAAGGTATCTGTGCTAATTTCAATCTCTGGTTTTATGCAGCACCCCAACTCACCTTTCCCCTTAAGCAAGCATAAGTTGGTTTTCTACATTTGAGACCCTATTCTGTTTTGTAATTCAGTTCCTGTGTAGCCAAGTTTACATTCCGTGTATTAGTGATACCTTATGATGTTTCTTTTTCTGTGTGACTTATTTCACTTAGAATCATCGTACCTGAATCCACTCATTATGCTGCTACTGGCCTGATGACATAGATTTCATTGCTGAGTGATATTGCATTGTACGTAAGTACCACAACTTCTTTATCCATTTTTCGCTTTCTGCGATATTGAACTTGTACCGTAAACGAGGTTCTTGTAAACAGAGCCGTCCCAAACTTTGGGGTGGCTGTGTCTTTTTGATTTTAATTTCCCTAAGCTATAGGACCATAAGTGGAAGTGCCCTAGGCTCTCTTGCTTTGTTTTTTAGATGTTTCAGGAAACACCATACACTTCTCCAGAGTGGCTGTTGGCAATTTACATCCTGCCCATCAGCATAACAAGGCTCCCAGTTCTCCATGGCCTGTCCTGCCTTTCTGGATTTTACACTTTTTTCAGATGGCCCTTTTGACCGGGGGGCAGTGAGACTTCATTGTAGTGCAGATTTCCTTTGCAAGCTTGCTTGGTTGGCCAAAAAGGGCGTATGCGTTTTTTCCTGAATATATTCAGGAAAAAACGCATACGCCCTTTTTGGCCAAGTGCATCATTGTGGACGTTCTGCCTCTTTTCCTATGCTTTACATGCAATTCCAGTCTACCTCCTGAAATCGGTTTCCTGCAATTCTGCCCCGCTTTCAAGTCCTCTTGGCAGCCTTACTTCAATATATTTTTGGACGATAGCTGTCATTTATAACTCTGCAGGTTTGTGAATTACAGTGCCCCTGAGCTCCTTTCTTCAACTCGCTTTCTTGTGAGCTGGCCGCAACACCGCAGGATTGCTTCAGGCCCTAGTGTGGTTCCGGCATGGCTCGCTGAGCCTTTGGTTATTCCCTCTTCCTGGTGGGAAATGAGAGTTAAATTTGCCCGTCCAGACAGCTCCAGCTACTCTCTCATTGGTTCTCCCTATTCCTGTTCATTTTCCGCAGAAATTGCAAACTGGGCCAAACAGGAGGTTAAAGGCACTGACTCTCCAAGTGGGGAGAGTGTTAGTAAAGCGTCTGGAATGTTGCACCCGAGTACCAGGGGATGAAAACTGAGACACATTTGAACACGTTTCCCGATCACACGGTGGATCATACTCTGGGTTCCACATGCATGTTTTAGCTGAAGGAAGAATCCCTTAAACCTGGAGAGTTGAGAACCATGGAATGGGTACCATGCAATATGACTTCAAAGGGTCTGCATTTGCTCACCGAACCTAACCAATCCTATCACTGCTGCGTTTATGCCGCTGTACACACGCTGGATTCTCTTTCGGAGACATATAAATCCATAGGTTTTAAGATTCTTACTAGTCAGGTATATTCTTAGGCGTTTAATATGGGGTGTTGAGTCCACTTCGTTGAGCAAGCAGTAGCTCTTGTCTATTACATATTTGGCTTATGGAAAGGTATCTGTGCTAATTTCAATCTCTGGTTTTATGCAGCACCCCAACTCACCTTTCCCCTTAAGCAAGCATAAGTTGGTTTTCTACATTTGAGGCCCTATTCTGTTTTGTAATTCAGTTCCTGTGTAGCCAAGTTTACATTCCGTGTATTAGTGATACCTTATGATGTTTCTTTTTCTGTGTGACTTATTTCACTTAGAATCATCGTACCTGAATCCACTCATTATGCTGCTACTGGCCTGATGACATAGATTTCATTGCTGAGTGATATTGCATTGTACGTAAGTACCACAACTTCTTTATCCATTTTTCGCTTTCTGTGATATTGAACTTGTACCGTAAACGAGGTTCTTGTAAACAGAGCCGTCCGAAACTTTGGGGTGGCTGTGTCTTTTTGATTTTAATTTCCCTAAGCTATAGGACCATAAGTGGAAGTGCCCTAGGCTCTCTTGCTTTGTTTTTTAGATGTTTCAGGAAACACCATACACTTCTCCAGAGTGGCTGTTGGCAATTTACATCCCGCCCATCAGCATAACAAGGCTCCCAGTTCTCCATGGCCTGTCCTGCCTTTCTGGATTTTACACTTTTTTCAGATGGCCCTTTTGACCGGGGGGCAGTGAGACTTCATTGTAGTGCAGATTTCCTTTGCAAGCTTGCTTGGTTGGCCAAAAAGGGCGTATGCGTTTTTTCCTGAATATATTCAGGAAAAAACGCATACGCCCTTTTTGGCCAAGTGCATCATTGTGGACGTTCTGCCTCTTTTCCTATGCTTTACATGCAATTCCAGTCTACCTCCTGAAATCGGTTTCCTGCAATTCTGCCCCGCTTTCAAGTCCTCTTGGCAGCCTTACTTCAATATATTTTTGGACGATAGCTGTCATTTATAACTCTGCAGGTTTGTGAATTACAGTGCCCCTGAGCTCCTTTCTTCAACTCGCTTTCTTGTGAGCTGGCCGCAACACCGCAGGATTGCTTCAGGCCCTAGTGTGGTTCTGGCATGGCTCGCTGAGCCTTTGGTTATTCCCTCTTCCTGGTGGGAAATGAGAGTTAAATTTGCCCGTCCAGACACCTCCAGCTAGTCTCTCATTGGTTCTCCCTATTCCTGTTCATTTTCCGCAGAAATTGCAAACTGGGCCAAACAGGAGGTTAAAGGCACTGACTCTCCAAGTGGGGAGAGTGTTAGTAAAGCGTCTGGAATGTTGCACCCGAGTACCAGGGGACGAAAACTGAGACACATTTGAACACGTTTCCCGATCACACGGTGGATCATACTCTGGGTTCCACATGCATGTTTTAGCTGAAGGAAGAATCCCTTAAACCTGGAGAGTTGAGAACCATGGAATGGGTACCATGCAATATGACTTCAAAGGGTCTGCATTTGCTCACCGAACCTCACCAATCCTATCACTGCTGCGTTTATGCCGCTGTACACACGCTGGATTCTCTTTCGGAGACATATAAATCCATAGGTTTTAAGATTCTTACTAGTCAGGTATATTCTTAGGCGTTTAATATGGGGTGTTGAGTCCACTTCGTTGAGCAAGCAGTAGCTCTTGTCTATTACATATTTGGCTTATGGAAAGGTATCTGTGCTAATTTCAATCTCTGGTTTTATGCAGCACCCCAACTCACCTTTCCCCTTAAGCAAGCATAAGTTGGTTTTCTACATTTGAGGCCCTATTCTGTTTTGTAATTCAGTTCCTGTGTAGCCAAGTTTACATTCCGTGTATTAGTGATACCTTATGATGTTTCTTTTTCTGTGTGACTTATTTCACTTAGAATCATCGTACCTGAATCCACTCATTATGCTGCTACTGGCCTGATGACATAGATTTCATTGCTGAGTGATATTGCATTGTACGTAAGTACCGCAACTTCTTTATCCATTTTTCGCTTTCTGCGATATTGAACTTGTACCGTAAACGAGGTTCTTGTAAACAGAGCCGTCCCAAACTTTGGGGTGGCTGTGTCTTTTTGATTTTAATTTCCCTAAGCTATAGGACCATAAGTGGAAGTGCCCTAGGCTCTCTTGCTTTGTTTTTTAGATGTTTCAGGAAACACCATACACTTCTCCAGAGTGGCTGTTGGCAATTTACATCCCGCCCATCAGCATAACAAGGCTCCCAGTTCTCCATGGCCTGTCCTGCCTTTCTGGATTTTACACTTTTTTCAGATGGCCCTTTTGACCGGGGGGCAGTGAGACTTCATTGTAGTGCAGATTTCCTTTGCAAGCTTGCTTGGTTGGCCAAAAAGGGCGTATGCGTTTTTTCCTGAATATATTCAGGAAAAAACGCATACGCCCTTTTTGGCCAAGTGCATCATTGTGGACGTTCTGCCTCTTTTCCTATGCTTTACATGCAATTCCAGTCTACCTCCTGAAATCGGTTTCCTGCAATTCTGCCCCGCTTTCAAGTCCTCTTGGCAGCCTTACTTCAATATATTTTTGGACGATAGCTGTCATTTATAACTCTGCAGGTTTGTGAATGACAGTGCCCCTGAGCTCCTTTCTTCAACTCGCTTTCTTGTGAGCTGGCCGCAACACCGCAGGATTGCTTCAGGCCCTAGTGTGGTTCCGGCATGGCTCGCTGAGCCTTTGGTTATTCCCTCTTCCTGGTGGAAATGAGAGTTAAATTTGCCCGTCCAGACACCTCCAGCTAGTCTCTCATTGGTTCTCCCTATTCCTGTTCATTTTCCGCAGAAATTGCAAACTGGGCCAAACAGGAGGTTAAAGGCACTGACTCTCCAAGTGGGGAGAGTGTTAGTAAAGCGTCTGGAATGTTGCACCCGAGTACCAGGGGACGAAAACTGAGACACATTTGAACACGTTTCCCGATCACACGGTGGATCATACTCTGGGTTCCACATGCATGTTTTAGCTGAAGGAAGAATCCCTTAAACCTGGAGAGTTGAGAACCATGGAATGGGTACCATGCAATATGACTTCAAAGGGTCTGCATTTGCTCACCGAACCTCACCAATCCTATCACTGCTGCGTTTATGCCGCTGTACACACGCTGGATTCTCTTTCGGAGACATATAAATCCATAGGTTTTAAGATTCTTACTAGTCAGGTATATTCTTAGGCGTTTAATATGGGGTGTTGAGTCCACTTCGTTGAGCAAGCAGTAGCTCTTGTCTATTACATATTTGGCTTATGGAAAGGTATCTGTGCTAATTTCAATCTCTGGTTTTATGCAGCACCCCAACTCACCTTTCCCCTTAAGCAAGCATAAGTTGGTTTTCTACATTTGAGGCCCTATTCTGTTTTGTAATTCAGTTCCTGTGTAGCCAAGTTTACATTCCGTGTATTAGTGATACCTTATGATGTTTCTTTTTCTGTGTGACTTATTTCACTTAGAATCATCGTACCTGAATCCACTCATTATGCTGCTACTGGCCTGATGACATAGATTTCATTGCTGAGTGATATTGCATTGTACGTAAGTACCACAACTTCTTTATCCATTTTTCGCTTTCTGCGATATTGAACTTGTACCGTAAACGAGGTTCTTGTAAACAGAGCCGTCCCAAACTTTGGGGTGGCTGTGTCTTTTTGATTTTAATTTCCCTAAGCTATAGGACCATAAGTGGAAGTGCCCTAGGCTCTCTTGCTTTGTTTTTTAGATGTTTCAGGAAACACCATACACTTCTCCAGAGTGGCTGTTGGCAATTTACATCCCGCCCATCAGCATAACAAGGCTCCCAGTTCTCCATGGCCTGTCCTGCCTTTCTGGATTTTACACTTTTTTCAGATGGCCCTTTTGACCGGGGGGCAGTGAGACTTCATTGTAGTGCAGATTTCCTTTGCAAGCTTGCTTGGTTGGCCAAAAAGGGCGTATGCGTTTTTTCCTGAATATATTCAGGAAAAAACGCATATGCCCTTTTTGGCCAAGTGCATCATTGTGGACGTTCTGCCTCTTTTCCTATGCTTTACATGCAATTCCAGTCTACCTCCTGAAATCGGTTTCCTGCAATTCTGCCCCGCTTTCAAGTCCTCTTGGCAGCCTTACTTCAATATATTTTTGGACGATAGCTGTCATTTATAACTCTGCAGTTTTGTGAATTACAGTGCCCCTGAGCTCCTTTCTTCAACTCGCTTTCTTGTGAGCTGGCCGCAACACCGCAGGATTGCTTCAGGCCCTAGTGTTGTTCCGGCATGGCTCGCTGAGCCTTTGGTTATTCCCTCTTCCTGGTGGGAAATGAGAGTTAAATTTGCCCGTCCAGACACCTCCAGCTAGTCTCTCATTGGTTCTCCCTATTCCTGTTCATTTTCCGCAGAAATTGCAAACTGGGCCAAACAGGAGGTTAAAGGCACTGACTCTCCAAGTGGGGAGAGTGTTAGTAAAGCGTCTGGAATGTTGCACCCGAGTACCAGGGGATGAAAACTGAGACACATTTGAACACGTTTCCCGATCACACGGTGGATCATACTCTGGGTTCCACATGCATGTTTTAGCTGAAGGAAGAATCCCTTAAACCTGGAGAGTTGAGAACCATGGAATGGGTACCATGCAATATGACTTCAAAGGGTCTGCATTTGCTCACCGAACCTAACCAATCCTATCACTGCTGCGTTTATGCCGCTGTACACACGCTGGATTCTCTTTCGGAGACATATAAATCCATAGGTTTTAAGATTCTTACTAGTCAGGTATATTCTTAGGCGTTTAATATGGGGTGTTGAGTCCACTTCGTTGAGCAAGCAGTAGCTCTTGTCTATTACATATTTGGCTTATGGAAAGGTATCTGTGCTAATTTCAATCTCTGGTTTTATGCAGCACCCCAACTCACCTTTCCCCTTAAGCAAGCATAAGTTGGTTTTCTACATTTGAGACCCTATTCTGTTTTGTAATTCAGTTCCTGTGTAGCCAAGTTTACATTCCGTGTATTAGTGATACCTTATGATGTTTCTTTTTCTGTGTGACTTATTTCACTTAGAATCATCGTACCTGAATCCACTCATTATGCTGCTACTGGCCTGATGACATAGATTTCATTGCTGAGTGATATTGCATTGTACGTAAGTACCACAACTTCTTTATCCATTTTTCGCTTTCTGCGATATTGAACTTGTACCGTAAACGAGGTTCTTGTAAACAGAGCCGTCCCAAACTTTGGGGTGGCTGTGTCTTTTTGATTTTAATTTCCCTAAGCTATAGGACCATAAGTGGAAGTGCCCTAGGCTCTCTTGCTTTGTTTTTTAGATGTTTCAGGAAACACCATACACTTCTCCAGAGTGGCTGTTGGCAATTTACATCCCGCCCATCAGCATAACAAGGCTCCCAGTTCTCCATGGCCTGTCCTGCCTTTCTGGATTTTACACTTTTTTCAGATGGCCCTTTTGACCGGGGGGCAGTGAGACTTCATTGTAGTGCAGATTTCCTTTGCAAGCTTGCTTGGTTGGCCAAAAAGGGCGTATGCGTTTTTTCCTGAATATATTCAGGAAAAAACGCATACGCCCTTTTTGGCCAAGTGCATCATTGTGGACGTTCTGCCTCTTTTCCTATGCTTTACATGCAATTCCAGTCTACCTCCTGAAATCGGTTTCCTGCAATTCTGCCCCGCTTTCAAGTCCTCTTGGCAGCCTTACTTCAATATATTTTTGGACGATAGCTGTCATTTATAACTCTGCAGGTTTGTGAATTACAGTGCCCCTGAGCTCCTTTCTTCAACTCGCTTTCTTGTGAGCTGGCCGCAACACCGCAGGATTGCTTCAGGCCCTAGTGTGGTTCCGGCATGGCTCGCTGAGCCTTTGGTTATTCCCTCTTCCTGGTGGGAAATGAGAGTTAAATTTGCCCGTCCAGACACCTCCAGCTAGTCTCTCATTGGTTCTCCCTATTCCTGTTCATTTTCCGCAGAAATTGCAAACTGGGCCAAACAGGAGGTTAAAGGCACTGACTCTCCAAGTGGGGAGAGTGTTAGTAAAGCGTCTGGAATGTTGCACCCGAGTACCAGGGGACGAAAACTGAGACACATTTGAACACGTTTCCCGATCACACGGTGGATCATACTCTGGGTTCCACATGCATGTTTTAGCTGAAGGAAGAATCCCTTAAACCTGGAGAGTTGAGAACCATGGAATGGGTACCATGCAATATGACTTCAAAGGGTCTGCATTTGCTCACCGAACCTCACCAATCCTATCACTGCTGCGTTTATGCCGCTGTACACACGCTGGATTCTCTTTCGGAGACATATAAATCCATAGGTTTTAAGATTCTTACTAGTCAGGTATATTCTTAGGCGTTTAATATGGGGTGTTGAGTCCACTTCGTTGAGCAAGCAGTAGCTCTTGTCTATTACATATTTGGCTTATGGAAAGGTATCTGTGCTAATTTCAATCTCTGGTTTTATGCAGCACCCCAACTCACCTTTCCCCTTAAGCAAGCATAAGTTGGTTTTCTACATTTGAGGCCCTATTCTGTTTTGTAATTCAGTTCCTGTGTAGCCAAGTTTACATTCCGTGTATTAGTGATACCTTATGATGTTTCTTTTTCTGTGTGACTTATTTCACTTAGAATCATCGTACCTGAATCCACTCATTATGCTGCTACTGGCCTGATGACATAGATTTCATTGCTGAGTGATATTGCATTGTACGTAAGTACCGCAACTTCTTTATCCATTTTTCGCTTTCTGCGATATTGAACTTGTACCGTAAACGAGGTTCTTGTAAACAGAGCCGTCCCAAACTTTGGGGTGGCTGTGTCTTTTTGATTTTAATTTCCCTAAGCTATAGGACCATAAGTGGAAGTGCCCTAGGCTCTCTTGCTTTGTTTTTTAGATGTTTCAGGAAACACCATACACTTCTCCAGAGTGGCTGTTGGCAATTTACATCCCGCCCATCAGCATAACAAGGCTCCCAGTTCTCCATGGCCTGTCCTGCCTTTGTGGATTTTACACTTTTTTCAGATGGCCCTTTTGACCGGGGGGCAGTGAGACTTCATTGTAGTGCAGATTTCCTTTGCAAGCTTGCTTGGTTGGCCAAAAAGGGCGTATGCGTTTTTTCCTGAATATATTCAGGAAAAAACGCATACGCCCTTTTTGGCCAAGTGCATCATTGTGGACGTTCTGCCTCTTTTCCTATGCTTTACATGCAATTCCAGTCTACCTCCTGAAATCGGTTTCCTGCAATTCTGCCCCGCTTTCAAGTCCTCTTGGCAGCCTTACTTCAATATATTTTTGGACGATAGCTGTCATTTATAACTCTGCAGGTTTGTGAATGACAGTGCCCCTGAGCTCCTTTCTTCAACTCGCTTTCTTGTGAGCTGGCCGCAACACCGCAGGATTGCTTCAGGCCCTAGTGTGGTTCCGGCATGGCTCGCTGAGCCTTTGGTTATTCCCTCTTCCTGGTGGAAATGAGAGTTAAATTTGCCCGTCCAGACACCTCCAGCTAGTCTCTCATTGGTTCTCCCTATTCCTGTTCATTTTCCGCAGAAATTGCAAACTGGGCCAAACAGGAGGTTAAAGGCACTGACTCTCCAAGTGGGGAGAGTGTTAGTAAAGCGTCTGGAATGTTGCACCCGAGTACCAGGGGACGAAAACTGAGACACATTTGAACACGTTTCCCGATCACACGGTGGATCATACTCTGGGTTCCACATGCATGTTTTAGCTGAAGGAAGAATCCCTTAAACCTGGAGAGTTGAGAACCATGGAATGGGTACCATGCAATATGACTTCAAAGGGTCTGCATTTGCTCACCGAACCTCACCAATCCTATCACTGCTGCGTTTATGCCACTGTACACACGCTGGATTCTCTTTCGGAGACATATAAATCCATAGGTTTTAAGATTCTTACTAGTCAGGTATATTCTTAGGCGTTTAATATGGGGTGTTGAGTCCACTTCGTTGAGCAAGCAGTAGCTCTTGTCTATTACATATTTGGCTTATGGAAAGGTATCTGTGCTAATTTCAATCTCTGGTTTTATGCAGCACCCCAACTCACCTTTCCCCTTAAGCAAGCATAAGTTGGTTTTCTACATTTGAGACCCTATTCTGTTTTGTAATTCAGTTCCTGTGTAGCCAAGTTTACATTCCGTGTATTAGTGATACCTTATGATGTTTCTTTTTCTGTGTGACTTATTTCACTTAGAATCATCGTACCTGAATCCACTCATTATGCTGCTACTGGCCTGATGACATAGATTTCATTGCTGAGTGATATTGCATTGTACGTAAGTACCGCAACTTCTTTATCCATTTTTCGCTTTCTGCGATATTGAACTTGTACCGTAAACGAGGTTCTTGTAAACAGAGCCGTCCCAAACTTTGGGGTGGCTGTGTCTTTTTGATTTTAATTTCCCTAAGCTATAGGACCATAAGTGGAAGTGCCCTAGGCTCTCTTGCTTTGTTTTTTAGATGTTTCAGGAAACACCATACACTTCTCCAGAGTGGCTGTTGGCAATTTACATCCCGCCCATCAGCATAACAAGGCTCCCAGTTCTCCATGGCCTGTCCTGCCTTTCTGGATTTTACACTTTTTTCAGATGGCCCTTTTGACCGGGGGGCAGTGAGACTTCATTGTAGTGCAGATTTCCTTTGCAAGCTTGCTTGGTTGGCCAAAAAGGGCGTATGCGTTTTTTCCTGAATATATTCAGGAAAAAACGCATATGCCCTTTTTGGCCAAGTGCATCATTGTGGACGTTCTGCCTCTTTTCCTATGCTTTACATGCAATTCCAGTCTACCTCCTGAAATCGGTTTCCTGCAATTCTGCCCCGCTTTCAAGTCCTCTTGGCAGCCTTACTTCAATATATTTTTGGACGATAGCTGTCATTTATAACTCTGCAGGTTTGTGAATTACAGTGCCCCTGAGCTCCTTTCTTCAACTCGCTTTCTTGTGAGCTGGCCGCAACACCGCAGGATTGCTTCAGGCCCTAGTGTTGTTCCGGCATGGCTCGCTGAGCCTTTGGTTATTCCCTCTTCCTGGTGGGAAATGAGAGTTAAATTTGCCCGTCCAGACACCTCCAGCTAGTCTCTCATTGGTTCTCCCTATTCCTGTTCATTTTCCGCAGAAATTGCAAACTGGGCCAAACAGGAGGTTAAAGGCACTGACTCTCCAAGTGGGGAGAGTGTTAGTAAAGCGTCTGGAATGTTGCACCCGAGTACCAGGGGATGAAAACTGAGACACATTTGAACACGTTTCCCGATCACACGGTGGATCATACTCTGGGTTCCACATGCATGTTTTAGCTGAAGGAAGAATCCCTTAAACCTGGAGAGTTGAGAACCATGGAATGGGTACCATGCAATATGACTTCAAAGGGTCTGCATTTGCTCACCGAACCTAACCAATCCTATCACTGCTGCGTTTATGCCGCTGTACACACGCTGGATTCTCTTTCGGAGACATATAAATCCATAGGTTTTAAGATTCTTACTAGTCAGGTATATTCTTAGGCGTTTAATATGGGGTGTTGAGTCCACTTCGTTGAGCAAGCAGTAGCTCTTGTCTATTACATATTTGGCTTATGGAAAGGTATCTGTGCTAATTTCAATCTCTGGTTTTATGCAGCACCCCAACTCACCTTTCCCCTTAAGCAAGCATAAGTTGGTTTTCTACATTTGAGACCCTATTCTGTTTTGTAATTCAGTTCCTGTGTAGCCAAGTTTACATTCCGTGTATTAGTGATACCTTATGATGTTTCTTTTTCTGTGTGACTTATTTCACTTAGAATCATCGTACCTGAATCCACTCATTATGCTGCTACTGGCCTGATGACATAGATTTCATTGCTGAGTGATATTGCATTGTACGTAAGTACCACAACTTCTTTATCCATTTTTCGCTTTCTGCGATATTGAACTTGTACCGTAAACGAGGTTCTTGTAAACAGAGCCGTCCCAAACTTTGGGGTGGCTGTGTCTTTTTGATTTTAATTTCCCTAAGCTATAGGACCATAAGTGGAAGTGCCCTAGGCTCTCTTGCTTTGTTTTTTAGATGTTTCAGGAAACACCATACACTTCTCCAGAGTGGCTGTTGGCAATTTACATCCCGCCCATCAGCATAACAAGGCTCCCAGTTCTCCATGGCCTGTCCTGCCTTTCTGGATTTTACACTTTTTTCAGATGGCCCTTTTGACCGGGGGCAGTGAGACTTCATTGTAGTGCAGATTTCCTTTGCAAGCTTGCTTGGTTGGCCAAAAAGGGCGTATGCGTTTTTTCCTGAATATATTCAGGAAAAAACGCATACGCCCTTTTTGGCCAAGTGCATCATTGTGGACGTTCTGCCTCTTTTCCTATGCTTTACATGCAATTCCAGTCTACCTCCTGAAATCGGTTTCCTGCAATTCTGCCCCGCTTTCAAGTCCTCTTGGCAGCCTTACTTCAATATATTTTTGGACGATAGCTGTCATTTATAACTCTGCAGGTTTGTGAATTACAGTGCCCCTGAGCTCCTTTCTTCAACTCGCTTTCTTGTGAGCTGGCCGCAACACCGCAGGATTGCTTCAGGCCCTAGTGTGGTTCCGGCATGGCTCGCTGAGCCTTTGGTTATTCCCTCTTCCTGGTGGGAAATGAGAGTTAAATTTGCCCGTCCAGACACCTCCAGCTAGTCTCTCATTGGTTCTCCCTATTCCTGTTCATTTTCCGCAGAAATTGCAAACTGGGCCAAACAGGAGGTTAAAGGCACTGACTCTCCAAGTGGGGAGAGTGTTAGTAAAGCGTCTGGAATGTTGCACCCGAGTACCAGGGGACGAAAACTGAGACACATTTGAACACGTTTCCCGATCACACGGTGGATCATACTCTGGGTTCCACATGCATGTTTTAGCTGAAGGAAGAATTCCTTAAACCTGGAGAGTTGAGAACCATGGAATGGGTACCATGCAATATGACTTCAAAGGGTCTGCATTTGCTCACCGAACCTAACCAATCCTATCACTGCTGCATTTATGCCGCTGTACACACGCTGGATTCTCTTTCGGAGACATATAAATCCATAGGTTTTAAGATTCTTACTAGTCAGGTATATTCTTAGGCGTTTAATATGGGGTGTTGAGTCCACTTCGTTGAGCAAGCAGTAGCTCTTGTCTATTACATATTTGGCTTATGGAAAGGTATCTGTGCTAATTTCAATCTCTGGTTTTATGCAGCACCCCAACTCACCTTTCCCCTTAAGCAAGCATAAGTTGGTTTTCTACATTTGAGGCCCTATTCTGTTTTGTAATTCAGTTCCTGTGTAGCCAAGTTTACATTCCGTGTATTAGTGATACCTTATGATGTTTCTTTTTCTGTGTGACTTATTTCACTTAGAATCATCGTACCTGAATCCACTCATTATGCTGCTACTGGCCTGATGACATAGATTTCATTGCTGAGTGATATTGCATTGTACGTAAGTACCACAACTTCTTTATCCATTTTTCGCTTTCTGCGATATTGAACTTGTACCGTAAATGAGGTTCTTGTAAACAGAGCCGTCCCAAACTTTGGGGTGGCTGTGTCTTTTTGATTTTAATTTCCCTAAGCTATAGGACCATAAGTGGAAGTGCCCTAGGCTCTCTTGCTTTGTTTTTTAGATGTTTCAGGAAACACCATACACTTCTCCAGAGTGGCTGTTGGCAATTTACATCCCGCCCATCAGCATAACAAGGCTCCCAGTTCTCCATGGCCTGTCCTGCCTTTCTGGATTTTACACTTTTTTCAGATGGCCCTTTTGACCGGGGGGCAGTGAGACTTCATTGTAGTGCAGATTTCCTTTGCAAGCTTGCTTGGTTGGCCAAAAAGGGCGTATGCGTTTTTTCCTGAATATATTCAGGAAAAAACGCATACGCCCTTTTTGGCCAAGTGCATCATTGTGGACGTTCTGCCTCTTTTCCTATGCTTTACATGCAATTCCAGTCTACCTCCTGAAATCGGTTTCCTGCAATTCTGCCCCGCTTTCAAGTCCTCTTGGCAGCCTTACTTCAATATATTTTTGGACGATAGCTGTCATTTATAACTCTGCAGGTTTGTGAATTACAGTGCCCCTGAGCTCCTTTCTTCAACTCGCTTTCTTGTGAGCTGGCCGCAACACCGCAGGATTGCTTCAGGCCCTAGTGTGGTTCCGGCATGGCTCGCTGAGCCTTTGGTTATTCCCTCTTCCTGGTGGGAAATGAGAGTTAAATTTGCCCGTCCAGACACCTCCAGCTAGTCTCTCATTGGTTCTCCCTATTCCTGTTCATTTTCCGCAGAAATTGCAAACTGGGCCAAACAGGAGGTTAAAGGCACTGACTCTCCAAGTGGGGAGAGTGTTAGTAAAGCGTCTGGAATGTTGCACCCGAGTACCAGGGGACGAAAACTGAGACACATTTGAACACGTTTCCCGATCACACGGTGGATCATACTCTGGGTTCCACATGCATGTTTTAGCTGAAGGAAGAATCCCTTAAACCTGGAGAGTTGAGAACCATGGAATGGGTACCATGCAATATGACTTCAAAGGGTCTGCATTTGCTCACCGAACCTAACCAATCCTATCACTGCTGCGTTTATGCCGCTGTACACACGCTGGATTCTCTTTCGGAGACTATAAATCCATAGGTTTTAAGATTCTTACTAGTCAGGTATATTCTTAGGCGTTTAATATGGGGTGTTGAGTCCACTTCGTTGAGCAAGCAGTAGCTCTTGTCTATTACATATTTGGCTTATGGAAAGGTATCTGTGCTAATTTCAATCTCTGGTTTTATGCAGCACCCCAACTCACCTTTCCCCTTAAGCAAGCATAAGTTGGTTTTCTACATTTGAGGCCCTATTCTGTTTTGTAATTCAGTTCCTGTGTAGCCAAGTTTACATTCCGTGTATTAGTGATACCTTATGATGTTTCTTTTTCTGTGTGACTTATTTCACTTAGAATCATCGTACCTGAATCCACTCATTATGCTGCTACTGGCCTGATGACATAGATTTCATTGCTGAGTGATATTGCATTGTTCGTAAGTACCGCAACTTCTTTATCCATTTTTCGCTTTCTGCGATATTGAACTTGTACCGTAAACGAGGTTCTTGTAAACAGAGCCGTCCCAAACTTTGGGGTGGCTGTGTCTTTTTGATTTTAATTTCCCTAAGCTATAGGACCATAAGTGGAAGTGCCCTAGGCTCTCTTGCTTTGTTTTTTAGATGTTTCAGGAAACACCATACACTTCTCCAGAGTGGCTGTTGGCAATTTACATCCCGCCCATCAGCATAACAAGGCTCCCAGTTCTCCATGGCCTGTCCTGCCTTTCTGGATTTTACACTTTTTTCAGATGGCCCTTTTGACCGGGGGGCAGTGAGACTTCATTGTAGTGCAGATTTCCTTTGTAAGCTTGCTTGGTTGGCCAAAAAGGGCGTATGCGTTTTTTCCTGAATATATTCAGGAAAAAACGCATACGCCCTTTTTGGCCAAGTGCATCATTGTGGACGTTCTGCCTCTTTTCCTATGCTTTACATGCAATTCCAGTCTACCTCCTGAAATCGGTTTCCTGCAATTCTGCCCCGCTTTCAAGTCCTCTTGGCAGCCTTACTTCAATATATTTTTGGACGATAGCTGTCATTTATAACTCTGCAGGTTTGTGAATTACAGTGCCCCTGAGCTCCTTTCTTCAACTCGCTTTCTTGTGAGCTGGCCGCAACACCGCAGGATTGCTTCAGGCCCTAGTGTGGTTCCGGCATGGCTCGCTGAGCCTTTGGTTATTCCCTCTTCCTGGTGGGAAATGAGAGTTAAATTTGCCCGTCCAGACACCTCCAGCTAGTCTCTCATTGGTTCTCCCTATTCCTGTTCATTTTCCGCAGAAATTGCAAACTGGGCCAAACAGGAGGTTAAAGGCACTGACTCTCCAAGTGGGGAGAGTGTTAGTAAAGCGTCTGGAATGTTGCACCCGAGTACCAGGGGACGAAAACTGAGACACATTTGAACACGTTTCCCGATCACACGGTGGATCATACTCTGGGTTCCACATGCATGTTTTAGCTGAAGGAAGAATCCCTTAAACCTGGAGAGTTGAGAACCATGGAATGGGTACCATGCAATATGACTTCAAAGGGTCTGCATTTGCTCACCGAACCTCACCAATCCTATCACTGCTGCGTTTATGCCGCTGTACACACGCTGGATTCTCTTTCGGAGACATATAAATCCATAGGTTTTAAGATTCTTACTAGTCAGGTATATTCTTAGGCGTTTAATATGGGGTGTTGAGTCCACTTCGTTGAGCAAGCAGTAGCTTTTGTCTATTACATATTTGGCTTATGGAAAGGTATCTGTGCTAATTTCAATCTCTGGTTTTATGCAGCACCCCAACTCACCTTTCCCCTTAAGCAAGCATAAGTTGGTTTTCTACATTTGAGGCCCTATTCTGTTTTGTAATTCAGTTCCTGTGTAGCCAAGTTTACATTCCGTGTATTAGTGATACCTTATGATGTTTCTTTTTCTGTGTGACTTATTTCACTTAGAATCATCGTACCTGAATCCACTCATTATGCTGCTACTGGCCTGATGACATAGATTTCATTGCTGAGTGATATTGCATTGTACGTAAGTACCGCAACTTCTTTATCCATTTTTCGCTTTCTGCGATATTGAACTTGTACCGTAAATGAGGTTCTTGTAAACAGAGCCGTCCCAAACTTTGGGGTGGCTGTGTCTTTTTGATTTTAATATCCCTAAGCTATAGGACCATAAGTGGAAGTGCCCTAGGCTCTCTTGCTTTGTTTTTTAGATGTTTCAGGAAACACCATACACTTCTCCAGAGTGGCTGTTGGCAATTTACATCCCGCCCATCAGCATAACAAGGCTCCCAGTTCTCCATGGCCTGTCCTGCCTTTCTGGATTTTACACTTTTTTCAGATGGCCCTTTTGACCGGGGGGCAGTGAGACTTCATTGTAGTGCAGATTTCCTTTGCAAGCTTGCTTGGTTGGCCAAAAAGGGCGTATGCGTTTTTTCCTGAATATATTCAGGAAAAAACGCATACGCCCTTTTTGGCCAAGTGCATCATTGTGGACGTTCTGCCTCTTTTCCTATGCTTTACATGCAATTCCAGTCTACCTCCTGAAATCGGTTTCCTGCAATTCTGCCCCGCTTTCAAGTCCTCTTGGCAGCCTTACTTCAATATATTTTTGGACGATAGCTGTCATTTATAACTCTGCAGGTTTGTGAATTACAGTGCCCCTGAGCTCCTTTCTTCAACTCGCTTTCTTGTGAGCTGGCCGCAACACCGCAGGATTGCTTCAGGCCCTAGTGTGGTTCCGGCATGGCTCGCTGAGCCTTTGGTTATTCCCTCTTCCTGGTGGGAAATGAGAGTTAAATTTGCCCGTCCAGACACCTCCAGCTAGTCTCTCATTGGTTCTCCCTATTCCTGTTCATTTTCCGCAGAAATTGCAAACTGGGCCAAACAGGAGGTTAAAGGCACTGACTCTCCAAGTGGGGAGAGTGTTAGTAAAGCGTCTGGAATGTTGCACCCGAGTACCAGGGGACGAAAACTGAGACACATTTGAACACGTTTCCCGATCACACGGTGGATCATACTCTGGGTTCCACATGCATGTTTTAGCTGAAGGAAGAATCCCTTAAACCTGGAGAGTTGAGAACCATGGAATGGGTACCATGCAATATGACTTCAAAGGGTCTGCATTTGCTCACCGAACCTAACCAATCCTATCACTGCTGCGTTTATGCCGCTGTACACACGCTGGATTCTCTTTCGGAGACTATAAATCCATAGGTTTTAAGATTCTTACTAGTCAGGTATATTCTTAGGCGTTTAATATGGGGTGTTGAGTCCACTTCGTTGAGCAAGCAGTAGCTCTTGTCTATTACATATTTGGCTTATGGAAAGGTATCTGTGCTAATTTCAATCTCTGGTTTTATGCAGCACCCCAACTCACCTTTCCCCTTAAGCAAGCATAAGTTGGTTTTCTACATTTGAGGCCCTATTCTGTTTTGTAATTCAGTTCCTGTGTAGCCAAGTTTACATTCCGTGTATTAGTGATACCTTATGATGTTTCTTTTTCTGTGTGACTTATTTCACTTAGAATCATCGTACCTGAATCCACTCATTATGCTGCTACTGGCCTGATGACATAGATTTCATTGCTGAGTGATATTGCATTGTTCGTAAGTACCGCAACTTCTTTATCCATTTTTCGCTTTCTGCGATATTGAACTTGTACCGTAAACGAGGTTCTTGTAAACAGAGCCGTCCCAAACTTTGGGGTGGCTGTGTCTTTTTGATTTTAATTTCCCTAAGCTATAGGACCATAAGTGGAAGTGCCCTAGGCTCTCTTGCTTTGTTTTTTAGATGTTTCAGGAAACACCATACACTTCTCCAGAGTGGCTGTTGGCAATTTACATCCCGCCCATCAGCATAACAAGGCTCCCAGTTCTCCATGGCCTGTCCTGCCTTTCTGGATTTTACACTTTTTTCAGATGGCCCTTTTGACCGGGGGGCAGTGAGACTTCATTGTAGTGCAGATTTCCTTTGTAAGCTTGCTTGGTTGGCCAAAAAGGGCGTATGCGTTTTTTCCTGAATATATTCAGGAAAAAACGCATACGCCCTTTTTGGCCAAGTGCATCATTGTGGACGTTCTGCCTCTTTTCCTATGCTTTACATGCAATTCCAGTCTACCTCCTGAAATCGGTTTCCTGCAATTCTGCCCCGCTTTCAAGTCCTCTTGGCAGCCTTACTTCAATATATTTTTGGACGATAGCTGTCATTTATAACTCTGCAGGTTTGTGAATTACAGTGCCCCTGAGCTCCTTTCTTCAACTCGCTTTCTTGTGAGCTGGCCGCAACACCGCAGGATTGCTTCAGGCCCTAGTGTGGTTCCGGCATGGCTCGCTGAGCCTTTGGTTATTCCCTCTTCCTGGTGGGAAATGAGAGTTAAATTTGCCCGTCCAGACACCTCCAGCTAGTCTCTCATTGGTTCTCCCTATTCCTGTTCATTTTCCGCAGAAATTGCAAACTGGGCCAAACAGGAGGTTAAAGGCACTGACTCTCCAAGTGGGGAGAGTGTTAGTAAAGCGTCTGGAATGTTGCACCCGAGTACCAGGGGACGAAAACTGAGACACATTTGAACACGTTTCCCGATCACACGGTGGATCATACTCTGGGTTCCACATGCATGTTTTAGCTGAAGGAAGAATCCCTTAAACCTGGAGAGTTGAGAACCATGGAATGGGTACCATGCAATATGACTTCAAAGGGTCTGCATTTGCTCACCGAACCTCACCAATCCTATCACTGCTGCGTTTATGCCGCTGTACACACGCTGGATTCTCTTTCGGAGACATATAAATCCATAGGTTTTAAGATTCTTACTAGTCAGGTATATTCTTAGGCGTTTAATATGGGGTGTTGAGTCCACTTCGTTCAGCAAGCAGTAGCTCTTGTCTATTACATATTTGGCTTATGGAAAGGTATCTGTGCTAATTTCAATCTCTGGTTTTATGCAGCACCCCAACTCACCTTTCCCCTTAAGCAAGCATAAGTTGGTTTTCTACATTTGAGGCCCTATTCTGTTTTGTAATTCAGTTCCTGTGTAGCCAAGTTTACATTCCGTGTATTAGTGATACCTTATGATGTTTCTTTTTCTGTGTGACTTATTTCACTTAGAATCATCGTACCTGAATCCACTCATTATGCTGCTACTGGCCTGATGACATAGATTTCATTGCTGAGTGATATTGCATTGTACGTAAGTACCACAACTTCTTTATCCATTTTTCGCTTTCTGCGATATTGAACTTGTACCGTAAACGAGGTTCTTGTAAACAGAGCCGTCCCAAACTTTGGGGTGGCTGTGTCTTTTTGATTTTAATTTCCCTAAGCTATAGGACCATAAGTGGAAGTGCCCTAGGCTCTCTTGCTTTGTTTTTTAGATGTTTCAGGAAACACCATACACTTCTCCAGAGTGGCTGTTGGCAATTTACATCCCGCCCATCAGCATAACAAGGCTCCCAGTTCTCCATGGCCTGTCCTGCCTTTCTGGATTTTACACTTTTTTCAGATGGCCCTTTTGACCGGGGGTCAGTGAGACTTCATTGTAGTGCAGATTTCCTTTGCAAGCTTGCTTGGTTGGCCAAAAAGGGCGTATGCGTTTTTTCCTGAATATATTCAGGAAAAAACGCATACGCCCTTTTTGGCCAAGTGCATCATTGTGGACGTTCTGCCTCTTTTCCTATGCTTTACATGCAATTCCAGTCTACCTCCTGAAATCGGTTTCCTGCAATTCTGCCCCGCTTTCAAGTCCTCTTGGCAGCCTTACTTCAATATATTTTTGGACGATAGCTGTCATTTATAACTCTGCAGGTTTGTGAATTACAGTGCCCCTGAGCTCCTTTCTTCAACTCGCTTTCTTGTGAGCTGGCCGCAACACCGCAGGATTGCTTCAGGCCCTAGTGTGGTTCCGGCATGGCTCGCTGAGCCTTTGGTTATTCCCTCTTCCTGGTGGGAAATGAGAGTTAAATTTGCCCGTCCAGACACCTCCAGCTAGTCTCTCATTGGTTCTCCCTATTCCTGTTCATTTTCCGCAGAAATTGCAAACTGGGCCAAACAGGAGGTTAAAGGCACTGACTCTCCAAGTGGGGAGAGTGTTAGTAAAGCGTCTGGAATGTTGCACCCGAGTACCAGGGGATGAAAACTGAGACACATTTGAACACGTTTCCCGATCACACGGTGGATCATACTCTGGGTTCCACATGCATGTTTTAGCTGAAGGAAGAATCCCTTAAACCTGGAGAGTTGAGAACCATGGAATGGGTACCATGCAATATGACTTCAAAGGGTCTGCATTTGCTCACCGAACCTAACCAATCCTATCACTGCTGCGTTTATGCCGCTGTACACACGCTGGATTCTCTTTCGGAGACATATAAATCCATAGGTTTTAAGATTCTTACTAGTCAGGTATATTCTTAGGCGTTTAATATGGGGTGTTGAGTCCACTTCGTTGAGCAAGCAGTAGCTCTTGTCTATTACATATTTGGCTTATGGAAAGGTATCTGTGCTAATTTCAATCTCTGGTTTTATGCAGCACCCCAACTCACCTTTCCCCTTAAGCAAGCATAAGTTGGTTTTCTACATTTGAGGCCCTATTCTGTTTTGTAATTCAGTTCCTGTGTAGCCAAGTTTACATTCCGTGTATTAGTGATACCTTATGATGTTTCTTTTTCTGTGTGACTTATTTCACTTAGAATCATCGTACCTGAATCCACTCATTATGCTGCTACTGGCCTGATGACATAGATTTCATTGCTGAGTGATATTGCATTGTACGTAAGTACCGCAACTTCTTTATCCATTTTTCGCTTTCTGCGATATTGAACTTGTACCGTAAATGAGGTTCTTGTAAACAGAGCCGTCCCAAACTTTGGGGTGGCTGTGTCTTTTTGATTTTAATATCCCTAAGCTATAGGACCATAAGTGGAAGTGCCCTAGGCTCTCTTGCTTTGTTTTTTAGATGTTTCAGGAAACACCATACACTTCTCCAGAGTGGCTGTTGGCAATTTACATCCCGCCCATCAGCATAACAAGGCTCCCAGTTCTCCATGGCCTGTCCTGCCTTTCTGGATTTTACACTTTTTTCAGATGGCCCTTTTGACCGGGGGGCAGTGAGACTTCATTGTAGTGCAGATTTCCTTTGCAAGCTTGCTTGGTTGGCCAAAAAGGGCGTATGCGTTTTTTCCTGAATATATTCAGGAAAAAACGCATACGCCCTTTTTGGCCAAGTGCATCATTGTGGACGTTCTGCCTCTTTTCCTATGCTTTACATGCAATTCCAGTCTACCTCCTGAAATCGGTTTCCTGCAATTCTGCCCCGCTTTCAAGTCCTCTTGGCAGCCTTACTTCAATATATTTTTGGACGATAGCTGTCATTTATAACTCTGCAGGTTTGTGAATTACAGTGCCCCTGAGCTCCTTTCTTCAACTCGCTTTCTTGTGAGCTGGCCGCAACACCGCAGGATTGCTTCAGGCCCTAGTGTGGTTCCGGCATGGCTCGCTGAGCCTTTGGTTATTCCCTCTTCCTGGTGGGAAGTGAGAGTTAAATTTGCCCGTCCAGACACCTCCAGCTAGTCTCTCATTGGTTCTCCCTATTCCTGTTCATTTTCCGCAGAAATTGCAAACTGGGCCAAACAGGAGGTTAAAGGCACTGACTCTCCAAGTGGGGAGAGTGTTAGTAAAGCGTCTGGAATGTTGCACCCGAGTACCAGGGGACGAAAACTGAGACACATTTGAACACGTTTCCCGATCACACGGTGGATCATACTCTGGGTTCCACATGCATGTTTTAGCTGAAGGAAGAATCCCTTAAACCTGGAGAGTTGAGAACCATGGAATGGGTACCATGCAATATGACTTCAAAGGGTCTGCATTTGCTCACCGAACCTAACCAATCCTATCACTGCTGCGTTTATGCCGCTGTACACACGCTGGATTCTCTTTCGGAGACATATAAATCCATAGGTTTTAAGATTCTTACTAGTCAGGTATATTCTTAGGCGTTTAATATGGGGTGTTGAGTCCACTTCGTTGAGCAAGCAGTAGCTCTTGTCTATTACATATTTGGCTTATGGAAAGGTATCTGTGCTAATTTCAATCTCTGGTTTTATGCAGCACCCCAACTCACCTTTCCCCTTAAGCAAGCATAAGTTGGTTTTCTACATTTGAGACCCTATTCTGTTTTGTAATTCAGTTCCTGTGTAGCCAAGTTTACATTCCGTGTATTAGTGATACCTTATGATGTTTCTTTTTCTGTGTGACTTATTTCACTTAGAATCATCGTACCTGAATCCACTCATTATGCTGCTACTGGCCTGATGACATAGATTTCATTGCTGAGTGATATTGCATTGTACGTAAGTACCGCAACTTCTTTATCCATTTTTCGCTTTCTGTGATATTGAACTTGTACCGTAAACGAGGTTCTTGTAAACAGAGCCGTCCCAAACTTTGGGGTGGCTGTGTCTTTTTGATTTTAATTTCCCTAAGCTATAGGACCATAAGTGGAAGTGCCCTAGGCTCTCTTGCTTTGTTTTTTAGATGTTTCAGGAAACACCATACACTTCTCCAGAGTGGCTGTTGGCAATTTACATCCCGCCCATCAGCATAACAAGGCTCCCAGTTCTCCATGGCCTGTCCTGCCTTTCTGGATTTTACACTTTTTTCAGATGGCCCTTTTGACCGGGGGGCAGTGAGACTTCATTGTAGTGCAGATTTCCTTTGTAAGCTTGCTTGGTTGGCCAAAAAGGGCGTATGCGTTTTTTCCTGAATATATTCAGGAAAAAACGCATACGCCCTTTTTGGCCAAGTGCATCATTGTGGACGTTCTGCCTCTTTTCCTATGCTTTACATGCAATTCCAGTCTACCTCCTGAAATCGGTTTCCTGCAATTCTGCCCCGCTTTCAAGTCCTCTTGGCAGCCTTACTTCAATATATTTTTGGACGATAGCTGTCATTTATAACTCTGCAGGTTTGTGAATTACAGTGCCCCTGAGCTCCTTTCTTCAACTCGCTTTCTTGTGAGCTGGCCGCAACACCGCAGGATTGCTTCAGGCCCTAGTGTGGTTCCGGCATGGCTCGCTGAGCCTTTGGTTATTCCCTCTTCCTGGTGGGAAATGAGAGTTAAATTTGCCCGTCCAGACACCTCCAGGTAGTCTCTCATTGGTTCTCCCTATTCCTGTTCATTTTCCGCAGAAATTGCAAACTGGGCCAAACAGGAGGTTAAAGGCACTGACTCTCCAAGTGGGGAGAGTGTTAGTAAAGCGTCTGGAATGTTGCACCCGAGTACCAGGGGACGAAAACTGAGACACATTTGAACACGTTTCCCGATCACACGGTGGATCATACTCTGGGTTCCACATGCATGTTTTAGCTGAAGGAAGAATCCCTTAAACCTGGAGAGTTGAGAACCATGGAATGGGTACCATGCAATATGACTTCAAAGGGTCTGCATTTGCTCACCGAACCTCACCAATCCTATCACTGCTGCGTTTATGCCGCTGTACACACGCTGGATTCTCTTTCGGAGACATATAAATCCATAGGTTTTAAGATTCTTACTAGTCAGGTATATTCTTAGGCGTTTAATATGGGGTGTTGAGTCCACTTCGTTCAGCAAGCAGTAGCTCTTGTCTATTACATATTTGGCTTATGGAAAGGTATCTGTGCTAATTTCAATCTCTGGTTTTATGCAGCACCCCAACTCACCTTTCCCCTTAAGCAAGCATAAGTTGGTTTTCTACATTTGAGGCCCTATTCTGTTTTGTAATTCAGTTCCTGTGTAGCCAAGTTTACATTCCGTGTATTAGTGATACCTTATGATGTTTCTTTTTCTGTGTGACTTATTTCACTTAGAATCATCGTACCTGAATCCACTCATTATGCTGCTACTGGCCTGATGACATAGATTTCATTGCTGAGTGATATTGCATTGTACGTAAGTACCACAACTTCTTTATCCATTTTTCGCTTTCTGCGATATTGAACTTGTACCGTAAACGAGGTTCTTGTAAACAGAGCCGTCCCAAACTTTGGGGTGGCTGTGTCTTTTTGATTTTAATTTCCCTAAGCTATAGGACCATAAGTGGAAGTGCCCTAGGCTCTCTTGCTTTGTTTTTTAGATGTTTCAGGAAACACCATACACTTCTCCAGAGTGGCTGTTGGCAATTTACATCCCGCCCATCAGCATAACAAGGCTCCCAGTTCTCCATGGCCTGTCCTGCCTTTCTGGATTTTACACTTTTTTCAGATGGCCCTTTTGACCGGGGGTCAGTGAGACTTCATTGTAGTGCAGATTTCCTTTGCAAGCTTGCTTGGTTGGCCAAAAAGGGCGTATGCGTTTTTTCCTGAATATATTCAGGAAAAAACGCATACGCCCTTTTTGGCCAAGTGCATCATTGTGGACGTTCTGCCTCTTTTCCTATGCTTTACATGCAATTCCAGTCTACCTCCTGAAATCGGTTTCCTGCAATTCTGCCCCGCTTTCAAGTCCTCTTGGCAGCCTTACTTCAATATATTTTTGGACGATAGCTGTCATTTATAACTCTGCAGGTTTGTGAATTACAGTGCCCCTGAGCTCCTTTCTTCAACTCGCTTTCTTGTGAGCTGGCCGCAACACCGCAGGATTGCTTCAGGCCCTAGTGTGGTTCCGGCATGGCTCGCTGAGCCTTTGGTTATTCCCTCTTCCTGGTGGGAAATGAGAGTTAAATTTGCCCGTCCAGACACCTCCAGCTAGTCTCTCATTGGTTCTCCCTATTCCTGTTCATTTTCCGCAGAAATTGCAAACTGGGCCAAACAGGAGGTTAAAGGCACTGACTCTCCAAGTGGGGAGAGTGTTAGTAAAGCGTCTGGAATGTTGCACCCGAGTACCAGGGGATGAAAACTGAGACACATTTGAACACGTTTCCCGATCACACGGTGGATCATACTCTGGGTTCCACATGCATGTTTTAGCTGAAGGAAGAATCCCTTAAACCTGGAGAGTTGAGAACCATGGAATGGGTACCATGCAATATGACTTCAAAGGGTCTGCATTTGCTCACCGAACCTAACCAATCCTATCACTGCTGCGTTTATGCCGCTGTACACACGCTGGATTCTCTTTCGGAGACATATAAATCCATAGGTTTTAAGATTCTTACTAGTCAGGTATATTCTTAGGCGTTTAATATGGGGTGTTGAGTCCACTTCGTTGAGCAAGCAGTAGCTCTTGTCTATTACATATTTGGCTTATGGAAAGGTATCTGTGCTAATTTCAATCTCTGGTTTTATGCAGCACCCCAACTCACCTTTCCCCTTAAGCAAGCATAAGTTGGTTTTCTACATTTGAGGCCCTATTCTGTTTTGTAATTCAGTTCCTGTGTAGCCAAGTTTACATTCCGTGTATTAGTGATACCTTATGATGTTTCTTTTTCTGTGTGACTTATTTCACTTAGAATCATCGTACCTGAATCCACTCATTATGCTGCTACTGGCCTGATGACATAGATTTCATTGCTGAGTGATATTGCATTGTACGTAAGTACCGCAACTTCTTTATCCATTTTTCGCTTTCTGCGATATTGAACTTGTACCGTAAATGAGGTTCTTGTAAACAGAGCCGTCCCAAACTTTGGGGTGGCTGTGTCTTTTTGATTTTAATATCCCTAAGCTATAGGACCATAAGTGGAAGTGCCCTAGGCTCTCTTGCTTTGTTTTTTAGATGTTTCAGGAAACACCATACACTTCTCCAGAGTGGCTGTTGGCAATTTACATCCCGCCCATCAGCATAACAAGGCTCCCAGTTCTCCATGGCCTGTCCTGCCTTTCTGGATTTTACACTTTTTTCAGATGGCCCTTTTGACCGGGGGGCAGTGAGACTTCATTGTAGTGCAGATTTCCTTTGCAAGCTTGCTTGGTTGGCCAAAAAGGGCGTATGCGTTTTTTCCTGAATATATTCAGGAAAAAACGCATACGCCCTTTTTGGCCAAGTGCATCATTGTGGACGTTCTGCCTCTTTTCCTATGCTTTACATGCAATTCCAGTCTACCTCCTGAAATCGGTTTCCTGCAATTCTGCCCCGCTTTCAAGTCCTCTTGGCAGCCTTACTTCAATATATTTTTGGACGATAGCTGTCATTTATAACTCTGCAGGTTTGTGAATTACAGTGCCCCTGAGCTCCTTTCTTCAACTCGCTTTCTTGTGAGCTGGCCGCAACACCGCAGGATTGCTTCAGGCCCTAGTGTGGTTCCGGCATGGCTCGCTGAGCCTTTGGTTATTCCCTCTTCCTGGTGGGAAGTGAGAGTTAAATTTGCCCGTCCAGACACCTCCAGCTAGTCTCTCATTGGTTCTCCCTATTCCTGTTCATTTTCCGCAGAAATTGCAAACTGGGCCAAACAGGAGGTTAAAGGCACTGACTCTCCAAGTGGGGAGAGTGTTAGTAAAGCGTCTGGAATGTTGCACCCGAGTACCAGGGGACGAAAACTGAGACACATTTGAACACGTTTCCCGATCACACGGTGGATCATACTCTGGGTTCCACATGCATGTTTTAGCTGAAGGAAGAATCCCTTAAACCTGGAGAGTTGAGAACCATGGAATGGGTACCATGCAATATGACTTCAAAGGGTCTGCATTTGCTCACCGAACCTAACCAATCCTATCACTGCTGCGTTTATGCCGCTGTACACACGCTGGATTCTCTTTCGGAGACATATAAATCCATAGGTTTTAAGATTCTTACTAGTCAGGTATATTCTTAGGCGTTTAATATGGGGTGTTGAGTCCACTTCGTTGAGCAAGCAGTAGCTCTTGTCTATTACATATTTGGCTTATGGAAAGGTATCTGTGCTAATTTCAATCTCTGGTTTTATGCAGCACCCCAACTCACCTTTCCCCTTAAGCAAGCATAAGTTGGTTTTCTACATTTGAGACCCTATTCTGTTTTGTAATTCAGTTCCTGTGTAGCCAAGTTTACATTCCGTGTATTAGTGATACCTTATGATGTTTCTTTTTCTGTGTGACTTATTTCACTTAGAATCATCGTACCTGAATCCACTCATTATGCTGCTACTGGCCTGATGACATAGATTTCATTGCTGAGTGATATTGCATTGTACGTAAGTACCGCAACTTCTTTATCCATTTTTCGCTTTCTGTGATATTGAACTTGTACCGTAAACGAGGTTCTTGTAAACAGAGCCGTCCCAAACTTTGGGGTGGCTGTGTCTTTTTGATTTTAATTTCCCTAAGCTATAGGACCATAAGTGGAAGTGCCCTAGGCTCTCTTGCTTTGTTTTTTAGATGTTTCAGGAAACACCATACACTTCTCCAGAGTGGCTGTTGGCAATTTACATCCCGCCCATCAGCATAACAAGGCTCCCAGTTCTCCATGGCCTGTCCTGCCTTTCTGGATTTTACACTTTTTTCAGATGGCCCTTTTGACCGGGGGGCAGTGAGACTTCATTGTAGTGCAGATTTCCTTTGCAAGCTTGCTTGGTTGGCCAAAAAGGGCGTATGCGTTTTTTCCTGAATATATTCAGGAAAAAACGCATACGCCCTTTTTGGCCAAGTGCATCATTGTGGACGTTCTGCCTCTTTTCCTATGCTTTACATGCAATTCCAGTCTACCTCCTGAAATCGGTTTCCTGCAATTCTGCCCCGCTTTCAAGTCCTCTTGGCAGCCTTACTTCAATATATTTTTGGACGATAGCTGTCATTTATAACTCTGCAGGTTTGTGAATTACAGTGCCCCTGAGCTCCTTTCTTCAACTCGCTTTCTTGTGAGCTGGCCGCAACACCGCAGGATTGCTTCAGGCCCTAGTGTGGTTCCGGCATGGCTCGCTGAGCCTTTGGTTATTCCCTCTTCCTGGTGGGAAATGAGAGTTAAATTTGCCCGTCCAGACACCTCCAGCTAGTCTCTCATTGGTTCTCCCTATTCCTGTTCATTTTCCGCAGAAATTGCAAACTGGGCCAAACAGGAGGTTAAAGGCACTGACTCTCCAAGTGGGGAGAGTGTTAGTAAAGCGTCTGGAATGTTGCACCCGAGTACCAGGGGACGAAAACTGAGACACATTTGAACACGTTTCCCGATCACACGGTGGATCATACTCTGGGTTCCACATGCATGTTTTAGCTGAAGGAAGAATCCCTTAAACCTGGAGAGTTGAGAACCATGGAATGGGTACCATGCAATATGACTTCAAAGGGTCTGCATTTGCTCACCGAACCTAACCAATCCTATCACTGCTGCGTTTATGCCGCTGTACACACGCTGGATTCTCTTTCGGAGACTATAAATCCATAGGTTTTAAGATTCTTACTAGTCAGGTATATTCTTAGGCGTTTAATATGGGGTGTTGAGTCCACTTCGTTGAGCAAGCAGTAGCTCTTGTCTATTACATATTTGGCTTATGGAAAGGTATCTGTGCTAATTTCAATCTCTGGTTTTATGCAGCACCCCAACTCACCTTTCCCCTTAAGCAAGCATAAGTTGGTTTTCTACATTTGAGGCCCTATTCTGTTTTGTAATTCAGTTCCTGTGTAGCCAAGTTTACATTCCGTGTATTAGTGATACCTTATGATGTTTCTTTTTCTGTGTGACTTATTTCACTTAGAATCATCGTACCTGAATCCACTCATTATGCTGCTACTGGCCTGATGACATAGATTTCATTGCTGAGTGATATTGCATTGTACGTAAGTACCGCAACTTCTTTATCCATTTTTCGCTTTCTGCGATATTGAACTTGTACCGTAAACGAGGTTCTTGTAAACAGAGCCGTCCCAAACTTTGGGGTGGCTGTGTCTTTTTGATTTTAATTTCCCTAAGCTATAGGACCATAAGTGGAAGTGCCGTAGGCTCTCTTGCTTTGTTTTTTAGATGTTTCAGGAAACACCATACACTTCTCCAGAGTGGCTGTTGGCAATTTACATCCCGCCCATCAGCATAACAAGGCTCCCAGTTCTCCATGGCCTGTCCTGCCTTTCTGGATTTTACACTTTTTTCAGATGGCCCTTTTGACCGGGGGGGCAGTGAGACTTCATTGTAGTGCAGATTTCCTTTGCAAGCTTGCTTGGTTGGCCAAAAAGGGCGTATGCGTTTTTTCCTGAATATATTCAGGAAAAAACGCATACGCCCTTTTTGGCCAAGTGCATCATTGTGGACGTTCTGCCTCTTTTCCTATGCTTTACATGCAATTCCAGTCTACCTCCTGAAATCGGTTTCCTGCAATTCTGCCCCGCTTTCAAGTCCTCTTGGCAGCCTTACTTCAATATATTTTTGGACGATAGCTGTCATTTATAACTCTGCAGGTTTGTGAATTACAGTGCCCCTGAGCTCCTTTCTTCAACTCGCTTTCTTGTGAGCTGGCCGCAACACCGCAGGATTGCTTCAGGCCCTAGTGTGGTTCCGGCATGGCTCGCTGAGCCTTTGGTTATTCCCTCTTCCTGGTGGGAAGTGAGAGTTAAATTTGCCCGTCCAGACACCTCCAGCTAGTCTCTCATTGGTTCTCCCTATTCCTGTTCATTTTCCGCAGAAATTGCAAACTGGGCCAAACAGGAGGTTAAAGGCACTGACTCTCCAAGTGGGGAGAGTGTTAGTAAAGCGTCTGGAATGTTGCACCCGAGTACCAGGGGACGAAAACTGAGACACATTTGAACACGTTTCCCGATCACACGGTGGATCATACTCTGGGTTCCACATGCATGTTTTAGCTGAAGGAAGAATCCCTTAAACCTGGAGAGTTGAGAACCATGGAATGGGTACCATGCAATATGACTTCAAAGGGTCTGCATTTGCTCACCGAACCTAACCAATCCTATCACTGCTGCGTTTATGCCGCTGTACACACGCTGGATTCTCTTTCGGAGACATATAAATCCATAGGTTTTAAGATTCTTACTAGTCAGGTATATTCTTAGGTGTTTAATATGGGGTGTTGAGTCCACTTCGTTGAGCAAGCAGTAGCTCTTGTCTATTACATATTTGGCTTATGGAAAGGTATCTGTGCTAATTTCAATCTCTGGTTTTATGCAGCACCCCAACTCACCTTTCCCCTTAAGCAAGCATAAGTTGGTTTTCTACATTTGAGACCCTATTCTGTTTTGTAATTCAGTTCCTGTGTAGCCAAGTTTACATTCCGTGTATTAGTGATACCTTATGATGTTTCTTTTTCTCTGTGACTTATTTCACTTAGAATCATCGTACCTGAATCCACTCATTATGCTGCTACTGGCCTGATGACATAGATTTCATTGCTGAGTGATATTGCATTGTACGTAAGTACCACAACTTCTTTATCCATTTTTCGCTTTCTGCGATATTGAACTTGTACCGTAAACGAGGTTCTTGTAAACAGAGCCGTCCCAAACTTTGGGGTGGCTGTGTCTTTTTGATTTTAATTTCCCTAAGCTATAGGACCATAAGTGGAAGTGCCCTAGGCTCTCTTGCTTTGTTTTTTAGATGTTTCAGGAAACACCATACACTTCTCCAGAGTGGCTGTTGGCAATTTACATCCCGCCCATCAGCATAACAAGGCTCCCAGTTCTCCATGGCCTGTCCTGCCTTTCTGGATTTTACACTTTTTTCAGATGGCCCTTTTGACCGGGGGGCAGTGAGACTTCATTGTAGTGCAGATTTCCTTTGCAAGCTTGCTTGGTTGGCCAAAAAGGGCGTATGCGTTTTTTCCTGAATATATTCAGGAAAAAACGCATACGCCCTTTTTGGCCAAGTGCATCATTGTGGACGTTCTGCCTCTTTTCCTATGCTTTACATGCAATTCCAGTCTACCTCCTTAAATCGGTTTCCTGCAATTCTGCCCCGCTTTCAAGTCCTCTTGGCAGCCTTACTTCAATATATTTTTGGACGATAGCTGTCATTTATAACTCTGCAGGTTTGTGAATTACAGTGCCCCTGAGCTCCTTTCTTCAACTCGCTTTCTTGTGAGCTGGCCGCAACACCGCAGGATTGCTTCAGGCCCTAGTGTGGTTCCGGCATGGCTCGCTGAGCCTTTGGTTATTCCCTCTTCCTGGTGGGAAATGAGAGTTAAATTTGCCCGTCCAGACACCTCCAGCTAGTCTCTCATTGGTTCTCCCTATTCCTGTTCATTTTCCGCAGAAATTGCAAACTGGGCCAAACAGGAGGTTAAAGGCACTGACTCTCCAAGTGGGGAGAGTGTTAGTAAAGCGTCTGGAATGTTGCACCCGAGTACCAGGGGACGAAAACTGAGACACATTTGAACACGTTTCCCGATCACACGGTGGATCATACTCTGGGTTCCACATGCATGTTTTAGCTGAAGGAAGAATCCCTTAAACCTGGAGAGTTGAGAACCATGGAATGGGTACCATGCAATATGACTTCAAAGGGTCTGCATTTGCTCACCGAACCTAACCAATCCTATCACTGCTGCGTTTATGCCGCTGTACACACGCTGGATTCTCTTTCGGAGACATATAAATCCATAGGTTTTAAGATTCTTACTAGTCAGGTATATTCTTAGGCGTTTAATATGGGGTGTTGAGTCCACTTCGTTGAGCAAGCAGTAGCTCTTGTCTATTACATATTTGGCTTATGGAAAGGTATCTGTGCTAATTTCAATCTCTGGTTTTATGCAGCACCCCAACTCACCTTTCCCCTTAAGCAAGCATAAGTTGGTTTTCTACATTTGAGGCCCTATTCTGTTTTGTAATTCAGTTCCTGTGTAGCCAAGTTTACATTCCGTGTATTAGTGATACCTTATGATGTTTCTTTTTCTGTGTGACTTATTTCACTTAGAATCATCGTACCTGAATCCACTCATTATGCTGCTACTGGCCTGATGACATAGATTTCATTGCTGAGTGATATTGCATTGTACGTAAGTACCACAACTTCTTTATCCATTTTTCGCTTTCTGCGATATTGAACTTGTACCGTAAACGAGGTTCTTGTAAACAGAGCCGTCCCAAACTTTGGGGTGGCTGTGTCTTTTTGATTTTAATTTCCCTAAGCTATAGGACCATAAGTGGAAGTGCCCTAGGCTCTCTTGCTTTGTTTTTTAGATGTTTCAGGAAACACCATACACTTCTCCAGAGTGGCTGTTGGCAATTTACATCCCGCCCATCAGCATAACAAGGCTCCCAGTTCTCCATGGCCTGTCCTGCCTTTCTGGATTTTACACTTTTTTCAGATGGCCCTTTTGACCGGGGGGCAGTGAGACTTCATTGTAGTGCAGATTTCCTTTGCAAGCTTGCTTGGTTGGCCAAAAAGGGCGTATGTGTTTTTTCCTGAATATATTCAGGAAAAAACGCATACGCCCTTTTTGGCCAAGTGCATCATTGTGGACGTTCTGCCTCTTTTCCTATGCTTTACATGCAATTCCAGTCTACCTCCTGAAATAGGTTTCCTGCAATTCTGCCCCGCTTTCAAGTCCTCTTGGCAGCCTTACTTCAATATATTTTTGGACGATAGCTGTCATTTATAACTCTGCAGGTTTGTGAATTACAGGGCCCCTGAGCTCCTTTCTTCAACTCGCTTTCTTGTGAGCTGGCCGCAACACCGCAGGATTGCTTCAGGCCCTAGTGTGGTTCCGGCATGGCTCGCTGAGCCTTTGGTTATTCCCTCTTCCTGGTGGGAAATGAGAGTTAAATTTGCCCGTCCAGACAGCTCCAGCTAGTCTCTCATTGGTTCTCCCTATTCCTGTTCATTTTCCGCAGAAATTGCAAACTGGGCCAAACAGGAGGTTAAAGGCACTGACTCTCCAAGTGGGGAGAGTGTTAGTAAAGCGTCTGGAATGTTGCACCCGAGTACCAGGGGACGAAAACTGAGACACATTTGAACACGTTTCCCGATCACACGGTGGATCATACTCTGGGTTCCACATGCATGTTTTAGCTGAAGGAAGAATCCCTTAAACCTGGAGAGTTGAGAACCATGGAATGGGTACCATGCAATATGACTTCAAAGGGTCTGCATTTGCTCACCGAACCTAACCAATCCTATCACTGCTGCGTTTATGCCGCTGTACACACGCTGGATTCTCTTTCGGAGACATATAAATCCATAGGTTTTAAGATTCTTACTAGTCAGGTATATTCTTAGGCGTTTAATATGGGGTGTTGAGTCCACTTCGTTGAGCAAGCAGTAGCTCTTGTCTATTACATATTTGGCTTATGGAAAGGTATCTGTGCTAATTTCAATCTCTGGTTTTATGCAGCACCCCAACTCACCTTTCCCCTTAAGCAAGCATAAGTTGGTTTTCTACATTTGAGGCCCTATTCTGTTTTGTAATTCAGTTCCTGTGTAGCCAAGTTTACATTCCGTGTATTAGTGATACCTTATGATGTTTCTTTTTCTCTGTGACTTATTTCACTTAGAATCATCGTACCTGAATCCACTCATTATGCTGCTACTGGCCTGATGACATAGATTTCATTGCTGAGTGATATTGCATTGTACGTAAGTACCACAACTTCTTTATCCATTTTTCGCTTTCTGCGATATTGAACTTGTACCGTAAACGAGGTTCTTGTAAACAGAGCCGTCCCAAACTTTGGGGTGGCTGTGTCTTTTTGATTTTAATTTCCCTAAGCTATAGGACCATAAGTGGAAGTGCCCTAGGCTCTCTTGCTTTGTTTTTTAGATGTTTCAGGAAACACCATACACTTCTCCAGAGTGGCTGTTGGCAATTTACAACCCGCCCATCAGCATAACAAGGCTCCCAGTTCTCCATGGCCTGTCCTGCCTTTCTGGATTTTACACTTTTTTCAGATGGCCCTTTTGACCGGGGGGCAGTGAGACTTCATTGTAGTGCAGATTTCCTTTGCAAGCTTGCTTGGTTGGCCAAAAAGGGCGTATGCGTTTTTTCCTGAATATATTCAGGAAAAAACGCATACGCCCTTTTTGGCCAAGTGCATCATTGTGGACGTTCTGCCTCTTTTCCTATGCTTTACATGCAATTCCAGTCTACCTCCTGAAATCGGTTTCCTGCAATTCTGCCCCGCTTTCAAGTCCTCTTGGCAGCCTTACTTCAATATATTTTTGGACGATAGCTGTCATTTATAACTCTGCAGGTTTGTGAATTACAGTGCCCCTGAGCTCCTTTCTTCAACTCGCTTTCTTGTGAGCTGGCCGCAACACCGCAGGATTGCTTCAGGCCCTAGTGTGGTTCCGGCATGGCTCGCTGAGCCTTTGGTTATTCCCTCTTCCTGGTGGGAAATGAGAGTTAAATTTGCCCGTCCAGACACCTCCAGCTAGTCTCTCATTGGTTCTCCCTATTCCTGTTCATTTTCCGCAGAAATTGCAAACTGGGCCAAACAGGAGGTTAAAGGCACTGACTCTCCAAGTGGGGAGAGTGTTAGTAAAGCGTCTGGAATGTTGCACCCGAGTACCAGGGGACGAAAACTGAGACACATTTGAACACGTTTCCCGATCACACGGTGGATCATACTCTGGGTTCCACATGCATGTTTTAGCTGAAGGAAGAATCCCTTAAACCTGGAGAGTTGAGAACCATGGAATGGGTACCATGCAATATGACTTCAAAGGGTCTGCATTTGCTCACCGAACCTAACCAATCCTATCACTGCTGCGTTTATGCCGCTGTACACACGCTGGATTCTCTTTCGGAGACATATAAATCCATAGGTTTTAAGATTCTTACTAGTCAGGTATATTCTTAGGCGTTTAATATGGGGTGTTGAGTCCACTTCGTTGAGCAAGCAGTAGCTCTTGTCTATTACATATTTGGCTTATGGAAAGGTATCTGTGCTAATTTCAATCTCTGGTTTTATGCAGCACCCCAACTCACCTTTCCCCTTAAGCAAGCATAAGTTGGTTTTCTACATTTGAGACCCTATTCTGTTTTGTAATTCAGTTCCTGTGTAGCCAAGTTTACATTCCGTGTATTAGTGATACCTTATGATGTTTCTTTTTCTGTGTGACTTATTTCACTTAGAATCATCGTACCTGAATCCACTCATTATGCTGCTACTGGCCTGATGACATAGATTTCATTGCTGAGTGATATTGCATTGTACGTAAGTACCGCAACTTCTTTATCCATTTTTCGCTTTCTGTGATATTGAACTTGTACCGTAAACGAGGTTCTTGTAAACAGAGCCGTCCCAAACTTTGGGGTGGCTGTGTCTTTTTGATTTTAATTTCCCTAAGCTATAGGACCATAAGTGGAAGTGCCCTAGGCTCTCTTGCTTTGTTTTTTAGATGTTTCAGGAAACACCATACACTTCTCCAGAGTGGCTGTTGGCAATTTACATCCCGCCCATCAGCATAACAAGGCTCCCAGTTCTCCATGGCCTGTCCTGCCTTTCTGGATTTTACACTTTTTTCAGATGGCCCTTTTGACCGGGGGGCAGTGAGACTTCATTGTAGTGCAGATTTCCTTTGCAAGCTTGCTTGGTTGGCCAAAAAGGGCGTATGCGTTTTTTCCTGAATATATTCAGGAAAAAACGCATACGCCCTTTTTGGCCAAGTGCATCATTGTGGACGTTCTGCCTCTTTTCCTATGCTTTACATGCAATTCCAGTCTACCTCCTGAAATCGGTTTCCTGCAATTCTGCCCCGCTTTCAAGTCCTCTTGGCAGCCTTACTTCAATATATTTTTGGACGATAGCTGTCATTTATAACTCTGCAGGTTTGTGAATTACAGTGCCCCTGAGCTCCTTTCTTCAACTCGCTTTCTTGTGAGCTGGCCGCAACACCGCAGGATTGCTTCAGGCCCTAGTGTGGTTCCGGCATGGCTCGCTGAGCCTTTGGTTATTCCCTCTTCCTGGTGGGAAATGAGAGTTAAATTTGCCCGTCCAGACACCTCCAGCTAGTCTCTCATTGGTTCTCCCTATTCCTGTTCATTTTCCGCAGAAATTGCAAACTGGGCCAAACAGGAGGTTAAAGGCACTGACTCTCCAAGTGGGGAGAGTGTTAGTAAAGCGTCTGGAATGTTGCACCCGAGTACCAGGGGACGAAAACTGAGACACATTTGAACACGTTTCCCGATCACACGGTGGATCATACTCTGGGTTCCACATGCATGTTTTAGCTGAAGGAAGAATCCCTTAAACCTGGAGAGTTGAGAACCATGGAATGGGTACCATGCAATATGACTTCAAAGGGTCTGCATTTGCTCACCGAACCTAACCAATCCTATCACTGCTGCGTTTATGCCGCTGTACACACGCTGGATTCTCTTTCGGAGACTATAAATCCATAGGTTTTAAGATTCTTACTAGTCAGGTATATTCTTAGGCGTTTAATATGGGGTGTTGAGTCCACTTCGTTGAGCAAGCAGTAGCTCTTGTCTATTACATATTTGGCTTATGGAAAGGTATCTGTGCTAATTTCAATCTCTGGTTTTATGCAGCACCCCAACTCACCTTTCCCCTTAAGCAAGCATAAGTTGGTTTTCTACATTTGAGGCCCTATTCTGTTTTGTAATTCAGTTCCTGTGTAGCCAAGTTTACATTCCGTGTATTAGTGATACCTTATGATGTTTCTTTTTCTCTGTGACTTATTTCACTTAGAATCATCGTACCTGAATCCACTCATTATGCTGCTACTGGCCTGATGACATAGATTTCATTGCTGAGTGATATTGCATTGTACGTAAGTACCGCAACTTCTTTATCCATTTTTCGCTTTCAGCGATATTGAACTTGTACCGTAAACGAGGTTCTTGTAAACAGAGCCGTCCCAAACTTTGGGGTGGCTGTGTCTTTTTGATTTTAATTTCCCTAAGCTATAGGACCATAAGTGGAAGTGCCGTAGGCTCTCTTGCTTTGTTTTTTAGATGTTTCAGGAAACACCATACACTTCTCCAGAGTGGCTGTTGGCAATTTACATCCCGCCCATCAGCATAACAAGGCTCCCAGTTCTCCATGGCCTGTCCTGCCTTTCTGGATTTTACACTTTTTTCAGATGGCCCTTTTGACCGGGGGGGCAGTGAGACTTCATTGTAGTGCAGATTTCCTTTGCAAGCTTGCTTGGTTGGCCAAAAAGGGCGTATGCGTTTTTTCCTGAATATATTCAGGAAAAAACGCATACGCCCTTTTTGGCCAAGTGCATCATTGTGGACGTTCTGCCTCTTTTCCTATGCTTTACATGCAATTCCAGTCTACCTCCTGAAATCGGTTTCCTGCAATTCTGCCCCGCTTTCAAGTCCTCTTGGCAGCCTTACTTCAATATATTTTTGGACGATAGCTGTCATTTATAACTCTGCAGGTTTGTGAATTACAGTGCCCCTGAGCTCCTTTCTTCAACTCGCTTTCTTGTGAGCTGGCCGCAACACCGCAGGATTGCTTCAGGCCCTAGTGTGGTTCCGGCATGGCTCGCTGAGCCTTTGGTTATTCCCTCTTCCTGGTGGGAAGTGAGAGTTAAATTTGCCCGTCCAGACACCTCCAGCTAGTCTCTCATTGGTTCTCCCTATTCCTGTTCATTTTCCGCAGAAATTGCAAACTGGGCCAAACAGGAGGTTAAAGGCACTGACTCTCCAAGTGGGGAGAGTGTTAGTAAAGCGTCTGGAATGTTGCACCCGAGTACCAGGGGACGAAAACTGAGACACATTTGAACACGTTTCCCGATCACACGGTGGATCATACTCTGGGTTCCACATGCATGTTTTAGCTGAAGGAAGAATCCCTTAAACCTGGAGAGTTGAGAACCATGGAATGGGTACCATGCAATATGACTTCAAAGGGTCTGCATTTGCTCACCGAACCTAACCAATCCTATCACTGCTGCGTTTATGCCGCTGTACACACGCTGGATTCTCTTTCGGAGACATATAAATCCATAGGTTTTAAGATTCTTACTAGTCAGGTATATTCTTAGGTGTTTAATATGGGGTGTTGAGTCCACTTCGTTGAGCAAGCAGTAGCTCTTGTCTATTACATATTTGGCTTATGGAAAGGTATCTGTGCTAATTTCAATCTCTGGTTTTATGCAGCACCCCAACTCACCTTTCCCCTTAAGCAAGCATAAGTTGGTTTTCTACATTTGAGACCCTATTCTGTTTTGTAATTCAGTTCCTGTGTAGCCAAGTTTACATTCCGTGTATTAGTGATACCTTATGATGTTTCTTTTTCTGTGTGACTTATTTCACTTAGAATCATCGTACCTGAATCCACTCATTATGCTGCTACTGGCCTGATGACATAGATTTCATTGCTGAGTGATATTGCATTGTACGTAAGTACCACAACTTCTTTATCCATTTTTCGCTTTCTGCGATATTGAACTTGTACCGTAAACGAGGTTCTTGTAAACAGAGCCGTCCCAAACTTTGGGGTGGCTGTGTCTTTTTGATTTTAATTTCCCTAAGCTATAGGACCATAAGTGGAAGTGCCCTAGGCTCTCTTGCTTTGTTTTTTAGATGTTTCAGGAAACACCATACACTTCTCCAGAGTGGCTGTTGGCAATTTACATCCCGCCCATCAGCATAACAAGGCTCCCAGTTCTCCATGGCCTGTCCTGCCTTTCTGGATTTTACACTTTTTTCAGATGGCCCTTTTGACCGGGGGGCAGTGAGACTTCATTGTAGTGCAGATTTCCTTTGCAAGCTTGCTTGGTTGGCCAAAAAGGGCGTATGTGTTTTTTCCTGAATATATTCAGGAAAAAACGCATACGCCCTTTTTGGCCAAGTGCATCATTGTGGACGTTCTGCCTCTTTTCCTATGCTTTACATGCAATTCCAGTCTACCTCCTGAAATCGGTTTCCTGCAATTCTGCCCCGCTTTCAAGTCCTCTTGGCAGCCTTACTTCAATATATTTTTGGACGATAGCTGTCATTTATAACTCTGCAGGTTTGTGAATTACAGGGCCCCTGAGCTCCTTTCTTCAACTCGCTTTCTTGTGAGCTGGCCGCAACACCGCAGGATTGCTTCAGGCCCTAGTGTGGTTCCGGCATGGCTCGCTGAGCCTTTGGTTATTCCCTCTTCCTGGTGGGAAATGAGAGTTAAATTTGCCCGTCCAGACAGCTCCAGCTAGTCTCTCATTGGTTCTCCCTATTCCTGTTCATTTTCCGCAGAAATTGCAAACTGGGCCAAACAGGAGGTTAAAGGCACTGACTCTCCAAGTGGGGAGAGTGTTAGTAAAGCGTCTGGAATGTTGCACCCGAGTACCAGGGGACGAAAACTGAGACACATTTGAACACGTTTCCCGATCACACGGTGGATCATACTCTGGGTTCCACATGCATGTTTTAGCTGAAGGAAGAATCCCTTAAACCTGGAGAGTTGAGAACCATGGAATGGGTACCATGCAATATGACTTCAAAGGGTCTGCATTTGCTCACCGAACCTAACCAATCCTATCACTGCTGCGTTTATGCCGCTGTACACACGCTGGATTCTCTTTCGGAGACATATAAATCCATAGGTTTTAAGATTCTTACTAGTCAGGTATATTCTTAGGCGTTTAATATGGGGTGTTGAGTCCACTTCGTTGAGCAAGCAGTAGCTCTTGTCTATTACATATTTGGCTTATGGAAAGGTATCTGTGCTAATTTCAATCTCTGGTTTTATGCAGCACCCCAACTCACCTTTCCCCTTAAGCAAGCATAAGTTGGTTTTCTACATTTGAGGCCCTATTCTGTTTTGTAATTCAGTTCCTGTGTAGCCAAGTTTACATTCCGTGTATTAGTGATACCTTATGATGTTTCTTTTTCTCTGTGACTTATTTCACTTAGAATCATCGTACCTGAATCCACTCATTATGCTGCTACTGGCCTGATGACATAGATTTCATTGCTGAGTGATATTGCATTGTACGTAAGTACCACAACTTCTTTATCCATTTTTCGCTTTCTGCGATATTGAACTTGTACCGTAAACGAGGTTCTTGTAAACAGAGCCGTCCCAAACTTTGGGGTGGCTGTGTCTTTTTGATTTTAATTTCCCTAAGCTATAGGACCATAAGTGGAAGTGCCCTAGGCTCTCTTGCTTTGTTTTTTAGATGTTTCAGGAAACACCATACACTTCTCCAGAGTGGCTGTTGGCAATTTACAACCCGCCCATCAGCATAACAAGGCTCCCAGTTCTCCATGGCCTGTCCTGCCTTTCTGGATTTTACACTTTTTTCAGATGGCCCTTTTGACCGGGGGGCAGTGAGACTTCATTGTAGTGCAGATTTCCTTTGCAAGCTTGCTTGGTTGGCCAAAAAGGGCGTATGCGTTTTTTCCTGAATATATTCAGGAAAAAACGCATACGCCCTTTTTGGCCAAGTGCATCATTGTGGACGTTCTGCCTCTTTTCCTATGCTTTACATGCAATTCCAGTCTACCTCCTGAAATCGGTTTCCTGCAATTCTGCCCCGCTTTCAAGTCCTCTTGGCAGCCTTACTTCAATATATTTTTGGACGATAGCTGTCATTTATAACTCTGCAGGTTTGTGAATTACAGTGCCCCTGAGCTCCTTTCTTCAACTCGCTTTCTTGTGAGCTGGCCGCAACACCGCAGGATTGCTTCAGGCCCTAGTGTGGTTCCGGCATGGCTCGCTGAGCCTTTGGTTATTCCCTCTTCCTGGTGGGAAATGAGAGTTAAATTTGCCCGTCCAGACACCTCCAGCTAGTCTCTCATTGGTTCTCCCTATTCCTGTTCATTTTCCGCAGAAATTGCAAACTGGGCCAAACAGGAGGTTAAAGGCACTGACTCTCCAAGTGGGGAGAGTGTTAGTAAAGCGTCTGGAATGTTGCACCCGAGTACCAGGGGACGAAAACTGAGACACATTTGAACACGTTTCCCGATCACACGGTGGATCATACTCTGGGTTCCACATGCATGTTTTAGCTGAAGGAAGAATCCCTTAAACCTGGAGAGTTGAGAACCATGGAATGGGTACCATGCAATATGACTTCAAAGGGTCTGCATTTGCTCACCGAACCTAACCAATCCTATCACTGCTGCGTTTATGCCGCTGTACACACGCTGGATTCTCTTTCGGAGACATATAAATCCATAGGTTTTAAGATTCTTACTAGTCAGGTATATTCTTAGGCGTTTAATATGGGGTGTTGAGTCCACTTCGTTGAGCAAGCAGTAGCTCTTGTCTATTACATATTTGGCTTATGGAAAGGTATCTGTGCTAATTTCAATCTCTGGTTTTATGCAGCACCCCAACTCACCTTTCCCCTTAAGCAAGCATAAGTTGGTTTTCTACATTTGAGGCCCTATTCTGTTTTGTAATTCAGTTCCTGTGTAGCCAAGTTTACATTCCGTGTATTAGTGATACCTTATGATGTTTCTTTTTCTGTGTGACTTATTTCACTTAGAATCATCGTACCTGAATCCACTCATTATGCTGCTACTGGCCTGATGACATAGATTTCATTGCTGAGTGATATTGCATTGTACGTAAGTACCACAACTTCTTTATCCATTTTTCGCTTTCTGCGATATTGAACTTGTACCGTAAACGAGGTTCTTGTAAACAGAGCCGTCCCAAACTTTGGGGTGGCTGTGTCTTTTTGATTTTAATTTCCCTAAGCTATAGGACCATAAGTGGAAGTGCCCTAGGCTCTCTTGCTTTGTTTTTTAGATGTTTCAGGAAACACCATACACTTCTCCAGAGTGGCTGTTGGCAATTTACATCCCGCCCATCAGCATAACAAGGCTCCCAGTTCTCCATGGCCTGTCCTGCCTTTCTGGATTTTACACTTTTTTCAGATGGCCCTTTTGACCGGGGGGCAGTGAGACTTCATTGTAGTGCAGATTTCCTTTGCAAGCTTGCTTGGTTGGCCAAAAAGGGCGTATGCGTTTTTTCCTGAATATATTCAGGAAAAAACGCATACGCCCTTTTTGGCCAAGTGCATCATTGTGGACGTTCTGCCTCTTTTCCTATGCTTTACATGCAATTCCAGTCTACCTCCTGAAATCGGTTTCCTGCAATTCTGCCCCGCTTTCAAGTCCTCTTGGCAGCCTTACTTCAATATATTTTTGGACGATAGCTGTCATTTATAACTCTGCAGGTTTGTGAATTACAGTGCCCCTGAGCTCCTTTCTTCAACTCGCTTTCTTGTGAGCTGGCCGCAACACCGCAGGATTGCTTCAGGCCCTAGTGTGGTTCCGGCATGGCTCGCTGAGCCTTTGGTTATTCCCTCTTCCTGGTGGGAAATGAGAGTTAAATTTGCCCGTCCAGACACCTCCAGCTAGTCTCTCATTGGTTCTCCCTATTCCTGTTCATTTTCCGCAGAAATTGCAAACTGGGCCAAACAGGAGGTTAAAGGCACTGACTCTCCAAGTGGGGAGAGTGTTAGTAAAGCGTCTGGAATGTTGCACCCGAGTACCAGGGGACGAAAACTGAGACACATTTGAACACGTTTCCCGATCACACGGTGGATCATACTCTGGGTTCCACATGCATGTTTTAGCTGAAGGAAGAATCCCTTAAACCTGGAGAGTTGAGAACCATGGAATGGGTACCATGCAATATGACTTCAAAGGGTCTGCATTTGCTCACCGAACCTAACCAATCCTATCACTGCTGCGTTTATGCCGCTGTACACACGCTGGATTCTCTTTCGGAGACATATAAATCCATAGGTTTTAAGATTCTTACTAGTCAGGTATATTCTTAGGCGTTTAATATGGGGTGTTGAGTCCACTTCGTTGAGCAAGCAGTAGCTCTTGTCTATTACATATTTGGCTTATGGAAAGGTATCTGTGCTAATTTCAATCTCTGGTTTTATGCAGCACCCCAACTCACCTTTCCCCTTAAGCAAGCATAAGTTGGTTTTCTACATTTGAGACCCTATTCTGTTTTGTAATTCAGTTCCTGTGTAGCCAAGTTTACATTCCGTGTATTAGTGATACCTTATGATGTTTCTTTTTCTGTGTGACTTATTTCACTTAGAATCATCGTACCTGAATCCACTCATTATGCTGCTACTGGCCTGATGACATAGATTTCATTGCTGAGTGATATTGCATTGTACGTAAGTACCACAACTTCTTTATCCATTTTTCGCTTTCTGCGATATTGAACTTGTACCGTAAACGAGGTTCTTGTAAACAGAGCCGTCCCAAACTTTGGGGTGGCTGTGTCTTTTTGATTTTAATTTCCCTAAGCTATAGGACCATAAGTGGAAGTGCCCTAGGCTCTCTTGCTTTGTTTTTTAGATGTTTCAGGAAACACCATACACTTCTCCAGAGTGGCTGTTGGCAATTTACATCCCGCCCATCAGCATAACAAGGCTCCCAGTTCTCCATGGCCTGTCCTGCCTTTCTGGATTTTACACTTTTTTCAGATGGCCCTTTTGACCGGGGGGCAGTGAGACTTCATTGTAGTGCAGATTTCCTTTGCAAGCTTGCTTGGTTGGCCAAAAAGGGCGTATGCGTTTTTTCCTGAATATATTCAGGAAAAAACGCATACGCCCTTTTTGGCCAAGTGCATCATTGTGGACGTTCTGCCTCTTTTCCTATGCTTTACATGCAATTCCAGTCTACCTCCTGAAATCGGTTTCCTGCAATTCTGCCCCGCTTTCAAGTCCTCTTGGCAGCCTTACTTCAATATATTTTTGGACGATAGCTGTCATTTATAACTCTGCAGGTTTGTGAATTACAGTGCCCCTGAGCTCCTTTCTTCAACTCGCTTTCTTGTGAGCTGGCCGCAACACCGCAGGATTGCTTCAGGCCCTAGTGTGGTTCCGGCATGGCTCGCTGAGCCTTTGGTTATTCCCTCTTCCTGGTGGGAAATGAGAGTTAAATTTGCCCGTCCAGACACCTCCAGCTAGTCTCTCATTGGTTCTCCCTATTCCTGTTCATTTTCCGCAGAAATTGCAAACTGGGCCAAACAGGAGGTTAAAGGCACTGACTCTCCAAGTGGGGAGAGTGTTAGTAAAGCGTCTGGAATGTTGCACCCGAGTACCAGGGGACGAAAACTGAGACACATTTGAACACGTTTCCCGATCACACGGTGGATCATACTCTGGGTTCCACATGCATGTTTTAGCTGAAGGAAGAATCCCTTAAACCTGGAGAGTTGAGAACCATGGAATGGGTACCATGCAATATGACTTCAAAGGGTCTGCATTTGCTCACCGAACCTAACCAATCCTATCACTGCTGCGTTTATGCCGCTGTACACACGCTGGATTCTCTTTCGGAGACATATAAATCCATAGGTTTTAAGATTCTTACTAGTCAGGTATATTCTTAGGCGTTTAATATGGGGTGTTGAGTCCACTTCGTTGAGCAAGCAGTAGCTCTTGTCTATTACATATTTGGCTTATGGAAAGGTATCTGTGCTAATTTCAATCTCTGGTTTTATGCAGCACCCCAACTCACCTTTCCCCTTAAGCAAGCATAAGTTGGTTTTCTACATTTGAGGCCCTATTCTGTTTTGTAATTCAGTTCCTGTGTAGCCAAGTTTACATTCCGTGTATTAGTGATACCTTATGATGTTTCTTTTTCTGTGTGACTTATTTCACTTAGAATCATCGTACCTGAATCCACTCATTATGCTGCTACTGGCCTGATGACATAGATTTCATTGCTGAGTGATATTGCATTGTACGTAAGTACCACAACTTCTTTATCCATTTTTCGCTTTCTGCGATATTGAACTTGTACCGTAAACGAGGTTCTTGTAAACAGAGCCGTCCCAAACTTTGGGGTGGCTGTGTCTTTTTGATTTTAATTTCCCTAAGCTATAGGACCATAAGTGGAAGTGCCCTAGGCTCTCTTGCTTTGTTTTTTAGATGTTTCAGGAAACACCATACACTTCTCCAGAGTGGCTGTTGGCAATTTACATCCCGCCCATCAGCATAACAAGGCTCCCAGTTCTCCATGGCCTGTCCTGCCTTTCTGGATTTTACACTTTTTTCAGATGGCCCTTTTGACCGGGGGGCAGTGAGACTTCATTGTAGTGCAGATTTCCTTTGCAAGCTTGCTTGGTTGGCCAAAAAGGGCGTATGCGTTTTTTCCTGAATATATTCAGGAAAAAACGCATACGCCCTTTTTGGCCAAGTGCATCATTGTGGACGTTCTGCCTCTTTTCCTATGCTTTACATGCAATTCCAGTCTACCTCCTGAAATCGGTTTCCTGCAATTCTGCCCCGCTTTCAAGTCCTCTTGGCAGCCTTACTTCAATATATTTTTGGACGATAGCTGTCATTTATAACTCTGCAGGTTTGTGAATTACAGTGCCCCTGAGCTCCTTTCTTCAACTCGCTTTCTTGTGAGCTGGCCGCAACACCGCAGGATTGCTTCAGGCCCTAGTGTGGTTCCGGCATGGCTCGCTGAGCCTTTGGTTATTCCCTCTTCCTGGTGGGAAATGAGAGTTAAATTTGCCCGTCCAGACACCTCCAGCTAGTCTCTCATTGGTTCTCCCTATTCCTGTTCATTTTCCGCAGAAATTGCAAACTGGGCCAAACAGGAGGTTAAAGGCACTGACTCTCCAAGTGGGGAGAGTGTTAGTAAAGCGTCTGGAATGTTGCACCCGAGTACCAGGGGACGAAAACTGAGACACATTTGAACACGTTTCCCGATCACACGGTGGATCATACTCTGGGTTCCACATGCATGTTTTAGCTGAAGGAAGAATCCCTTAAACCTGGAGAGTTGAGAACCATGGAATGGGTACCATGCAATATGACTTCAAAGGGTCTGCATTTGCTCACCGAACCTAACCAATCCTATCACTGCTGCGTTTATGCCGCTGTACACATGCTTGATTCTCTTTCGGAGACATATAAATCCATAGGTTTTAAGATTCTTACTAGTCAGGTATATTCTTAGGCGTTTAATATGGGGTGTTGAGTCCACTTCGTTGAGCAAGCAGTAGCTCTTGTCTATTACATATTTGACTTATGGAAAGGTATCTGTGCTAATTTCAATCTCTGGTTTTATGCAGCACCCCAACTCACCTTTCCCCTTAAGCAAGCATAAGTTGGTTTTCTACATTTGAGACCCTATTCTGTTTTGTAATTCAGTTCCTGTGTAGCCAAGTTTACATTCCGTGTATTAGTGATATATTATGATGTTTCTTTTTCTGTGTGACTTATTTCACTTAGAATCATCGTACCTGAATCCACTCATTATGCTGCTACTGGCCTGATGACATAGATTTCATTGCTGAGTGATATTGCATTGTACGTAAGTACCGCAACTTCGTTATCCATTTTTCGCTTTCTGCGATATTGAACTTGTACCGTAAACGAGGTTCTTGTAAACAGAGCCGTCCCAAACTTTGGAGTGGCTGTGTCTTTTTGATTTTAATTTCCTTAAGCTATAGGACCATAAGTGGAAGTGCCCTAGGCTCTGTTGCTTTGTTTTTAGATGTTTCAGGAAAAACCATACACTTCTCCAGAGTGGCTGTTTGCAATTTACATCCCACCCATCAGAATAAGAAGGCTCCCAGTTCTCCATGGCCTGTCCTGCCTTTCTGGATTTTACACTTTTTTCAGATGGCCCTTTTGACCGGGGGGCAGTGAGACTTCATTGTAGTGCAGATTTCCTTTGCAAGCTTGCTTGGTTGGCCAAAAAGGGCGTATGCGTTTTTTCCTGAATATATTCAGGAAAAAACGCATACGCCCTTTTTGGCCAAGTGCATCATTGTGGACGTTCTGCCTCTTTTCCTATGCTTTACATGCAATTCCAGTCTACCTCCTGAAATCGGTTTCCTGCAATTCTGCCCCGCTTTCAAGTCCTCTTGGCAGCCTTACTTCAATATATTTTTGGACGATAGCTGTCATTTATAACTCTGCAGGTTTGTGAATTACAGGGCCCCTGAGCTCCTTTCTTCAACTCGCTTTCTTGTGAGCTGGCCGCAACACCGCAGGATTGCTTCAGGCCCTAGTGTGGTTCCGGCATGGCTCGCTGAGCCTTTGGTTATTCCCTCTTCCTGGTGGGAAATGAGAGTTAAATTTGCCCGTCCAGACACCTCCAGCTAGTCTCTCATTGGTTCTCCCTATTCCTGTTCATTTTCCGCAGAAATTGCAAACTTGGCCAAACAGGAGGTTAAAGGCACTGACTCTCCAAGTGGGGAGAGTGTTAGTAAAGCGTCTGGAATGTTGCACCCGAGTACCAGGGGACGAAAACTGAGACACATTTGAACACGTTTCCCGATCACACGGTGGATCATACTCTGGGTTCCACATGCATGTTTTAGCTGAAGGAAGAATCCCTTAAACCTGGAGAGTTGAGAACCATGGAATGGGTACCATGCAATATGACTTCAAAGGGTCTGCATTTGCTCACCGAACCTAACCAATCCTATCACTGCTGCGTTTATGCCGCTGTACACACGCTGGATTCTCTTTCGGAGACATATAAATCCATAGGTTTTAAGATTCTTACTAGTCAGGTATATTCTTAGGCGTTTAATATGGGGTGTTGAGTCCACTTCGTTGAGCAAGCAGTAGCTCTTGTCTATTACATATTTGGCTTATGGAAAGGTATCTGTGCTAATTTCAATCTCTGGTTTTATGCAGCACCCCAACTCACCTTTCCCCTTAAGCAAGCATAAGTTGGTTTTCTACATTTGAGGCCCTATTCTGTTTTGTACTTCAGTTCCTGTGTAGCCAAGTTTACATTCCGTGTATTAGTGATACCTTATGATGTTTCTTTTTCTGTGTGACTTATTTCACTTAGAATCATCGTACCTGAATCCACTCATTATGCTGCTACTGGCCTGATGACATAGATTTCATTGCTGAGTGATATTGCATTGTACGTAAGTACCACAACTTCTTTATCCATTTTTCGCTTTCTGCGATATTGAACTTGTACCGTAAACGAGGTTCTTGTAAACAGAGCCGTCCCAAACTTTGGGGTGGCTGTGTCTTTTTGATTTTAATTTCCCTAAGCTATAGGACCATAAGTGGAAGTGCCCTAGGCTCTCTTGCTTTGTTTTTTAGATGTTTCAGGAAACACCATACACTTCTCCAGAGTGGCTGTTGGCAATTTACATCCCGCCCATCAGCATAACAAGGCTCCCAGTTCTCCATGGCCTGTCCTGCCTTTCTGGATTTTACACTTTTTTCAGATGGCCCTTTTGACCTGGGGGCAGTGAGACTTCATTGTAGTGCAGATTTCCTTTGCAAGCTTGCTTGGTTGGCCAAAAAGGGCGTATGCGTTTTTTCCTGAATATATTCAGGAAAAAACGCATACGCCCTTTTTGGCCAAGTGCATCATTGTGGACGTTCTGCCTCTTTTCCTATGCTTTACATGCAATTCCAGTCTACCTCCTGAAATCGGTTTCCTGCAATTCTGCCCCGCTTTCAAGTCCTCTTGGCAGCCTTACTTCAATTTATTTTTGAACGATAGCTGTCATTTATAACTCTGCAGGATTGTGAATTATAGTGCCCCTGAGCTCCTTTCTTCAACTCGCTTTCTTGTGAGCTGGCCGCAACACCGCAGGATTGCTTCAGGCCCTAGTGTGGTTCCGGCATGGCTCGCTGAGCCTTTGGTTAATTCCTCTTCCTGGTGGGAAATGAGAGTTAAATTTGCCCGTCCAGACACCTCCAGCTAGTCTCTCATTGGTTCTCCCTATTCCTGTTCATTTTCCGCAGAAATTGCAAACTGGGCCAAACAGGAGGTTAAAGGCACTGACTCTCCAAGTGGGGAGAGTGTTAGTAAAGCGTCTGGAATGTTGCACCCGAGTACCAGGGGACGAAAACTGAGACACATTTGAACACGTTTCCCGATCACACGGTGGATCATACTCTGGGTTCCACATGCATGTTTTAGCTGAAGGAAGAATCCCTTAAACCTGGAGAGTTGAGAACCATGGAATGGGTACCATGCAATATGACTTCAAAGGGTCTGCATTTGCTCACCGAACCTAACCAATCCTATCACTGCTGCGTTTATGCCGCTGTACACACGCTGGATTCTCTTTCGGAGACATATAAATCCATAGGTTTTAAGATTCTTACTAGTCAGGTATATTCTTAGGCGTTTAATATGGGGTGTTGAGTCCACTTCGTTGAGCAAGCAGTAGCTCTTGTCTATTACATATTTGGCTTATGGAAAGGTATCTGTGCTAATTTCAATCTCTGGTTTTATGCAGCACCCCAACTCACCTTTCCCCTTAAGCAAGCATAAGTTGGTTTTCTACATTTGAGACCCTATTCTGTTTTGTAATTCAGTTCCTGTGTAGCCAAGTTTACATTCCGTGTATTAGTGATACCTTATGATGTTTCTTTTTCTGTGTGACTTATTTCACTTAGAATCATCGTACCTGAATCCACTCATTATGCTGCTACTGGCCTGATGACATAGATTTCATTGCTGAGTGATATTGCATTGTACGTAAGTACCACAACTTCTTTATCCATTTTTCACTTTCTGCGATATTGAACTTGTACCGTAAACGAGGTTCTTGTAAACAGAGCCGTCCCAAACTTTGGGGTGGCTGTGTCTTTTTGATTTTAATTTCCCTAAGCTATAGGACCATAAGTGGAAGTGCCCTAGGCTCTCTTGCTTTGTTTTTTAGATGTTTCAGGAAACACCATACACTTCTCCAGAGTGGCTGTTGGCAATTTACATCCCGCCCATCAGCATAACAAGGCTCCCAGTTCTCCATGGCCTGTCCTGCCTTTCTGGATTTTACACTTTTTTCAGATGGCCCTTTTGACCGGGGGGCAGTGAGACTTCATTGTAGTGCAGATTTCCTTTGCAAGCTTGCTTGGTTGGCCAAAAAGGGCGTATGCGTTTTTTCCTGAATATATTCAGGAAAAAACGCATACGCCCTTTTTGGCCAAGTGCATCATTGTGGACGTTCTGCCTCTTTTCCTATGCTTTACATGCAATTCCAGTCTACCTCCTGAAATCGGTTTCCTGCAATTCTGCCCCGCTTTCAAGTCCTCTTGGCAGCCTTACTTCAATATATTTTTGGACGATAGCTGTCATTTATAACTCTGCAGGTTTGTGAATTACAGGGCCCCTGAGCTCCTTTCTTCAACTCGCTTTCTTGTGAGCTGGCCGCAACACCGCAGGATTGCTTCAGGCCCTAGTGTGGTTCCGGCATGGCTCGCTGAGCCTTTGGTTATTCCCTCTTCCTAGTGGGAAATGAGAGTTAAATTTGCCCGTCCAGACACCTCCAGCTAGTCTCTCATTGGTTCTCCCTATTCCTGTTCATTTTCCGCAGAAATTGCAAACTGGGCCAAACAGGAGGTTAAAGGCACTGACTCTCCAAGTGGGGAGAGTGTTAGTAAAGCGTCTGGAATGTTGCACCCGAGTACCAGGGGACGAAAACTGAGACACATTTGAACACGTTTCCCGATCACACGGTGGATCATACTCTGGGTTCCACATGCATGTTTTAGCTGAAGGAAGAATCCCTTAAACCTGGAGAGTTGAGAACCATGGAATGGGTACCATGCAATATGACTTCAAAGGGTCTGCATTTGCTCACCGAACCTAACCAATCCTATCACTGCTGCGTTTATGCCGCTGTACACACGCTGGATTCTCTTTCGGAGACATATAAATCCATAGGTTTTAAGATTCTTACTAGTCAGGTATATTCTTAGGCGTTTAATATGGGGTGTTGAGTCCACTTCGTTGAGCAAGCAGTAGCTCTTGTCTATTACATATTTGGCTTATGGAAAGGTATCTGTGCTAATTTCAATCTCTGGTTTTATGCAGCACCCCAACTCACCTTTCCCCTTAAGCAAGCATAAGTTGGTTTTCTACATTTGAGGCCCTATTCTGTTTTGTAATTCAGTTCCTGTGTAGCCAAGTTTACATTCCGTGTATTAGTGATATATTATGATGTTTCTTTTTCTGTGTGACTTATTTCACTTAGAATCATCGTACCTGAATCCACTCATTATGCTGCTACTGGCCTGATGACATAGATTTCATTGCTGAGTGATATTGCATTGTACGTAAGTACCGCAACTTCGTTATCCATTTTTCGCTTTCTGCGATATTGAACTTGTACCGTAAACGAGGTTCTTGTAAACAGAGCCGTCCCAAACCTTGCGGTGCCTGTGTCTTTTTGATTTTAATTTCCCTAAGCTATAGGACCATAAGTGGAAGTGCCCTAGGCTCTGTTGCTTTGTTTTTTAGATGTTTCAGGAAACACCATACACTTCTCCAGAGTGGCTGTTTGCAATTTACATCCCACCCATCAGAATAAGAAGGCTCCCAGTTCTCCATGGCCTGTCCTGCCTTTCTGGATTTTACACTTTTTTCAGATGGCCCTTTTGACCGGGGGGCAGTGAGACTTCATTGTAGTGCAGATTTCCTTTGCAAGCTTGCTTGGTTGGCCAAAAAGGGCGTATGCGTTTTTTCCTGAATATATTCAGGAAAAAACGCATACGCCCTTTTTGGCCAAGTGCATCATTGTGGACGTTCTGCCTCTTTTCCTATGCTTTACATGCAATTCCAGTCTACCTCCTGAAATCGGTTTCCTGCAATTCTGCCCCGCTTTCAAGTCCTCTTGGCAACCTTACTTCAATATATTTTTGGACGATAGCTGTCATTTATAACTCTGCAGGTTTGTGAATTACAGGGCCCCTGAGCTCCTTTCTTCAACTCGCTTTCTTGTGAGCTGGCCGCAACACCGCAGGATTGCTTCAGGCCCTAGTGTGGTTCCGGCATGGCTCGCTGAGCCTTTGGTTATTCCCTCTTCCTAGTGGGAAATGAGAGTTAAATTTGCCCGTCCAGACACCTCCAGCTAGTCTCTCATTGGTTCTCCCTATTCCTGTTCATTTTCCGCAGAAATTGCAAACTGGGCCAAACAGGAGGTTAAAGGCACTGACTCTCCAAGTGGGGAGAGTGTTAGTAAAGCGTCTGGAATGTTGCACCCGAGTACCAGGGGACGAAAACTGAGACACATTTGAACACGTTTCCCGATCACACGGTGGATCATACTCTGGGTTCCACATGCATGTTTTAGCTGAAGGAAGAATCCCTTAAACCTGGAGAGTTGAGAACCATGGAATGGGTACCATGCAATATGACTTCAAAGTGTCTGCATTTGCTCACCGAACCTAACCAATCCTATCACTGCTGCGTTTATGCCGCTGTACACACGCTGGATTCTCTTTCGGAGACATATAAATCCATAGGTTTTAAGATTCTTACTAGTCAGGTATATTCTTAGGCGTTTAATATGGGGTGTTGAGTCCACTTCGTTGAGCAAGCAGTAGCTCTTGTCTATTACATATTTGGCTTATGGAAAGGTATCTGTGCTAATTTCAATCTCTGGTTTTATGCAGCACCCCAACTCACCTTTCCCCTTAAGCAAGCATAAGTTGGTTTTCTACATTTGAGGCCCTATTCTGTTTTGTAATTCAGTTCCTGTGTAGCCAAGTTTACATTCCTTGTATTAGTGATACCTTATGATGTTTCTTTTTCTGTGTGACTTATTTCACTTAGAATCATCGTACCTGAATCCACTCATTATGCTGCTACTGGCCTGATGACATAGATTTCATTGCTGAGTGATATTGCATTGTACGTAAGTACCGCAACTTCGTTATCCATTTTTCGCTTTCTGCGATATTGAACTTGTACCGTAAACGAGGTTCTTGTAAACAGAGCCATCCCAAACCTTGGGGTGACTGTGTCTTTTTGATTTTAATTTCCCTAAGCTATAGGACCATAAGTGGAAGTGCCCTAGGCTCTGTTGCTTTGTTTTTTAGATGTTTCAGGAAACACCATACACTTCTCCAGAGTGGCTGTTGGCAATTTACATCCCGCCCATCAGCATAACAAGGCTCCCAGTTCTCCATGGCCTGTCCTGCCTTTCTGGATTTTACACTTTTTTCAGATGGCCCTTTTGACCGGGGGGCAGTGAGACTTCATTGTAGTGCAGATTTCCTTTGCAAGCTTGCTTGGTTGGCCAAAAAGGGCGTATGCGTTTTTTCCTGAATATATTCAGGAAAAAACGCATACGCCCTTTTTGGCCAAGTGCATCATTGTGGACGTTCTGCCTCTTTTCCTATGCTTTACATGCAATTCCAGTCTACCTCCTGAAATTGGTTTCCTGCAATTCTGCCCCGCTTTCAAGTCCTCTTGGCAGCCTTACTTCAATATATTTTTGGACGATAGCTGTCATTTATAACTCTGCAGGTTTGTGAATAACAGTGCCCCTGAGCTCCTTTCTTCAACTCGCTTTCTTGTGAGCTGGCCGCAACACCGCAGGATTGCTTCAGGCCCTAGTGTGGTTCCGGCATGGCTCGCTGAGCCTTTGGTTAATTCCTCTTCCTGGTGGGAAATGAGAGTTAAATTTGCCCGTCCAGACACCTCCAGCTAGTCTCTCATTGGTTCTCCCTATTCCTGTTCATTTTCCGCAGAAATTGCAAACTGGGCCAAACAGGAGTTTAAAGGCACTGACTCTCCAAGTGGGGAGAGTGTTAGTAAAGCGTCTGGAATGTTGCACCCGAGTACCAGGGGACGAAAACTGAGACACATTTGAACACGTTTCCCGATCACACGGTGGATCATACTCTGGGTTCCACATGCATGTTTTAGCTGAAGGAAGAATCCCTTAAACCTGGAGAGTTGAGAACCATGGAATGGGTACCATGCAATATGACTTCAAAGGGTCTGCATTTGCTCACCGAACCTAACCAATCCTATCACTGCTGCGTTTATGCCGCTGTACACACGCTGGATTCTCTTTCGGAGACATATAAATCCATAGGTTTTAAGATTCTTACTAGTCAGGTATATTCTTAGGCGTTTAATATGGGGTGTTGAGTCCACTTCGTTGAGCAAGCAGTAGCTCTTGTCTATTACATATTTGGCTTATGGAAAGGTATCTGTGCTAATTTCAATCTCTGGTTTTATGCAGCACCCCAACTCACCTTTCCCCTTAAGCAAGCATAAGTTGGTTTTCTACATTTGAGACCGTATTCTGTTTTGTAATTCAGTTCCTGTGTAGCCAAGTTTACATTCCGTGTATTAGTGATACCTTATGATGTTTCTTTTTCTGTGTGACTTATTTCACTTAGAATCATCGTACCTGAATCCACTCATTATGCTGCTACTGGCCTGATGACATAGATTTCATTGCTGAGTGATATTGCATTGTACGTAAGTACCACAACTTCTTTATCCATTTTTCACTTTCTGCGATATTGAACTTGTACCGTAAACGAGGTTCTTGTAAACAGAGCCGTCCCAAACTTTGGGGTGGCTGTGTCTTTTTGATTTTAATTTCCCTAAGCTATAGGACCATAAGTGGAAGTGCCCTAGGCTCTCTTGCTTTGTTTTTTAGATGTTTCAGGAAACACCATACACTTCTCCAGAGTGGCTGTTGGCAATTTACATCCCGCCCATCAGCATAAGAAGGCTCCCAGTTCTCCATGGCCTGTCCTGCCTTTCTGGATTTTACACTTTTTTCAGATGGCCCTTTTGACCGGGGGGCAGTGAGACTTCATTGTAGTGCAGATTTCCTTTGCAAGCTTGCTTGGTTGGCCAAAAAGGGCGTATGCGTTTTTTCCTGAATATATTCAGGAAAAAACGCATACGCCCTTTTTGGCCAAGTGCATCATTGTGGACGTTCTGCCTCTTTTCCTATGCTTTACATGCAATTCCAGTCTACCTCCTGAAATCGGTTCCTGCAATTCTGCCCTGCTTTCAAGTCCTCTTGGTAGCCTTACTTCAATATATTTTTGGACGATAGCTGTCATTTATAACTCTGCAGGTTTGTGAATAACAGTGCCCCTGAGCTCCTTTCTTCAACTCGCTTTCTTGTGAGCTGGCCGCAACACCGCATGATTGCTTCAGGCCCTAGTGTGGTTCCGGCATGGCTCACTGAGCCTTTGGTTAATTCCTCTTCCTGGTGGGAAATGAGAGTTAAATTTGCCCGTCCAGACACCTCCAGCTAGTCTCTCATTGGTTCTCCCTATTCCTGTTCATTTTCCGCAGAAATTGCAAACTGGGCCAAACAGGAGGTTAAAGGCACTGACTCTCCAAGTGGGGAGAGTGTTAGTAAAGCGTCTGGAATGTTGCACCCGAGTACCAGGGGACGAAAACTGAGACACATTTGAACACGTTTCCCGATCACACGGTGGATCATACTCTGGGTTCCACATGCATGTTTTAGCTGAAGGAAGAATCCCTTAAACCTGGAGAGTTGAGAACCATGGAATGGGTACCATGCAATATGACTTCAAAGGGTCTGCATTTGCTCACCGAACCTAACCAATCCTATCACTGCTGCGTTTATGCCGCTGTACACACGCTGGATTCTCTTTCGGAGACATATAAATCCATAGGTTTTAAGATTCTTACTAGTCAGGTATATTCTTAGGCGTTTAATATGGGGTGTTGAGTCCACTTCGTTGAGCAAGCAGTAGCTCTTGTCTATTACATATTTGGCTTATGGAAAGGTATCTGTGCTAATTTCAATCTCTGGTTTTATGCAGCACCCCAACTCACCTTTCCCCTTAAGCAAGCATAAGTTGGTTTTCTACATTTGAGGCCCTATTCTGTTTTGTAATTCAGTTCCTGTGTAGCCAAGTTTACATTCCGTGTATTAGTGATACCTTATGATGTTTCTTTTTCTGTGTGACTTATTTCACTTAGAATCATCGTACCTGAATCCACTCATTATGCTGCTACTGGCCTGATGACATAGATTTCATTGCTGAGTGATATTGCATTGTACGTAAGTACCACAACTTCTTTATCCACTTTTCGCTTTCTGCGATATTGAACTTGTACCGTAAACGAGGTTCTTGTAAACAGAGCCGTCCCAAACTTTGGGGTGGCTGTGTCTTTTTGATTTTAATTTCTCTAAGCTATAGGACCATAAGTGGAAGTGCCCTAGGCTCTGTTGCTTTGTTTTTTAGATGTTTCAGGAAACACCATACACTTCTCCAGAGTGGCTGTTTGCAATTTACATCCCACCCATCAGAATAAGAAGGCTCCCATTTCTCCATGGCCTGTCCTGCCTTTCTGGATTTTACACTTTTTTCAGATGGCCCTTTTGACCTGGGGGCAGTGAGACTTCATTGTAGTGCAGATTTCCTTTGCAAGCTTGCTTGGTTGGCCAAAAAGGGCGTATGCGTTTTTTCCTGAATATATTCAGGAAAAAACGCATATGCCCTTTTTGGCCAAGTGCATCATTGTGGACGTTCTGCCTCTTTTCCTATGCTTTACATGCAATTCCAGTCTACCTCCTGAAATCGGTTTCCTGCAATTCTGCCCCGCTTTCAAGTCCTCTTGGCAGCCTTACTTCAATGTATTTTTGGACGATAGCTGTCATTTATAACTCTGCAGGATTGTGAATTACAGTGCCCCTGAGCTCCTTTCTTCAACTCGCTTTCTTGTGAGCTGGCCGCAACACCGCATGATTGCTTCAGGCCCTAGTGTGGTTCCGGCATGGCTCACTGAGCCTTTGGTTAATTCCTCTTCCTGGTGGGAAATGAGAGTTAAATTTGCCCGTCCAGACACCTCCAGCTAGTCTCTCATTGGTTCTCCCTATTCCTGTTCATTTTCCGCAGAAATTGCAAACTGGGCCAAACAGGAGGTTAAAGGCACTGACTCTCCAAGTGGGGAGAGTGTTAGTAAAGCGTCTGGAATGTTGCACCCGAGTACCAGGGGACGAAAACTGAGACACATTTGAACACGTTTCCCGATCACACGGTGGATCATACTCTGGGTTCCACATGCATGTTTTAGCTGAAGGAAGAATCCCTTAAACCTGGAGAGTTGAGAACCATGGAATGGGTACCATGCAATATGACTTCAAAGGGTCTGCATTTGCTCACCGAACCTAACCAATCCTATCACTGCTGCGTTTATGCCGCTGTACACACGCTGGATTCTCTTTCGGAGACATATAAATCCATAGGTTTTAAGATTCTTACTAGTCAGGTATATTCTTAGGCGTTTAATATGGGGTGTTGAGTCCACTTCGTTGAGCAAGCAGTAGCTCTTGTCTATTACATATTTGGCTTATGGAAAGGTATCTGTGCTAATTTCAATCTCTGGTTTTATGCAGCACCCCAACTCACCTTTCCCCTTAAGCAAGCATAAGTTGGTTTTCTACATTTGAGGCCCTATTCTGTTTTGTAATTCAGTTCCTGTGTAGCCAAGTTTACATTCCGTGTATTAGTGATACCTTATGATGTTTCTTTTTCTGTGTGACTTATTTCACTTAGAATCATCGTACCTGAATCCACTCATTATGCTGCTACTGGCCTGATGACATAGATTTCATTGCTGAGTGATATTGCATTGTACGTAAGTACCACAACTTCTTTATCCACTTTTCGCTTTCTGCGATATTGAACTTGTACCGTAAACGAGGTTCTTGTAAACAGAGCCGTCCCAAACTTTGGGGTGGCTGTGTCTTTTTGATTTTAATTTCTCTAAGCTATAGGACCATAAGTGGAAGTGCCCTAGGCTCTGTTGCTTTGTTTTTTAGATGTTTCAGGAAACACCATACACTTCTCCAGAGTGGCTGTTTGCAATTTACATCCCACCCATCAGAATAAGAAGGCTCCCATTTCTCCATGGCCTGTCCTGCCTTTCTGGATTTTACACTTTTTTCAGATGGCCCTTTTGACCTGGGGGCAGTGAGACTTCATTGTAGTGCAGATTTCCTTTGCAAGCTTGCTTGGTTGGCCAAAAAGGGCGTATGCGTTTTTTCCTGAATATATTCAGGAAAAAACGCATACGCCCTTTTTGGCCAAGTGCATCATTGTGGACGTTCTGCCTCTTTTCCTATGCTTTACATGCAATTCCAGTCTACCTCCTGAAATCGGTTTCCTGCAATTCTGCCCCGCTTTCAAGTCCTCTTGGCAGCCTTACTTCAATGTATTTTTGGACGATAGCTGTCATTTATAACTCTGCAGGATTGTGAATTACAGTGCCCCTGAGCTCCTTTCTTCAACTCGCTTTCTTGTGAGCTGGCCGCAACACCGCATGATTGCTTCAGGCCCTAGTGTGGTTTCGGCATGGCTCACTGAGCCTTTGGTTAATTCCTCTTCCTGGTGGGAAATGAGAGTTAAATTTGCCCGTCCAGACAGCTCCAGCTACTCTCTCATTGGTTCTCCCTATTCCTGTTCATTTTCCGCAGAAATTGCAAACTGGGCCAAACAGGAGGTTAAAGGCACTGACTCTCCAAGTGGGGAGAGTGTTAGTAAAGCGTCTGGAATGTTGCACCCGAGTACCAGGGGACGAAAACTGAGACACATTTGAACACGTTTCCCGATCACACGGTGGATCATACTCTGGGTTCCACATGCATGTTTTAGCTGAAGGAAGAATCCCTTAAACCTGGAGAGTTGAGAACCATGGAATGGGTACCATGCAATATGACTTCAAAGGGTCTGCATTTGCTCACCGAACCTAACCAATCCTATCACTGCTGCGTTTATGCCGCTGTACACACGCTGGATTCTCTTTCGGAGACATATAAATCCATAGGTTTTAAGATTCTTACTAGTCAGGTATATTCTTAGGCGTTTAATATGGGGTGTTGAGTCCACTTCGTTGAGCAAGCAGTAGCTCTTGTCTATTACATATTTGGCTTATGGAAAGGTATCTGTGCTAATTTCAATCTCTGGTTTTATGCAGCACCCCAACTCACCTTTCCCCTTAAGCAAGCATAAGTTGGTTTTCTACATTTGAGGCCCTATTCTGTTTTGTAATTCAGTTCCTGTGTAGCCAAGTTTACATTCCGTGTATTAGTGATACCTTATGATGTTTCTTTTTCTGTGTGACTTATTTCACTTAGAATCATCGTACCTGAATCCACTCATTATGCTGCTACTGGCCTGATGACATAGATTTCATTGCTGAGTGATATTGCATTGTACGTAAGTACCACAACTTCTTTATCCACTTTTCGCTTTCTGCGATATTGAACTTGTACCGTAAACGAGGTTCTTGTAAACAGAGCCGTCCCAAACTTTGGGGTTGGGTTTCTTTTTGATTTTAATTTCTCTAAGCTATAGGACCATAAGTGGAAGTGCCCTAGGCTCTGTTGCTTTGTTTTTTAGATGTTTCAGGAAACACCATACACTTCTCCAGAGTGGCTGTTTGCAATTTACATCCCACCCATCAGAATAAGAAGGCTCCCAGTTCTCCATGGCCTGTCCTGCCTTTCTGGATTTTACACTTTTTTCAGATGGCCCTTTTGACCTGGGGGCAGTGAGACTTCATTGTAGTGCAGATTTCCTTTGCAAGCTTGCTTGGTTGGCCAAAAAGGGCGTATGCGTTTTTTCCTGAATATATTCAGGAAAAAACGCATATGCCCTTTTTGGCCAAGTGCATCATTGTGGACGTTCTGCCTCTTTTCCTATGCTTTACATGCAATTCCAGTCTACCTCCTGAAATCGGTTTCCTGCAATTCTGCCCCGCTTTCAAGTCCTCTTGGCAGCCTTACTTCAATGTATTTTTGGACGATAGCTGTCATTTATAACTCTGCAGGATTGTGAATTACAGTGCCCCTGAGCTCCTTTCTTCAACTCGCTTTCTTGTGAGCTGGCCGCAACACCGCAGGATTGCTTCAGGCCCTAGTGTGGTTCCGGCATGGCTCGCTGAGCCTTTGGTTAATTCCTCTTCCTGGTGGGAAATGAGAGTTAAATTTGCCCGTCCAGACACCTCCAGCTAGTCTCTCATTGGTTCTCCCTATTCCTGTTCATTTTCCGCAGAAATTGCAAACTGGGCCAAACAGGAGGTTAAAGGCACTGACTCTCCAAGTGGGGAGAGTGTTAGTAAAGCGTCTGGAATGTTGCACCCGAGTACCAGGGGACGAAAACTGAGACACATTTGAACACGTTTCCCGATCACACGGTGGATCATACTCTGGGTTCCACATGCATGTGTTAGCTGAAGGAAGAATCCCTTAAACCTGGAGAGTTGAGAACCATGGAATGGGTACCATGCAATATGACTTCAAAGGGTCTGCATTTGCTCACCGAACCTAACCAATCCTATCACTGCTGCGTTTATGCCGCTGTACACACGCTGGATTCTCTTTCGGAGACATATAAATCCATAGGTTTTAAGATTCTTACTAGTCAGGTATATTCTTAGGCGTTTAATATGGGGTGTTGAGTCCACTTCGTTGAGCAAGCAGTAGCTCTTGTCTATTACATATTTGGCTTATGGAAAGGTATCTGTGCTAATTTCAATCTCTGGTTTTATGCAGCACCCCAACTCACCTTTCCCCTTAAGCAAGCATAAGTTGGTTTTCTACATTTGAGGCCCTATTCTGTTTTGTAATTCAGTTCCTGTGTAGCCAAGTTTACATTCCGTGTATTAGTGATACCTTATGATGTTTCTTTTTCTGTGTGACTTATTTCACTTAGAATCATCGTACCTGAATCCACTCATTATGCTGCTACTGGCCTGATGACATAGATTTCATTGCTGAGTGATATTGCATTGTACGTAAGTACCACAACTTCTTTATCCACTTTTCGCTTTCTGCGATATTGAACTTGTACCGTAAACGAGGTTCTTGTAAACAGAGCCGTCCCAAACTTTGGGGTTGGGTTTCTTTTTGATTTTAATTTCTCTAAGCTATAGGACCATAAGTGGAAGTGCCCTAGGCTCTGTTGCTTTGTTTTTTAGATGTTTCAGGAAACACCATACACTTCTCCAGAGTGGCTGTTTGCAATTTACATCCCACCCATCAGAATAAGAAGGCTCCCAGTTCTCCATGGCCTGTCCTGCCTTTCTGGATTTTACACTTTTTTCAGATGGCCCTTTTGACCTGGGGGCAGTGAGACTTCATTGTAGTGCAGATTTCCTTTGCAAGCTTGCTTGGTTGGCCAAAAAGGGCGTATGCGTTTTTTCCTGAATATATTCAGGAAAAAACGCATATGCCCTTTTTGGCCAAGTGCATCATTGTGGACGTTCTGCCTCTTTTCCTATGCTTTACATGCAATTCCAGTCTACCTCCTGAAATCGGTTTCCTGCAATTCTGCCCCGCTTTCAAGTCCTCTTGGCAGCCTTACTTCAATGTATTTTTGGACGATAGCTGTCATTTATAACTCTGCAGGATTGTGAATTACAGTGCCCCTGAGCTCCTTTCTTCAACTCGCTTTCTTGTGAGCTGGCCGCAACACCGCAGGATTGCTTCAGGCCCTAGTGTGGTTCCGGCATGGCTCGCTGAGCCTTTGGTTAATTCCTCTTCCTGGTGGGAAATGAGAGTTAAATTTGCCCGTCCAGACACCTCCAGCTAGTCTCTCATTGGTTCTCCCTATTCCTGTTCATTTTCCGCAGAAATTGCAAACTGGGCCAAACAGGAGGTTAAAGGCACTGACTCTCCAAGTGGGGAGAGTGTTAGTAAAGCGTCTGGAATGTTGCACCCGAGTACCAGGGGACGAAAACTGAGACACATTTGAACACGTTTCCCGATCACACGGTGGATCATACTCTGGGTTCCACATGCATGTTTTAGCTGAAGGAAGAATCCCTTAAACCTGGAGAGTTGAGAACCATGGAATGGGTACCATGCAATATGACTTCAAAGGGTCTGCATTTGCTCACCGAACCTAACCAATCCTATCACTGCTGCGTTTATGCCGCTGTACACACGCTGGATTCTCTTTCGGAGACATGTAAATCCATAGGTTTTAAGATTCTTACTAGTCAGGTATATTCTTAGGCGTTTAATATGGGGTGTTGAGTCCACTTCGTTGAGCAAGCAGTAGCTCTTGTCTATTACATATTTGGCTTATGGAAAGTTATCTGTGCTAATTTCAATCTCTGGTTTTATGCAGCACCCCAACTCACCTTTCCCCTTAAGCAAGCATAAGTTGGTTTTCTACATTTGAGGCCCTATTCTGTTTTGTAATTCAGTTCCTGTGTAGCCAAGTTTACATTCCGTGTATTAGTGATACCTTATGATGTTTCTTTTTCTGTGTGACTTATTTCACTTAGAATCATCGTACCTGAATCCACTCATTATGCTGCTACTGGCCTGATGACATAGATTTCATTGCTGAGTGATATTGCATTGTACGTAAGTACCGCAAATTCTTTATCCATTTTTCGCTTTCTGTGATATTGAACTTGTACCGTAAACGAGGTTCTTGTAAACAGAGCCGTCCCAAACTTTGGGGTGGCTGTGTCTTTTTGATTTTAATTTCCCTAAGCTATAGGACCATAAGTGGAAGTGCCCTAGGCTCTCTTGCTTTGTTTTTTAGATGTTTCAGGAAACACCATACACTTCTCCAGAGTGGCTGTTGGCAATTTACATCCCGCCCATCAGCATAACAAGGCTCCCAGTTCTCCTTGGCTTGTCCTGCCTTTCTGGATTTTACACTTTTTTCAGATGGCCCTTTTGACCGGGGGGCAGTGAGACTTCATTGTAGTGCAGATTTCCTTTGCAAGCTTGCTTGGTTGGCCAAAAAGGGCGTATGCGTTTTTTCCTGAATATATTCAGGAAAAAACGCATACGCCCTTTTTGGCCAAGTGCATCATTGTGGACGTTCTGCCTCTTTTCCTATGCTTTACATGCAATTCCAGTCTACCTCCTGAAATCAGTTTCCTGCAATTCTGCCCTGCTTTCAAGTCCTCTTGGTAGCCTTACTTCAATATATTTTTGGACGATAGCTGTCATTTATAACTCTGCAGGTTTGTGAATAACAGTGCCCCTGAGCTCCTTTCTTCAACTCGCTTTCTTGTGAGCTGGCCGCAACACCGCAGGATTGCTTCAGGCCCTAGTGTGGTTTCGGCATGGCTCGCTGAGCCTTTGGTTAATTCCTCTTCCTGGTGGGAAATGAGAGTTAAATTTGCCCGTCCAGACACCTCCAGCTAGTCTCTCATTGGTTCTCCCTATTCCTGTTCATTTTCCGCAGAAATTGCAAACTGGGCCAAACAGGAGGTTAAAGGCACTGACTCTCCAAGTGGGGAGAGTGTTAGTAAAGCGTCTGGTATGTTGCACCCGAGTACCAGGGGACGAAAACTGAGACACATTTGAACACGTTTCCCGATCACACGGTGGATCATACTCTGGGTTCCACATGCATGTTTTAGCTGAAGGAAGAATCCCTTAAACCTGGAGAGTTGAGAACCATGGAATGGGTACCATGCAATATGACTTCAAAGGGTCTGCATTTGCTCACCGAACCTAACCAATCCTATCACTGCTGCGTTTATGCCGCTGTACACACGCTGGATTCTCTTTCGGAGACATATAAATCCATAGGTTTTAAGATCCTTACTAGTCAGGTATATTCTTAGGCGTTTAATATGGGGTGTTGAGTCCACTTCGTTGAGCAAGCAGTAGCTCTTGTCTATTACATATTTGGCTTATGGAAAGGTATCTGTGCTAATTTCAATCTCTGGTTTTATGCAGCACCCCAACTCACCTTTCCCCTTAAGCAAGCATAAGTTGGTTTTCTACATTTGAGGCCCTATTCTGTTTTGTAATTCAGTTCCTGTGTAGCCAAGTTTACATTCCTTGTATTAGTGATACCTTATGATGTTTCTTTTTCTGTGTGACTTATTTCACTTAGAATCATCGTACCTGAATCCACTCATTATGCTGCTACTGGCCTGATGACATAGATTTCATTGCTGAGTGATATTGCATTGTACGTAAGTACCACAACTTCTTTATCCATTTTTCGCTTTCTGCGATATTGAACTTGTACCGTAAACGAGGTTCTTGTAAACAGAGCCGTCCCAAACTTTGGGGTGGCTGTGTCTTTTTGATTTTAATTTCCCTAAGCTATAGGACCATAAGTGGAAGTGCCCTAGGCTCTGTTGCTTTGTTTTTTAGATGTTTCAGGAAACACCATACACTTCTCCAGAGTGGCTGTTGGCAATTTACATCCCGCCCATCAGCATAACAAGGCTCCCAGTTCTCCATGGCCTCCCTGCCTTTCTGGATTTTACACTTTTTTCAGATGGCCCTTTTGACCGGGGGGCAGTGAGACTTCATTGTAGTGCAGATTTCCTTTGCAAGCTTGCTTGGTTGGCCAAAAAGGGCGTATGCGTTTTTTCCTGAATATATTCAGGAAAAAACGCATACGCCCTTTTTGGCCAAGTGCATCATTGTGGACGTTCTGCCTCTTTTCCTATGCTTTACATGCAATTCCAGTCTACCTCCTGAAATCGGTTTCCTGCAATTCTGCCCCGCTTTCAAGTCCTCTTGGCAGCCTTACTTCAATATATTTTTGGACGATAGCTGTCATTTATAACTCTGCAGGTTTGTGAATAACAGTGCCCCTGAGCTCCTTTCTTCAACTCGCTTTCTTGTGAGCTGGCCGCAACACCGCAGGATTGCTTCAGGCCCTAGTGTGGTTCCAGCATGGCTCGCTGAGCCTTTGGTTATTCCCTCTTCCTGGTGGGAAATGAGAGTTAAATTTGCCCGTCCAGACACCTCCAGCTAGTCTCTCATTGGTTCTCCCTATTCCTGTTCATTTTCCGCAGAAATTGCAAACTGGGCCAAACAGGAGGTTAAAGGCACTGACTCTCCAAGTGGGGAGAGTGTTAGTAAAGCGTCTGGAATGTTGCACCCGAGTACCAGGGGACGAAAACTGAGACACATTTGAACACGTTTCCCGATCACACGGTGGATCATACTCTGGGTTCCACATGCATGTTTTAGCTGAAGGAAGAATCCCTTAAACCTGGAGAGTTGAGAACCATGGAATGGGTACCATGCAATATGACTTCAAAGGGTCTGCATTTGCTCACCGAACCTAACCAATCCTATCACTGCTGCGTTTATGCCGCTGTACACACGCTGGATTCTCTTTCGGAGACATATAAATCCATAGGTTTTAAGATTCTTACTAGTCAGGTATATTCTTAGGCGTTTAATATGGGGTGTTGAGTCCACTTCGTTGAGCAAGCAGTAGCTCTTGTCTATTACATATTTGGCTTATGGAAAGGTATCTGTGCTAATTTCAATCTCTGGTTTTATGCAGCACCCCAACTCACCTTTCCCCTTAAGCAAGCATAAGTTGGTTTTCTACATTTGAGGCCCTATTCTGTTTTGTAATTCAGTTCCTGTGTAGCCAAGTTTACATTCCGTGTATTAGTGATACCTTATGATGTTTCTTTTTCTCTGTGACTTATTTCACTTAGAATCATCGTACCTGAATCCACTCATTATGCTGCTACTGGCCTGATGACATAGATTTCATTGCTGAGTGATATTGCATTGTACGTAAGTACCACAACTTCTTTATCCATTTTTCGCTTTCTGCGATATTGAACTTGTACCATAAACGAGGTTCTTGTAAACAGAGCCGTCCCAAATTTTGGGGTGGCTGTGTCTTTTTGATTTTAATTTCCCTAAGCTATAGGACCATAAGTGGAAGTGCCCTAGGCTCTGTTGCTTTGTTTTTTAGATGTTTCAGGAAACACCATACACTTCTCCAGAGTGGCTGTTGGCAATTTACATCCCGCCCATCAGCATAACAAGGCTCCCAGTTCTCCATGGCCTGTCCTGCCTTTGTGGATTTTACACTTTTTTCAGATGGCCCTTTTGACTGGGGGGCAGTGAGACTTCATTGTAGTGCAGATTTCCTTTGCAAGCTTGCTTGGTTGGCCAAAAAGGGCGTATGCGTTTTTTCCTGAATATATTCAGGAAAAAACGCATACGCCCTTTTTGGCCAAGTGCATCATTGTGGACGTTCTGCCTCTTTTCCTATGCTTTACATGCAATTCCAGTCTACCTCCTGAAATCGGTTTCCTGCAATTCTGCCCCGCTTTCAAGTCCTCTTGGCAGCCTTACTTCAATATATTTTTGGACGATAGCTGTCATTTATAACTCTGCAGGTTTGTGAATAACAGTGCCCCTGAGCTCCTTTCTTCAACTCGCTTTCTTGTGAGCTGGCCGCAACACCGCAGGATTGCTTCAGGCCCTAGTGTGGTTCCGGCATGGCTCGCTGAGCCTTTGGTTAATTCCTCTTCCTGGTGGGAAATGAGAGTTAAATTTGCCCGTCCAGACACCTCCAGCTAGTCTCTCATTGGTTCTCCCTATTCCTGTTCATTTTCCGCAGAAATTGCAAACTGGGCCAAACAGGAGGTTAAAGGCACTGACTCTCCAAGTGGGGAGAGTGTTAGTAAAGCGTCTGGAATGTTGCACCCGAGTACCAGGGGACGAAAACTGAGACACATTTGAACACGTTTCCCGATCACACGGTGGATCATACTCTGGGTTCCACATGCATGTTTTAGCTGAAGGAAGAATCCCTTAAACCTGGAGAGTTGAGAACCATGGAATGGGTACCATGCAATATGACTTCAAAGGGTCTGCATTTGCTCACCGAACCTAACCAATCCTATCACTGCTGCGTTTATGCCGCTGTACACACGCTGGATTCTCTTTCGGAGACATATAAATCCATAGGTTTTAAGATTCTTACTAGTCAGGTATATTCTTAGGCGTTTAATATGGGGTGTTGAGTCCACTTCGTTGAGCAAGCAGTAGCTCTTGTCTATTACATATTTGGCTTATGGAAAGTTATCTGTGCTAATTTCAATCTCTGGTTTTATGCAGCACCCCAACTCACCTTTCCCCTTAAGCAAGCATAAGTTGGTTTTCTACATTTGAGGCCCTATTCTGTTTTGTAATTCAGTTCCTGTGTAGCCAAGTTTACATTCCGTGTATTAGTGATACCTTATGATGTTTCTTTTTCTGTGTGACTTATTTCACTTAGAATCATCGTACCTGAATCCACTCATTATGCTGCTACTGGCCTGATGACATAGATTTCATTGTTGAGTGATATTGCATTGTACGTAAGTACCGCAAATTATTTATCCATTTTTCGCTTTCTGTGATATTGAACTTGTACCGTAAACGAGGTTCTTGTAAACAGAGCCGTCCCAAACTTTGGGGTGGCTGTGTCTTTTTGATTTTAATTTCCCTAAGCTATAGGACCATAAGTGGAAGTGCCCTAGGCTCTGTTGCTTTGTTTTTTAGATGTTTCAGGAAACACCATACACTTCTCCAGAGTGGCTGTTGGCAATTTACATCCCGCCCATCAGCATAACAAGGCTCCCAGTTCTCCATGGCCTGCCCTGCCTTTCTGGATTTTACACTTTTTTCAGATGGCCCTTTTGACCGGGGGGCAGTGAGACTTCATTGTAGTGCAGATTTCCTTTGCAAGCTTGCTTGGTTGGCCAAAAAGGGCGTATGCGTTTTTTCCTGAATATATTCAGGAAAAAACGCATACGCCCTTTTTGGCCAAGTGCATCATTGTGGACGTTCTGCCTCTTTTCCTATGCTTTACATGCAATTCCAGTCTACCTCCTGAAATCGGTTTCCTGCAATTCTGCCCCGCTTTCAAGTCCTCTTGGCAGCCTTACTTCAATATATTTTTGGACGATAGCTGTCATTTATAACTCTGCAGGTTTGTGAATAACAGTGCCCCTGAGCTCCTTTCTTCAACTCGCTTTCTTGTGAGCTGGCCGCAACACCGCAGGATTGCTTCAGGCCCTAGTGTGGTTCCGGCATGGCTCGCTGAGCCTTTGGTTAATTCCTCTTCCTGGTGGGAAATGAGAGTTAAATTTGTCCGTCCAGACAGCTCCAGCTACTCTCTCATTGGTTCTCCCTATTCCTGTTCATTTTCCGCAGAAATTGCAAACTGGGCCAAACAGGAGTTTAAAGGCACTGACTCTCCAAGTGGGGAGAGTGTTAGTAAAGCGTCTGGAATGTTGCACCCGAGTACCAGGGGACGTAAACTGAGACACATTTGAACACGTTTCCCGATCACACGGTGGATCATACTCTGGGTTCCACATGCATGTTTTAGCTGAAGGAAGAATCCCTTAAACCTGGAGAGTTGAGAACCATGGAATGGGTACCATGCAATATGACTTCAAAGGGTCTGCATTTGCTCACCGAACCTAACCAATCCTATCACTGCTGCGTTTATGCCGCTGTACACACGCTGGATTCTCTTTCGGAGACATATAAATCCATAGGTTTTAAGATTCTTACTAGTCAGGTATATTCTTAGGCGTTTAATATGGGGTGTTGAGTCCACTTCGTTGAGCAAGCAGTAGCTCTTGTCTATTACATATTTGGCTTATGGAAAGGTATCTGTGCTAATTTCAATCTCTGGTTTTATGCAGCACCCCAACTCACCTTTCCCCTTAAGCAAGCATAAGTTGGTTTTCTACATTTGAGGCCCTATTCTGTTTTGTAATTCAGTTCCTGTGTAGCCAAGTTTACATTCCGTGTATTAGTGATACCTTATGATGTTTCTTTTTCTGTGTGACTTATTTCACTTAGAATCATCGTACCTGAATCCACTCATTATGCTGCTACTGGCCTGATGACATAGATTTCATTGCTGAGTGATATTGCATTGTACGTAAGTACCACAACTTCTTTATCCATTTTTCGCTTTCTGCGATATTGAACTTGTACCGTAAACGAGGTTCTTGTAAACAGAGCCGTCCCAAACTTTGGGGTGGCTGTGTCTTTTTGATTTTAATTTCCCTATGCTATAGGACCATAAGTGGAAGTGCCCTAGGCTCTCTTGCTTTGTTTTTTAGATGTTTCAGGAAACACCATACACTTCTCCAGAGTGGCTGTTGGCAATTTACATCCCGCCCATCAGCATAAGAAGGTTCCCAGTTCTCCATGGCCTGTCCTGCCTTTCTGGATTTTACACTTTTTTCAGATGGCCCTTTTGACCTGGGGGCAGTGAGACTTCATTGTAGTGCAGATTTCCTTTGCAAGCTTGCTTGGTTGGCCAAAAAGGGCGTATGCGTTTTTTCCTGAATATATTCAGGAAAAAACGCATACGCCCTTTTTGGCCAAGTGCATCATTGTGCACGTTCTGCCTCTTTTCCTATGCTTTACATGCAATTCCAGTCTACCTCCTGAAATCGGTTTCCTGCAATTCTGCCCCGCTTTCAAGTCCTCTTGGCAGCCTTACTTCAATGTATTTTTGGACGATAGCTGTCATTTATAACTCTGCAGGATTGTGAATTACAGTGCCCCTGAGCTCCTTTCTTCAACTCGCTTTCTTGTGAGCTGGCCGCAACACCGCAGGATTGCTTCAGGCCCTAGTGTGGTTCCGGCATGGCTCGCTGAGCCTTTGGTTAATTCCTCTTCCTGGTGGGAAATGAGAGTTAAATTTGCCCGTCCAGACACCTCCAGCTAGTCTCTCATTGGTTCTCCCTATTCCTGTTCATTTTCCGCAGAAATTGCAAACTGGGCCAAACAGGAGGTTAAAGGCACTGACTCTCCAAGTGGGGAGAGTGTTAGTAAAGCATCTGTAATGTTGCACCCGAGTACCAGGGGACGAAAACTGAGACACATTTGAACACGTTTCCCGATCACACGGTGGATCATACTCTGGGTTCCACATGCATGTTTTAGCTGAAGGAAGAATCCCTTAAACCTGGAGAGTTGAGAACCATGGAATGGGTACCATGCAATATGACTTCAAAGGGTCTGCATTTGCTCACCGAACCTAACCAATCCTATCACTGCTGCGTTTATGCCGCTGTACACACGCTGGATTCTCTTTCGGAGACATATAAATCCATAGGTTTTAAGATTCTTACTAGTCAGGTATATTCTTAGGCGTTTAATATGGGGTGTTGAGTCCACTTCGTTGAGCAAGCAGTAGCTCTTGTCTATTACATATTTGGCTTATGGAAAGGTATCTGTGCTAATTTCAATCTCTGGTTTTATGCAGCACCCCAACTCACCTTTCCCCTTAAGCAAGCATAAGTTGGTTTTCTACATTTGAGGCCCTATTCTGTTTTGTAATTCAGTTCCTGTGTAGCCAAGTTTACATTCCTTGTATTAGTGATACCTTATGATGTTTCTTTTTCTGTGTGACTTATTTCACTTAGAATCATCGTACCTGAATCCACTCATTATGCTGCTACTGGCCTGATGACATAGATTTCATTGCTGAGTGATATTGCATTGTACGTAAGTACCACAACTTCTTTATCCATTTTTCGCTTTCTGTGATATTGAACTTGTACCGTAAACGAGGTTCTTGTAAACAGAGCCGTCCCAAACTTTGGGGTGGCTGTGTCTTTTTGATTTTAATTTCCCTAAGCTATAGGACCATAAGTGGAAGTGCCCTAGGCTCTGTTGCTTTGTTTTTTAGATGTTTCAGGAAACACCATACACTTCTCCAGAGTGGCTGTTGGCAATTTACATCCCGCCCATCAGCATAACAAGGCTCCCAGTTCTCCATGGCCTGTCCTGCCTTTCTGGATTTTACACTTTTTTCAGATGGCCCTTTTGACCGGGGGGCAGTGAGACTTCATTGTAGTGCAGATTTCCTTTGCAAGCTTGCTTGGTTGGCCAAAAAGGGCGTATGCGTTTTTTCCTGAATATATTCAGGAAAAAACGCATACGCCCTTTTTGGCCAAGTGCATCATTGTGGACGTTCTGCCTCTTTTCCTATGCTTTACATGCAATTCCAGTCTACCTCCTGAAATCGGTTTCCTGCAATTCTGCCCCGCTTTCAAGTCCTCTTGGCAGCCTTACTTCAATATATTTTTGGACGATAGCTGTCATTTATAACTCTGCAGGTTTGTGAATAACAGTGCCCCTGAGCTCCTTTCTTCAACTCGCTTTCTTGTGAGCTGGCCGCAACACCGCAGGATTGCTTCAGGCCCTAGTGTGGTTCCGGCATGGCTCGCTGAGCCTTTGGTTAATTCCTCTTCCTGGTGGGAAATGAGAGTTAAATTTGCCCGTCCAGACACCTCCAGCTAGTCTCTCATTGGTTCTCCCTATTCCTGTTCATTTTCCGCAGAAATTGCAAACTGGGCCAAACAGGAGGTTAAAGGCACTGACTCTCCAAGTGGGGAGAGTGTTAGTAAAGCGTCTGGAATGTTGCACCCGAGTACCAGGGGACGAAAACTGAGACACATTTGAACACGTTTCCCGATCACACGGTGGATCATACTCTGGGTTCCACATGCATGTTTTAGCTGAAGGAAGAATCCCTTAAACCTGGAGAGTTGAGAACCATGGAATGGGTACCATGCAATATGACTTCAAAGGGTCTGCATTTGCTCACCGAACCTAACCAATCCTATCACTGCTGCGTTTATGCCGCTGTACACACGCTGGATTCTCTTTCGGAGACATATAAATCCATAGGTTTTAAGATTCTTACTAGTCAGGTATATTCTTAGGCGTTTAATATGCGGTGTTGAGTCCACTTCGTTGAGCAAGCAGTAGCTCTTGTCTATTACATATTTGGCTTATGGAAAGGTATCTGTGCTAATTTCAATCTCTGGTTTTATGCAGCACCCCAACTCACCTTTCCCCTTAAGCAAGCATAAGTTGGTTTTCTACATTTGAGGCCCTATTCTGTTTTGTACTTCAGTTCCTGTGTAGCCAAGTTTACATTCCGTGTATTAGTGATACCTTATGATGTTTCTTTTTCTGTGTGACTTATTTCACTTAGAATCATCGTACCTGAATCCACTCATTATGCTGCTACTGGCCTGATGAAATAGATTTCATTGCTGAGTGATATTGCATTGTACGTAAGTACCACAACTTCTTTATCCATTTTTCGCTTTCTGCGATATTGAACTTGTACCGTAAACGAGGTTCTTGTAAACAGAGCCGTCCCAAACTTTGGGGTGGCTGTGTCTTTTTGATTTTAATTTCCCTAAGCTATAGGACCATAAGTGGAAGTGCCCTAGGCTCTCTTGCTTTGTTTTTTAGATGTTTCAGGAAACACCATACACTTCTCCAGAGTGGCTGTTGGCAATTTACATCCCGCCCATCAGCATAACAAGGCTCCCAGTTCTCCATGGCCTGTCCTGCCTTTCTGGATTTTACACTTTTTTCAGATGGCCCTTTTGACCGGGGGGCAGTGAGACTTCATTGTAGTGCAGATTTCCTTTGCAAGCTTGCTTGGTTGGCCAAAAAGGGCGTATGCGTTTTTTCCTGAATATATTCAGAAAAAAACGCATACGCCCTTTTTGGCCAAGTGCATCATTGTGGACGTTCTGCCTCTTTTCCTATGCTTTACATGCAATTCCAGTCTACCTCCTGAAATCGGTTTCCTGCAATTCTGCCCCGCTTTCAAGTCCTCTTGGCAGCCTTACTTCAATGTATTTTTGGACGATAGCTGTCATTTATAACTCTGCAGGATTGTGAATTACAGTGCCCCTGAGCTCCTTTCTTCAGCTCGCTTTCTTGTGAGCTGGCCGCAACACCGCAGGATTGCTTCAGGCCCTAGTGTGGTTCCGGCATGGCTCGCTGAGCCTTTGGTTAATTCCTCTTCCTGGTGGGAAATGAGAGTTAAATTTGCCCGTCCAGACACCTCCAGCTAGTCTCTCATTGGTTCTCCCTATTCCTGTTCATTTTCCGCAGAAATTGCAAACTGGGCCAAACAGGAGGTTAAAGGCACTGACTCTCCAAGTGGGGAGAGTGTTAGTAAAGCGTCTGGAATGTTGCACCCGAGTACCAGGGGACGAAAACTGAGACACATTTGAACACGTTTCCCGATCACACGGTGGATCATACTCTGGGTTCCACATGCATGTTTTAGCTGAAGGAAGAATCCCTTAAACCTGGAGAGTTGAGAACCATGGAATGGGTACCATGCAATATGACTTCAAAGGGTCTGCATTTGCTCACCGAACCTAACCAATCCTATCACTGCTGCGTTTATGCCGCTGTACACACGCTGGATTCTCTTTCGGAGACATATAAATCCATAGGTTTTAAGATTCTTACTAGTCAGGTATATTCTTAGGCGTTTAATATGGGGTGTTGAGTCCACTTCGTTGAGCAAGCAGTAGCTCTTGTCTATTACATATTTGGCTTATGGAAAGGTATCTGTGCTAATTTCAATCTCTGGTTTTATGCAGCACCCCAACTCACCTTTCCCCTTAAGCAAGCATAAGTTGGTTTTCTACATTTGAGGCCCTATTCTGTTTTGTAATTCAGTTCCTGTGTAGCCAAGTTTACATTCCGTGTATTAGTGATACCTTATGATGTTTCTTTTTCTGTGTGACTTATTTCACTTAGAATCATCGTACCTGAATCCACTCATTATGCTGCTACTGGCCTGATGACATAGATTTCATTGCTGAGTGATATTGCATTGTACGTAAGTACCACAACTTCTTTATCCATTTTTCGCTTTCTGCGATATTGAACTTGTACCGTAAACGAGGTTCTTGTAAACAGAGCCGTCCCAAAGTTTTGGGTGGCTGTGTCTTTTTGATTTTAATTTCCCTAATCTATAGGACCATAAGTGGAAGTGCCCTAGGCTCTGTTGCTTTGTGTTTTAGATGTTTCAGGAAACACCATACACTTCTCCAGAGTGGCTGTTGGCAATTTACATCCCGCCCATCAGCATAACAAGGCTCCCAGTTCTCCATGGCCTGTCCTGCCTTTCTTGATTTTACACGTTTTTCAGATGGCCCTTTTGACCGGGGGGCAGTGAGACTTCATTGTAGTGCAGATTTCCTTTGCAAGCTTGCTTGGTTGGCCAAAAAGGGCGTATGCGTTTTTTCCTGAATATATTCAGGAAAAAACGCATACGCCCTTTTTGGCCAAGTGCATCATTGTGGACGTTCTGCCTCTTTTCCTATGCTTTACATGCAATTCCAGTCTACCTCCTGAAATCGGTTTCCTGCAATTCTGCCCCGCTTTCAAGTCCTCTTGGCAGCCTTACTTCAATATATTTTTGGACGATAGCTGTCATTTATAACTCTGCAGGTTTGTGAATAACAGTGCCCCTGAGCTCCTTTCTTCAACTCGCTTTCTTGTGAGCTGGCCGCAACACCGCAGGATTGCTTCAGGCCCTACTGTGGTTCCGGCATGGCTCGCTGAGCCTTTGGTTAATTCCTCTTCCTGGTGGGAAATGAGAGTTAAATTTGCCCGTCCAGACAGCTCCAGCTACTCTCTCATTGGTTCTTCCTATTCCTGTTCATTTTCCGCAGAAATTGCAAACTGGGCCAAACAGGAGTTTAAAGGCACTGACTCTCCAAGTGGGGAGAGTGTTAGTAAAGCGTCTGGAATGTTGCACCCGAGTACCAGGGGACGAAAACTGAGACACATTTGAACACGTTTCCCGATCACACGGTGGATCATACTCTGGGTTCCACATGCATGTTTTAGCTGAAGGAAGAATCCCTTAAACCTGGAGAGTTGAGACCCATGGAATGGGTACCATGCAATATGACTTCAAAGGGTCTGCATTTGCTCACCGAACCTCACCAATCCTATCACTGCTGCGTTTATGCCGCTGTACACACGCTTGATTCTCTTTCGGAGACATATAAATCCATAGGTTTTAAGATTCTTACTAGTCAGGTATATTCTTAGGCGTTTAATATGGGGTGTTGAGTCCACTTCGTTGAGCAAGCAGTAGCTCTTGTCTATTACATATTTGGCTTATGGAAAGGTATCTGTGCTAATTTCAATCTCTGGTTTTATGCAGCACCCCAACTCACCTTTCCCCTTAAGCAAGCATAAGTTGGTTTTCTACATTTGAGACCCTATTCTGTTTTGTAATTCAGTTCCTGTGTAGCCAAGTTTACATTCCGTGTATTAGTGATATCTTATGATGCTTCTTCTTCTGTGTGAATTATTTCACTTAGAATCATCGTACCTGAATACACTCATTATGCTGCTACTGGCCTGATGACATAGATTTCATTGCTGAGTGATATTGCATTGTACGTAAGTACGACAAATTCTTTATCCATTTTTCGCTTTCTGCGATATTGAACTTGTACCGTAAACGAGGTTCTGTAAACAGAGCCGTCCCAAATTTTGGGGTGACTGTGTCTTTTTGATTTTAATTTCCCTAAGCTATAGGACCATAAGTGGAAGTGCCCTAGGCTCTGTTGCTTTGTTTTTTAGATGTTTCAGGAAACACCATACACTTCTCCAGAGTGGCTGTTGGCAATTTACATCCCGCCCATCAGTCTAAGTAGGCTCCCAGTTCTCCATGGCCTGTCCTGCCTTTCTGGATTTTACACTTTTTTCAGATGGCCCTTTTGACCGGGGGGCAGTGAGACTTCATTGTAGTGCAGATTTCCTTTGCAAGCTTGCTTGGTTGGCCAAAAAGGGCGTATGCGTTTTTTCCTGAATATATTCAGGAAAAAACGCATACGCCCTTTTTGGCCAAGTGCATCATTGTGGACGTTCTGCCTCTTTTCCTATGCTTTACATGCAATTCCAGTCTACCTCCTGAAATCGGTTTCCTGCAATTCTGCCCCGCTTTCAAGTCCTCTTGGCAGCCTTACTTCAATATATTTTTGGACGATAGCTGTCATTTATAACTCTGCAGGTTTGTGAATAACAGTGCCCCTGAGCTCCTTTCTTCAACTCGCTTTCTTGTGAGCTGGCCGCAACACCGCAGCATTGCTTCAGGCCCTAGTGTGGTTCCGGCATGGCTCGCTGAGCCTCTGGTTAATTCCTCTTCCTGGTGGGAAATGAGAGTTAAATTTGCCCGTCCAGACAGCTCCAGCTACTCTCTCATTGTTTCTCCCTATTCCTGTTCATTTTCCGCAGAAATTGCAAACTGGGCCAAACAGGAGTTTAAAGGCACTGACTCTCCAAGTGGGGAGAGTGTTAGTAAAGCGTCTGGAATGTTGCACCCGAGTACCAGGGGACGAAAACTGAGACACATTTGAACACGTTTCCCGATCACACGGTGGATCATACTCTGGGTTCCACATGCATGTTTTAGCTGAAGGAAGAATCCCTTAAACCTGGAGAGTTGAGAACCATGGAATGGGTACCATGTAATATGATTTCAAAGGGTCTGCATTTGCTCACCGAACCTCACCAATCCTATCACTGCTGCGTTTATGCCGCTGTACACACGCTTGATTCTCTTTCGGAGACATATAAATCCATAGGTTTTAAGATTCTTACTAGTCAGGTATATTCTTAGGCGTTTAATATGGGGTGTTGAGTCCACTTCGTTGAGCAAGCAGTAGCTCTTGTCTATTACATATTTGGCTTATGGAAAGGTATCTGTGCTAATTTCAATCTCTGGTTTTATGCAGCACCCCAACTCACCTTTCCCCTTAAGCAAGCATAAGTTGGTTTTCTACATTTGAGACCCTATTCTGTTTTGTAATTCAGTTCCTGTGTAGCCAAGTTTACATTCCGTGTATTAGTGATATCTTATGATGTTTCTTTTTCTGTGTGACTTATTTCACTTAGAATCATCGTACCTGAATCCACTCATTATGCTGCTACTGGCCTGATGACATAGATTTCATTGCTGAGTGATATTGCATTGTACGTAAGTACCTCAACTTCTTTATCCATTTCTCGCTTTCTGCGATATTGAACTTGTACCGTAAATGCGGTTCTTGTAAGTAGAGCCGTCCCAAACTTTGGGGTGGCTGTGTCTTTTTGATTTTAATTTCCCTAAGCTATAGGACCATAAGTGGAAGTGCCCTAGGCTCTGTTGCTTTGTTTTTTAGATGTTTCAGGAAACACCATACACTTCTCCAGAGTGGCTGTTGGTAATTTACATCCCGCCCATCAGCATAACAAGGCTCCCAGTTCTCCATGGCCTGTCCTGCCTTTGTGGATTTTACACTTTTTTCAGATGGCCCTTTTGACCGGGGGGCAGTGAGACTTCATTGTAGTGCAGATTTCCTTTGCAAGCTTGCTTGGTTGGCCAAAAAGGGCGTATGCGTTTTTTCCTGAATATATTCAGGAAAAAACGCATACGCCCTTTTTGGCCAAGTGCATCATTGTGGACGTTCTGCCTCTTTTCCTATGCTTTACATGCAATTCCAGTCTACCTCCTGAAATCGGTTTCCTGCAATTCTGCCCCGCTTTCAAGTCCTCTTGGCAGCCTTACTTCAATATATTTTTGGACGATAGCTGTCATTTATAACTCTGCAGGTTTGTGAATAACAGTGCCCCTGAGCTCCTTTCTTCAACTCGCTTTCTTGTGAGCTGGCCGCAACACCGCAGGATTGCTTCAGGCCCTAGTGTGCTTCCGGCATGGCTCGCTGAGCCTTTGGTTAATTCCTCTTCCTGGTGGGAAATGAGAGTTAAATTTGCCCGTCCAGACAGCTCCAGCTACTCTCTCATTGGTTCTCCCTATTCCTGTTCATTTTCCGCAGAAATTGCAAACTGGGCCAAACAGGAGTTTAAAGGCACTGACTCTCCAAGTGGGGAGAGTGTTAGTAAAGCGTCTGGAATGTTGCACCCGAGTACCAGGGGACGAAAACTGAGACACATTTGAACACATTTCCCGATCACACGGTGGATCATACTCTGGGTTCCACATGCATGTTTTAGCTGAAGGAAGAATCCCTTAAACCTGGAGAGTTGAGACCCATGGAATGGGTACCATGCAATATGACTTCAAAGGGTCTGCATTTGCTCACCAAACCTCACCAATCCTATCACTGCTGCGTTTATGCCGCTGTACACACGCTTGATTCTCTTTCGGAGACATATAAATCCATAGGTTTTAAGATTCTTACTAGTCAGGTATATTCTTAGGCGTTTAATATGGGGTGTTGAGTCCACTTCGTTGAGCAAGCAGTAGCTCTTGTCTATTACATATTTGGCTTATGGAAAGGTATCTGTGCTAATTTCAATCTCTGGTTTTATGCAGCACCCCAACTCACCTTTCCCCTTAAGCAAGCATAAGTTGGTTTTCTACATTTGAGACCCTATTCTCTTTTGTACTTCAGTTCCTGTGTAGCCAAGTTTACATTCCGTGTATTAGTGATATCTTATGATGTTTCTTTTTCTGTGTGACTTATTTCACTTAGAATCATCGTACCTGAATCCACTCATTATGCTGCTACTGGCCTGATGACATAGATTTCATTGCTGAGTGATATTGCATTGTACGTAAGTACCTCAACTTCTTTATCCATTTCTCGCTTTCTGCGATATTGAACTTGTACCGTAAATGCGGTTCTTGTAAGCAGAGCCGTCCCAAACTTTGGAGTGGCTGTGTCTTTTTGATTTTAATTTCCCTAAGCTATAGGAGCATAAGTGGAAGTGCCCTAGGCTCTGTTGCTTTGTTTTTTAGATGTTTCAGGAAACACCATACACTTCTCCAGAGTGGCTGTTGGTAATTTACATCCCGCTCATCAGCATAAGAAGGCTCCCAGTTCTCCATGGCCTGTCCTGCCTTTGTGGATTTTACACTTTTTTCAGATGGCCCTTTTGACCGGGGGGCAGTGAGACTTCATTGTAGTGCAGATTTCCTTTGCAAGCTTGCTTGGTTGGCCAAAAAGGGCGTATGCGTTTTTTCCTGAATATATTCAGGAAAAAACGCATACGCCCTTTTTGGCCAAGTGCATCATTGTGGACGTTCTGCCTCTTTTCCTATGCTTTACATGCAATTCCAGTCTACCTCCTGAAATCGGTTTCCTGCAATTCTGCCCCGCTTTCAAGTCCTCTTGGCAGCCTTACTTCAATATATTTTTGGACGATAGCTGTCATTTATAACTCTGCAGGTTTGTGAATAACAGTGCCCCTGAGCTCCTTTCTTCAACTCGCTTTCTTGTGAGCTGGCCGCAACACCGCAGGATTGCTTCAGGCCCTAGTGTGGTTCCGGCATGGCTCGCTGAGCCTTTGGTTAATTCCTCTTCCTGGTGGGAAATGAGAGTTAAATTTGCCCGTCCAGACAGCTCCAGCTACTCTCTCATTGGTTCTCCCTATTCCTGTTCATTTTCCGCAGAAATTGCAAACTGGGCCAAACAGGATGTTAAAGGCACTGACTCTTCAACTGGGGAGAGTGTTAGTAAAGCGTCTGGAATGTTGCACCCGAGTACCAGGGGACGAAAACTGAGACACATTTGAACACGTTTCCCGATCACACGGTGGATCATACTCTGGGTTCCACATACATGTTTTAGCTGAAGGAAGAATCCCTTAAACCTGGAGAGTTGAGACCCATGGAATGGGTACCATGCAATATGACTTCAAAGGGTCTGCATTTGCTCACCGAACCTCACCAATCCTATCACTGCTGCGTTTATGCCGCTGTACACACGCTTGATTCTCTTTCGGAGACATATAAATCCATAGGTTTTAAGATTCTTACTAGTCAGGTATATTCTTAGGCGTTTAATATGGGGTGTTGAGTCCACTTCGTTGAGCAAGCAGTAGCTCTTGTCTATTACATATTTGGCTTATGGAAAGGTATCTGTGCTAATTTCAATCTCTGGTTTTATGCAGCACCCCAACTCACCTTTCCCCTTAAGCAAGCATAAGTTGGTTTTCTACATTTGAGACCCTATTCTGTTTTGTACTTCAGTTCCTGTGTAGCCAAGTTTACATTCCGTGTATTAGTGATATCTTATGATGTTTCTTTTTCTGTGTGACTTATTTCACTTAGAATCATCGTACCTGAACCCACTCATTATGCTGCTACAGGCCTGATGACATAGATTTCATTGCTGAGTGATATTGCATTGTACGTAAGTACCTCAACTTCTTTATCCATTTCTCGCTTTCTGCGATATTGAACTTGTACCGTAAATGCGGTTCTTGTAAGCAGAGCCGTCCCAAACTTTGGAGTGGCTGTGTCTTTTTGATTTTAATTTCCCTAAGCTATAGGACCATAAGTGGAAGTGCCCTAGGCTCTGTTGCTTTGTTTTTTAGATGTTTCAGGAAACACCATACACTTCTCCAGAGTGGCTGTTGGTAATTTACATCCCGCCCATCAGCATAAGAAGGCTCCCTGTTCTCCATGGCCAGTCATGCCTTTGTGGATTTTACACTTTTTTCAGATGGCCCTTTTGACCGGGGGGCAGTGAGACTTCATTGTAGTGCAGATTTCCTTTGCAAGCTTGCTTGGTTGGCCAAAAAGGGCGTATGCGTTTTTTCCTGAATATATTCAGGAAAAAACGCATACGCCCTTTTTGGCCAAGTGCATCATTGTGGACGTTCTGCCTCTTTTCCTATGCTTTACATGCAATTCCAGTGTACCTCCTGAAATCGGTTTCCTGCAATTCTGCCCCGCTTTCAAGTCCTCTTGGCAGCCTTACTTCAATATATTTTTGGACGATAGCTGTCATTTATAACTCTGCAGGTTTGTGAATAACAGTGCCCCTGAGCTCCTTTCTTCAACTCGCTTTCTTGTGAGCTGGCCGCAACACCGCAGGATTGCTTCAGGCCCTAGTGTGGTTCCGGCATGGCTCGCTGAGCCTTTGGTTAATTCCTCTTCCTGGTGGGAAATGAGAGTTAAATTTGCCCGTCCAGACAGCTCCAGCTACTCTCTCATTGGTTCTCCCTATTCCTGTTCATTTTCCGCAGAAATTGCAAACTGGGCCAAACAGGAGTTTAAAGGCACTGACTCTCCAAGTGGGGAGAGTGTTAGTAAAGCGTCTGGAATGTTGCACCCGAGTACCAGTGGACGAAAACTGAGACACATTTGAACACATTTCCCGATCACACGGTGGATCATACTCTGGGTTCCACATGCATGTTTTAGCTGAAGGAAGAATCCCTTAAACCTGGAGAGTTGAGACCCATGGAATGGGTACCATGCAATATGACTTCAAAGGGTCTGCATTTGCTCACCGAACCTCACCAATCCTATCACTGCTGCGTTTATGCCGCTGTACACACGCTTGATTCTCTTTCGGAGACATATAAATCCATAGGTTTTAAGATTCTTACTAGTCAGGTATATTCTTAGGCGTTTAATATGGGGTTTTGAGTCCACTTCGTTGAGCAAGCAGTAGCTCTTGTCTATTACATATTTGGCTTATGGAAAGGTATCTGTGCTAATTTCAATCTCTGGTTTTATGCAGCACCCCAACTCACCTTTCCCCTTAAGCAAGCATAAGTTGGTTTTCTACATTTGAGACCCTATTCTGTTTTGTAATTCAGTTCCTGTGTAGCCAAGTTTACATTCCGTGTATTAGTGATATCTTATGATGTTTCTTTTTCTGTGTGACTTATTTCACTTAGAATCATCGTACCTGAATCCACTCATTATGCTGCTACAGGCCTGATGACATAGATTTCATTGCTGAGTGATATTGCATTGTACGTAAGTACCTCAACTTCTTTATCCATTTCTCGCTTTCTGCGATATTGAACTTGTACCGTAAATGCGGTTCTTGTAAGCAGAGCCGTCCCAAACTTTGGAGTGGCTGTGTCTTTTTGATTTTAATTTCCCTAAGCTATAGGACCATAAGTGGAAGTGCCCTAGGCTCTGTTGCTTTGTTTTTTAGATGTTTCAGGAAACACCATACACTTCTCCAGAGTGGCTGTTGGTAATTTACATCCCGCCCATCAGCATAACAAGGCTCCCAGTTCTCCATGGCCTGTCCTGCCTTTGTGGATTTTACACTTTTTTCAGATGGCCCTTTTGACCGGGGGGCAGTGAGACTTCATTGTAGTGCAGATTTCCTTTGCAAGCTTGCTTGGTTGGCCAAAAAGGGCGTATGCGTTTTTTCCTGAATATATTCAGGAAAAAACGCATACGCCCTTTTTGGCCAAGTGCATCATTGTGGACGTTCTGCCTCTTTTCCTATGCTTTACATGCAATTCCAGTCTACCTCCTGAAATCGGTTTCCTGCAATTCTGCCGCGCTTTCAAGTCCTCTTGGCAGCCTTACTTCAATATATTTTTGGACGATAGCTGTCATTTATAACTCTGCAGGTTTGTGAATAACAGTGCCCCTGAGCTCCTTTCTTCAACTCGCTTTCTTGTGAGCTGGCCGCAACACCGCAGGATTGCTTCAGGCCCTAGTGTGGTTCCGGCATGGCTCGCTGAGCCTTTGGTTAATTCCTCTTCCTGGTGGGAAATGAGAGTTAAATTTGCCCGTCCAGACAGCTCCAGCTAGTCTCTCATTGGTTCTCCCTATTCCTGTTCATTTTCCGCAGAAATTGCAAACTGGGCCAAACAGGAGGTTAAAGGCACTGACTCTCCAAGTGGGGAGAGTGTTAGTAAAGCGTCTGGAATGTTGCACCCGAGTACCAGGGGACGAAAACTGAGACACATTTGAACACGTTTCCCGATCACACGGTGGATCATACTCTGGGTTCCACATGCATGTTTTAGCTGAAGGAAGAATCCCTTAAACCTGGAGAGTTGAGAACCATGGAATGGGTACCATGCAATATGACTTCAAAGGGTCTGCATTTGCTCACCGAACCTCACCAATCCTATCACTGCTGCGTTTATGCCGCTGTACACACGCTTGATTCTCTTTCAGAGACATATAAATCCATAGGTTTTAAGATTCTTACTAGTCAGGTATATTCTTAGGCGTTTAATATGGGGTGTTGAGTCCACTTCGTTGAGCAAGCAGTAGCTCTTGTCTATTACATATTTGGCTTATGGAAAGGTATCTGTGCTAATTTCAATCTCTGGTTTTATGCAGCACCCCAACTCACCTTTCCCCTTAAGCAAGCATAAGTTGGTTTTCTACATTTGAGACCCTATTCTGTTTTGTAATTCAGTTCCTGTGTAGCCAAGTTTACATTCCGTGTATTAGTGATATCTTATGATGTTTCTTTTTCTGTGTGACTTATTTCACTTAGAATCATCGTACCTGAATCCACTCATTATGCTGCTACTGGCCTGATGACATAGATTTCATTGCTGAGTGATATTGCATTGTACGTAAGTACCTCAACTTCTTTATCCATTTCTCGCTTTCTGCGATATTGAACTTGTACCGTAAATGCGGTTCTTGTAAGCAGAGCCGTCCCAAACTTTGGAGTGGCTGTGTCTTTTTGATTTTAATTTCCCTAAGCTATAGGACCATAAGTGGAAGTGCCCTAGGCTCTGTTGCTTTGTTTTTTAGATGTTTCAGGAAACACCATACACTTCTCCAGAGTGGCTGTTGGTAATTTACATCCCGCCCATCAGCATAACAAGGCTCCCAGTTCTCCATGGCCTGTCCTGCCTTTGTGGATTTTACACTTTTTTCAGATGGCCCTTTTGACCGGGGGGCAGTGAGACTTCATTGTAGTGCAGATTTCCTTTGCAAGCTTGCTTGGTTGGCCAAAAAGGGCGTATGCGTTTTTTCCTGAATATATTCAGGAAAAAACGCATACGCCCTTTTTGGCCAAGTGCATCATTGTGGACGTTCTGCCTCTTTTCCTATGCTTTACATGCAATTCCAGTCTACCTCCTGAAATCGGTTTCCTGAAATTCTGCCCCGCTTTCAAGTCCTCTTGGCAGCCTTACTTCAATATATTTTTGGACGATAGCTGTCATTTATAACTCTGCAGGTTTGTGAATAACAGTGCCCCTGAGCTCCTTTCTTCAACTCGCTTTCTTGTGAGCTGGCCGCAACACCGCAGGATTGCTTCAGGCCCTAGTGTGGTTCCGGCATGGCTCGCTGAGCCTTTGGTTAATTCCTCTTCCTGGTGGGAAATGAGAGTTAAATTTGCCCGTCCAGACAGCTCCAGCTACTCTCTCATTGGTTCTCCCTATTCCTGTTCATTTTCCGCAGAAATTGCAAACTGGGCCAAACAGGAGGTTAAAGGCACTGACTCTCCAAGTGGGGAGAGTGTTAGTAAAGCGTCTGGAATGTTGCACCCGAGTACCAGGGGACGAAAACTGAGACACATTTGAACACGTTTCCCGATCACACGGTGGATCATACTCTGGGTTCCACATGCATGTTTTAGCTGAAGGAAGAATCCCTTAAACCTGGAGAGTTGAGAACCATGGAATGGGTACCATGCAATATGACTTCAAAGGGTCTGCATTTGCTCACCGAACCTCACCAATCCTATCACTGCTGCGTTTATGCCGCTGTACACACGCTTGATTCTCTTTCGGAGACATATAAATCCATAGGTTTTAAGATTCTTACTAGTCAGGTATATTCTTAGGCGTTTAATATGAGGTGTTGAGTCCACTTCGTTGAGCAAGCAGTAGCTCTTGTCTATTACATATTTGGCTTATGGAAAGGTATCTGTGCTAATTTCAATCTCTGGTTTTATGCAGCACCCCAACTCACCTTTACCCTTAAGCAAGCATAAGTTGGTTTTCTACATTTGAGACCCTATTCTCTTTTGTAATTCAGTTCCTGTGTAGCCAAGTTTACATTCCGTGTATTAGTGATATCTTATGATGTTTCTTTTTCTGTGTGACTTATTTCACTTAGAATCATCGTACCTGAATCCACTCATTATGCTGCTACTGGCCTGATGACATAGATTTCATTGCTGAGTGATATTGCATTGTACGTAAGTACCTCAACTTCTTTATCCATTTCTCGCTTTCTGCGATATTGAACTTGTACCGTAAATGCGGTTCTTGTAAGCAGAGCCGTCCCAAACTTTGGAGTGGCTGTGTCTTTTTGATTTTAATTTCCCTAAGCTATAGGACCATAAGTGGAAGTGCCCTAGGCTCTGTTGCTTTGTTTTTTAGATGTTTCAGGAAACACCATACACTTCTCCAGAGTGGCTGTTGGTAATTTACATCCCGCCCATCAGCATAACAAGGCTCCCAGTTCTCCATGGCCTGTCCTGCCTTTGTGGATTTTACACTTTTTTCAGATGGCCCTTTTGACCGGGGGGCAGTGAGACTTCATTGTAATGCAGATTTCCTTTGCAAGCTTGCTTGGTTGGCCAAAAAGGGCGTATGCGTTTTTTCCTGAATATATTCAGGAAAAAACGCATACGCCCTTTTTGGCCAAGTGCATCATTGTGGACGTTCTGCCTCTTTTCCTATGCTTTACATGCAATTCCAGTCTACCTCCTGAAATCGGTTTCCTGCAATTCTGCCCCGCTTTCAAGTCCTCTTGGCAGCCTTACTTCAATATATTTTTGGACGATAGCTGTCATTTATAACTCTGCAGGTTTGTGAATAACAGTGCCCCTGAGCTCCTTTCTTCAACTCGCTTTCTTGTGAGCTGGCCGCAACACCGCAGGATTGCTTCAGGCCCTAGTGTGGTTCCGGCATGGCTCGCTGAGCCTTTGGTTAATTTCTCTTCCTGGTGGGAAATGAGAGTTAAATTTGCCCGTCCAGACAGCTCCAGCTACTCTCTCATTGGTTCTCCCTATTCCTGTTCATTTTCCGCAGAAATTGCAAACTGGGCCAAACAGGATATTAAAGGCACTGACTCTTCAACGGGGGAGAGTGTTAGTAAAGCGTCTGGAATGTTGCACCCGAGTACCAGGGGACGAAAACTGAGACACATTTGAACACGTTTCCCGATCACACGGTGGATCATACTCTGGGTTCCACATGCATGTTTTAGCTGAAGGAAGAATCCCTTAAACCTGGAGAGTTGAGACCCATGGAATGGGTACCATGCAATATGACTTCAAAGGGTCTGCATTTGCTCACCGAACCTCACCAATCCTATCACTGCTGCGTTTATGCCGCTGTACACACGCTTGATTCTCTTTCGGAGACATATAAATCCATAGGTTTTAAGATTCTTACTAGTCAGGTATATTCTTAGGCGTTTAATATGGGGTGTTGAGTCCACTTCGTTGAGCAAGCAGTAGCTCTTGTCTATTACATATTTGGCTTATGGAAAGGTATCTGTGCTAATTTCAATCTCTGGTTTTATGCAGCACCCCAACTCACCTTTCCCCTTAAGCAAGCATAAGTTGGTTTTCTACATTTGAGACCCTATTCTGTTTTGTACTTCAGTTCCTGTGTAGCCAAGTTTACATTCCGTGTATTAGTGATATCTTATGATGTTTCTTTTTCTGTGTGACTTATTTCACTTAGAATCATCGTACCTGAACCCACTCATTATGCTGCTACAGGCCTGATGACATAGATTTCATTGCTGAGTGATATTGCATTGTACGTAAGTACCTCAACTTCTTTATCCATTTCTCGCTTTCTGCGATATTGAACTTGTACCGTAAATGCGGTTCTTGTAAGCAGAGCCGTCCCAAACTTTGGAGTGGCTGTGTCTTTTTGATTTTAATTTCCCTAAGCTATAGGACCATAAGTGGAAGTGCCCTAGGCTCTGTTGCTTTGTTTTTTAGATGTTTCAGGAAACACCATACACTTCTCCAGAGTGGCTGTTGGTAATTTACATCCCGCCCATCAGCATAAGAAGGCTCCCTGTTCTCCATGGCCAGTCATGCCTTTGTGGATTTTACACTTTTTTCAGATGGCCCTTTTGACCGGGGGGCAGTGAGACTTCATTGTAGTGCAGATTTCCTTTGCAAGCTTGCTTGGTTGGCCAAAAAGGGCGTATGCGTTTTTTCCTGAATATATTCAGGAAAAAACGCATACGCCCTTTTTGGCCAAGTGCATCATTGTGGACGTTCTGCCTCTTTTCCTATGCTTTACATGCAATTCCAGTGTACCTCCTGAAATCGGTTTCCTGCAATTCTGCCCCGCTTTCAAGTCCTCTTGGCAGCCTTACTTCAATATATTTTTGGACGATAGCTGTCATTTATAACTCTGCAGGTTTGTGAATAACAGTGCCCCTGAGCTCCTTTCTTCAACTCGCTTTCTTGTGAGCTGGCCGCAACACCGCAGGATTGCTTCAGGCCCTAGTGTGGTTCCGGCATGGCTCGCTGAGCCTTTGGTTAATTCCTCTTCCTGGTGGGAAATGAGAGTTAAATTTGCCCGTCCAGACAGCTCCAGCTACTCTCTCATTGGTTCTCCCTATTCCTGTTCATTTTCCGCAGAAATTGCAAACTGGGCCAAACAGGAGGTTAAAGGCACTGACTCTCCAAGTGGGGAGAGTGTTAGTAAAGCATCTGGAATGTTGCACCCGAGTACCAGGGGACGAAAACTGAGACACATTTGAACACGTTTCCCGATCACACGGTGGATCATACTCTGGGTTCCACATGCATGTTTTAGCTGAAGGAAGAATCCCTTAAACCTGGAGAGTTGAGAACCATGGAATGGGTACCATGCAATATGACTTCAAAGGGTCTGCATTTGCTCACCGAACCTCACCAATCCTATCACTGCTGCGTTTATGCCGCTGTACACACGCTTGATTCTCTTTCGGAGACATATAAATCCATAGGTTTTAAGATTCTTACTAGTCAGGTATATTCTTAGGCGTTTAATATGAGGTGTTGAGTCCACTTCGTTGAGCAAGCAGTAGCTCTTGTCTATTACATATTTGGCTTATGGAAAGGTATCTGTGCTAATTTCAATCTCTGGTTTTATGCAGCACCCCAACTCACCTTTACCCTTAAGCAAGCATAAGTTGGTTTTCTACATTTGAGACCCTATTCTCTTTTGTAATTCAGTTCCTGTGTAGCCAAGTTTACATTCCGTGTATTAGTGATATCTTATGATGTTTCTTTTTCTGTGTGACTTATTTCACTTAGAATCATCGTACCTGAATCCACTCATTATGCTGCTACTGGCCTGATGACATAGATTTCATTGCTGAGTGATATTGCATTGTACGTAAGTACCTCAACTTCTTTATCCATTTCTCGCTTTCTGCGATATTGAACTTGTACCGTAAATGCGGTTCTTGTAAGCAGAGCCGTCCCAAACTTTGGAGTGGCTGTGTCTTTTTGATTTTAATTTCCCTAAGCTATAGGACCATAAGTGGAAGTGCCCTAGGCTCTGTTGCTTTGTTTTTTAGATGTTTCAGGAAACACCATACACTTCTCCAGAGTGGCTGTTGGTAATTTACATCCCGCCCATCAGCATAACAAGGCTCCCAGTTCTCCATGGCCTGTCCTGCCTTTGTGGATTTTACACTTTTTTCAGATGGCCCTTTTGACCGGGGGGCAGTGAGACTTCATTGTAGTGCAGATTTCCTTTGCAAGCTTGCTTGGTTGGCCAAAAAGGGCGTATGCGTTTTTTCCTGAATATATTCAGGAAAAAACGCATACGCCCTTTTTGGCCAAGTGCATCATTGTGGACGTTCTGCCTCTTTTCCTATGCTTTACATGCAATTCCAGTCTACCTCCTGAAATCGGTTTCCTGCAATTCTGCCCCGCTTTCAAGTCCTCTTGGCAGCCTTACTTCAATATATTTTTGGACGATAGCTGTCATTTATAACTCTGCAGGTTTGTGAATAACAGTGCCCCTGAGCTCCTTTCTTCAACTCGCTTTCTTGTGAGCTGGCCGCAACACCGCAGGATTGCTTCAGGCCCTAGTGTGGTTCCGGCATGGCTCGCTGAGCCTTTGGTTAATTCCTCTTCCTGGTGGGAAATGAGAGTTAAATTTGCCCGTCCAGACAGCTCCAGCTACTCTCTCATTGGTTCTCCCTATTCCTGTTCATTTTCCGCAGAAATTGCAAACTGGGCCAAACAGGATGTTAAAGGCACTGACTCTTCAACTGGGGAGAGTGTTAGTAAAGCGTCTGGAATGTTGCACCCGAGTACCAGGGGACGAAAACTGAGACACATTTGAACACGTTTCCCGATCACACGGTGGATCATACTCTGGGTTCCACATGCATGTTTTAGCTGAAGGAAGAATCCCTTAAACCTGGAGAGTTGAGACCCATGGAATGGGTACCATGCAATATGACTTCAAAGGGTCTGCATTTGCTCACCGAACCTCACCAATCCTATCACTGCTGCGTTTATGCCGCTGTACACACGCTTGATTCTCTTTCGGAGACATATAAATCCATAGGTTTTAAGATTCTTACTAGTCAGGTATATTCTTAGGCGTTTAATATGGGGTGTTGAGTCCACTTCGTTGAGCAAGCAGTAGCTCTTGTCTATTACATATTTGGCTTATGGAAAGGTATCTGTGCTAATTTCAATCTCTGGTTTTATGCAGCACCCCAACTCACCTTTCCCCTTAAGCAAGCATAAGTTGGTTTTCTACATTTGAGACCCTATTCTGTTTTGTACTTCAGTTCCTGTGTAGCCAAGTTTACATTCCGTGTATTAGTGATATCTTATGATGTTTCTTTTTCTGTGTGACTTATTTCACTTAGAATCATCGTACCTGAACCCACTCATTATGCTGCTACAGGCCTGATGACATAGATTTCATTGCTGAGTGATATTGCATTGTACGTAAGTACCTCAACTTCTTTATCCATTTCTCGCTTTCTGCGATATTGAACTTGTACCGTAAATGCGGTTCTTGTAAGCAGAGCCGTCCCAAACTTTGGAGTGGCTGTGTCTTTTTGATTTTAATTTCCCTAAGCTATAGGACCATAAGTGGAAGTGCCCTAGGCTCTGTTGCTTTGTTTTTTAGATGTTTCAGGAAACACCATACACTTCTCCAGAGTGGCTGTTGGTAATTTACATCCCGCCCATCAGCATAAGAAGGCTCCCTGTTCTCCATGGCCAGTCATGCCTTTGTGGATTTTACACTTTTTTCAGATGGCCCTTTTGACCGGGGGGCAGTGAGACTTCATTGTAGTGCAGATTTCCTTTGCAAGCTTGCTTGGTTGGCCAAAAAGGGCGTATGCGTTTTTTCCTGAATATATTCAGGAAAAAACGCATACGCCCTTTTTGGCCAAGTGCATCATTGTGGACGTTCTGCCTCTTTTCCTATGCTTTACATGCAATTCCAGTCTACCTCCTGAAATCGGTTTCCTGCAATTCTGCCCCGCTTTCAAGTCCTCTTGGCAGCCTTACTTCAATATATTTTTGGACGATAGCTGTCATTTATAACTCTGCAGGTTTGTGAATAACAGTGCCCCTGAGCTCCTTTCTTCAACTCGCTTTCTTGTGAGCTGGCCGCAACACCGCAGGATTGCTTCAGGCCCTAGTGTGGTTCCGGCATGGCTCGCTGAGCCTTTGGTTAATTCCTCTTCCTGGTGGGAAATGAGAGTTAAATTTGCCCGTCCAGACAGCTCCAGCTACTCTCTCATTGGTTCTCCCTATTCCTGTTCATTTTCCGCAGAAATTGCAAACTGGGCCAAACAGGAGGTTAAAGGCACTGACTCTCCAAGTGGGGAGAGTGTTAGTAAAGCGTCTGGAATGTTGCACCCGAGTACCAGGGGACGAAAACTGAGACACATTTGAACACGTTTCCCGATCACACGGTGGATCATACTCTGGGTTCCACATGCATGTTTTAGCTGAAGGAAGAATCCCTTAAACCTGGAGAGTTGAGACCCATGGAATGGGTACCATGCAATATGACTTCAAAGGGTCTGCATTTGCTCACCGAACCTCACCAATCCTATCACTGCTGCGTTTATGCCGCTGTACACACGCTTGATTCTCTTTCGGAGACATATAAATCCATAGGTTTTAAGATTCTTACTAGTCAGGTATATTCTTAGGCGTTTAATATGGGGTGTTGAGTCCACTTCGTTGAGCAAGCAGTAGCTCTTGTCTATTACATATTTGGCTTATGGAAAGGTATCTGTGCTAATTTCAATCTCTGGTTTTATGCAGCACCCCAACTCACCTTTCCCCTTAAGCAAGCATAAGTTGGTTTTCTACATTTGAGACCCTATTCTGTTTTGTACTTCAGTTCCTGTGTAGCCAAGTTTACATTCCGTGTATTAGTGATATCTTATGATGTTTCTTTTTCTGTGTGACTTATTTCACTTAGAATCATCGTACCTGAACCCACTCATTATGCTGCTACAGGCCTGATGACATAGATTTCATTGCTGAGTGATATTGCATTGTACGTAAGTACCTCAACTTCTTTATCCATTTCTCGCTTTCTGCGATATTGAACTTGTACCGTAAATGCGGTTCTTGTAAGCAGAGCCGTCCCAAACTTTGGAGTGGCTGTGTCTTTTTGATTTTAATTTCCCTAAGCTATAGGACCATAAGTGGAAGTGCCCTAGGCTCTGTTGCTTTGTTTTTTAGATGTTTCAGGAAACACCATACACTTCTCCAGAGTGGCTGTTGGTAATTTACATCCCGCCCATCAGCATAAGAAGGCTCCCTGTTCTCCATGGCCAGTCATGCCTTTGTGGATTTTACACTTTTTTCAGATGGCCCTTTTGACCGGGGGGCAGTGAGACTTCATTGTAGTGCAGATTTCCTTTGCAAGCTTGCTTGGTTGGCCAAAAAGGGCGTATGCGTTTTTTCCTGAATATATTCAGGAAAAAACGCATACGCCCTTTTTGGCCAAGTGCATCATTGTGGACGTTCTGCCTCTTTTCCTATGCTTTACATGCAATTCCAGTGTACCTCCTGAAATCGGTTTCCTGCAATTCTGCCCCGCTTTCAAGTCCTCTTGGCAGCCTTACTTCAATATATTTTTGGACGATAGCTGTCATTTATAACTCTGCAGGTTTGTGAATAACAGTGCCCCTGAGCTCCTTTCTTCAACTCGCTTTCTTGTGAGCTGGCCGCAACACCGCAGGATTGCTTCAGGCCCTAGTGTGGTTCCGGCATGGCTCGCTGAGCCTTTGGTTAATTCCTCTTCCTGGTGGGAAATGAGAGTTAAATTTGCCCGTCCAGACAGCTCCAGCTACTCTCTCATTGGTTCTCCCTATTCCTGTTCATTTTCCGCAGAAATTGCAAACTGGGCCAAACAGGAGGTTAAAGGCACTGACTCTCCAAGTGGGGAGAGTGTTAGTAAAGCGTCTGGAATGTTGCACCCGAGTACCAGGGGACGAAAACTGAGACACATTTGAACACGTTTCCCGATCACACGGTGGATCATACTCTGGGTTCCACATGCATGTTTTAGCTGAAGGAAGAATCCCTTAAACCTGGAGAGTTGAGACCCATGGAATGGGTACCATGCAATATGACTTCAAAGGGTCTGCATTTGCTCACCGAACCTCACCAATCCTATCACTGCTGCGTTTATGCCGCTGTACACATGCTTGATTCTCTTTCGGAGACATATAAATCCATAGGTTTTAAGATTCTTACTAGTCAGGTATATTCTTAGGCGTTTAATATGAGGTGTTGAGTCCACTTCGTTGAGCAAGCAGTAGCTCTTGTCTATTACATATTTGGCTTATGGAAAGGTATCTGTGCTAATTTCAATCTCTGGTTTTATGCAGCACCCCAACTCACCTTTACCCTTAAGCAAGCATAAGTTGGTTTTCTACATTTGAGACCCTATTCTCTTTTGTAATTCAGTTCCTGTGTAGCCAAGTTTACATTCCGTGTATTAGTGATATCTTATGATGTTTCTTTTTCTGTGTGACTTATTTCACTTAGAATCATCGTACCTGAATCCACTCATTATGCTGCTACTGGCCTGATGACATAGATTTCATTGCTGAGTGATATTGCATTGTACGTAAGTACCTCAACTTCTTTATCCATTTCTCGCTTTCTGCGATATTGAACTTGTACCGTAAATGCGGTTCTTGTAAGCAGAGCCGTCCCAAACTTTGGAGTGGCTGTGTCTTTTTGATTTTAATTTCCCTAAGCTATAGGACCATAAGTGGAAGTGCCCTAGGCTCTGTTGCTTTGTTTTTTAGATGTTTCAGGAAACACCATACACTTCTCCAGAGTGGCTGTTGGTAATTTACATCCCGCCCATCAGCATAACAAGGCTCCCAGTTCTCCATGGCCTGTCCTGCCTTTGTGGATTTTACACTTTTTTCAGATGGCCCTTTTGACCGGGGGGCAGTGAGACTTCATTGTAGTGCAGATTTCCTTTGCAAGCTTGCTTGGTTGGCCAAAAAGGGCGTATGCGTTTTTTCCTGAATATATTCAGGAAAAAACGCATACGCCCTTTTTGGCCAAGTGCATCATTGTGGACGTTCTGCCTCTTTTCCTATGCTTTACATGCAATTCCAGTCTACCTCCTGAAATCGGTTTCCTGCAATTCTGCCCCGCTTTCAAGTCCTCTTGGCAGCCTTACTTCAATATATTTTTGGACGATAGCTGTCATTTATAACTCTGCAGGTTTGTGAATAACAGTGCCCCTGAGCTCCTTTCTTCAACTCGCTTTCTTGTGAGCTGGCCGCAACACCGCAGGATTGCTTCAGGCCCTAGTGTGGTTCCGGCATGGCTCGCTGAGCCTTTGGTTAATTCCTCTTCCTGGTGGGAAATGAGAGTTAAATTTGCCCGTCCAGACAGCTCCAGCTACTCTCTCATTGGTTCTCCCTATTCCTGTTCATTTTCCGCAGAAATTGCAAACTGGGCCAAACAGGATGTTAAAGGCACTGACTCTTCAACTGGGGAGAGTGTTAGTAAAGCGTCTGGAATGTTGCACCCGAGTACCAGGGGACGAAAACTGAGACACATTTGAACACGTTTCCCGATCACACGGTGGATCATACTCTGGGTTCCACATGCATGTTTTAGCTGAAGGAACAATCCCTTAAACCTGGAGAGTTGAGACCCATGGAATGGGTACCATGCAATATGACTTCAAAGGGTCTGCATTTGCTCACCGAACCTCACCAATCCTATCACTGCTGCGTTTATGCCGCTGTACACACGCTTGATTCTCTTTCGGAGACATATAAATCCATAGGTTTTAAGATTCTTACTAGTCAGGTATATTCTTAGGCGTTTAATATGGGGTGTTGAGTCCACTTCGTTGAGCAAGCAGTAGCTCTTGTCTATTACATATTTGGCTTATGGAAAGGTATCTGTGCTAATTTCAATCTCTGGTTTTATGCAGCACCCCAACTCACCTTTCCCCTTAAGCAAGCATAAGTTGGTTTTCTACATTTGAGACCCTATTCTGTTTTGTACTTCAGTTCCTGTGTAGCCAAGTTTACATTCCGTGTATTAGTGATATCTTATGATGTTTCTTTTTCTGTGTGACTTATTTCACTTAGAATCATCGTACCTGAACCCACTCATTATGCTGCTACAGGCCTGATGACATAGATTTCATTGCTGAGTGATATTGCATTGTACGTAAGTACCTCAACTTCTTTATCCATTTCTCGCTTTCTGCGATATTGAACTTGTACCGTAAATGCGGTTCTTGTAAGCAGAGCCGTCCCAAACTTTGGAGTGGCTGTGTCTTTTTGATTTTAATTTCCCTAAGCTATAGGACCATAAGTGGAAGTGCCCTAGGCTCTGTTGCTTTGTTTTTTAGATGTTTCAGGAAACACCATACACTTCTCCAGAGTGGCTGTTGGTAATTTACATCCCGCCCATCAGCATAAGAAGGCTCCCTGTTCTCCATGGCCAGTCATGCCTTTGTGGATTTTACACTTTTTTCAGATGGCCCTTTTGACCGGGGGGCAGTGAGACTTCATTGTAGTGCAGATTTCCTTTGCAAGCTTGCTTGGTTGGCCAAAAAGGGCGTATGCGTTTTTTCCTGAATATATTCAGGAAAAAACGCATACGCCCTTTTTGGCCAAGTGCATCATTGTGGACGTTCTGCCTCTTTTCCTATGCTTTACATGCAATTCCAGTCTACCTCCTGAAATCGGTTTCCTGCAATTCTGCCCCGCTTTCAAGTCCTCTTGGCAGCCTTACTTCAATATATTTTTGGACGATAGCTGTCATTTATAACTCTGCAGGTTTGTGAATAACAGTGCCCCTGAGCTCCTTTCTTCAACTCGCTTTCTTGTGAGCTGGCCGCAACACCGCAGGATTGCTTCAGGCCCTAGTGTGGTTCCGGCATGGCTCGCTGAGCCTTTGGTTAATTCCTCTTCCTGGTGGGAAATGAGAGTTAAATTTGCCCGTCCAGACAGCTCCAGCTACTCTCTCATTGGTTCTCCCTATTCCTGTTCATTTTCCGCAGAAATTGCAAACTGGGCCAAACAGGAGGTTAAAGGCACTGACTCTCCAAGTGGGGAGAGTGTTAGTAAAGCGTCTGGAATGTTGCACCCGAGTACCAGGGGACGAAAACTGAGACACATTTGAACACGTTTCCCGATCACACGGTGGATCATACTCTGGGTTCCACATGCATGTTTTAGCTGAAGGAAGAATCCCTTAAACCTGGAGAGTAGAGACATGGAATGGGTACCATGCAATATGACTTTAAAGGGTCTGCATTTGCTCACCGAACCTCACCAATCCTATCACTGCTGCGTTTATGCCGCTGTACACACGCTTGATTCTCTTTCAGAGACATACAAATCCATAGGTTTTAAGATTCTTACTAGTCAGGTATATTCTTAGGCGTTTAATATGGGGTGTTGAGTCCACTTCGTTGAGCAAGCAGTAGCTCTTGTCTATTACATATTTGGCTTATGGAAAGGTATCTGTGCTAATTTCAATCTCTGGTTTTATGCAGCACCCCAACTCACCTTTCCCCTTAAGCAAGCATAAGTTGGTTTTCTACATTTGAGACCCTATTCTCTTTTGTAATTCAGTTCCTGTGTAGCCAAGTTTACATTCCGTGTATTAGTGATATCTTATGATGTTTCTTTTTCTGTGTGACTTATTTCACTTAGAATCATCTTACCTGAATCCACTCATTATGCTGCTACTGGCCTGATGACATAGATTTCATTGCTGAGTGATATTGCATTGTACGTAAGTACCACAACTTCTTTATCCATTTTGCGCTTTCTGCGATATTGAACTTGTACCGTAAACGAGGTTCTTGTAAACAGAGCCGTCCCAAACTTTGGGGTGGCTGTGTCTTTTTGATTTTAATTTCCCTAAGCTATAGGACCATAAGTGGAAGTGCCCTAGGCTCTGTTGCTTTGTTTTTTAGATGTTTCAGGAAACACCATACACTTCTCCAGAGTGGCTGTTGGTAATTTACATCCCGCCCATCAGCATAAGAAGGCTCCCAGTTCTCCATGGCCTGTCCTGCCTTTGTGGATTTTACACTTTTTTCAGATGGCCCTTTTGACCGGGGGGCAGTGAGACTTCATTGTAGTGCAGATTTCCTTTGCAAGCTTGCTTGGTTGGCCAAAAAGGGCGTATGCGTTTTTTCCTGAATATATTCAGGAAAAAACGCATACGCCCTTTTTGGCCAAGTGCATCATTTTGGACGTTCTGCCTCTTTTCCTATGCTTTACATGCAATTCCAGTCTACCTCCTGAAATCGGTTTCCTGCAATTCTGCCCCGCTTTCAAGTCCTCTTGGCAGCCTTACTTCAATATATTTTTGGACGATAGCTGTCATTTATAACTCTGCAGGTTTGTGAATAACAGTGCCCCTGAGCTCCTTTCTTCAACTCGCTTTCTTGTGAGCTGGCCGCAACACCGCAGGATTGCTTCAGGCCCTAGTGTGGTTCCGGCATGGCTCGCTGAGCCTTTGGTTAATTCCTCTTCCTGGTGGGAAATGAGAGTTAAATTTGCCCGTCCAGACAGCTCCAGCTACTCTCTCATTGGTTCTCCCTATTCCTGTTCATTTTCCGCAGAAATTGCAAACTGGGCCAAACAGGAGGTTAAAGGCACTGACTCTTCAACTGGGGAGAGTGTTAGTAAAGCGTCTGGAATGTTGCACCCGAGTACCAGGGGACGAAAACTGAGACACATTTGAACACGTTTCCCGATCACACGGTGGATCATACTCTGGGTTCCACATGCATGTTTTAGCTGAAGGAAGAATCCCTTAAACCTGGAGAGTTGAGAACCATGGAATGGGTACCATGCAATATGACTTCAAAGGGTCTGCATTTGCTCACCGAACCTCACCAATCCTATCACTGCTGCGTTTATGCCGCTGTACACACGCTTGATTCTCTTTCGGAGACATATAAATCCATAGGTTTTAAGATTCTTACTAGTCAGGTATATTCTTAGGCGTTTAATATGGGGTGTTGAGTCCACTTCGTTGAGCAAGCAGTAGCTCTTGTCTATTACATATTTGGCTTATGGAAAGGTATCTGTGCTAATTTCAATCTCTGGTTTTATGCAGCACCCCAACTCACCTTTACCCTTAAGCAAGCATAAGTTGGTTTTCTACATTTGAGACCCTATTCTGTTTTGTAATTCAGTTCCTGTGTAGCCAAGTTTACATTCCGTGTATTAGTGATATCTTATGATGTTTCTTTTTCTGTGTGACTTATTTCACTTAGAATCATCGTACCTGAACCCACTCATTATGCTGCTACAGGCCTGATGACATAGATTTCATTGCTGAGTGATATTGCATTGTACGTAAGTACCTCAACTTCTTTATCCATTTCTCGCTTTCTGCGATATTGAACTTGTACCGTAAATGCGGTTCTTGTAAGCAGAGCCGTCCCAAACTTTGGAGTGGCTGTGTCTTTTTGATTTTAATTTCCCTAAGCTATAGGACCATAAGTGGAAGTGCCCTAGGCTCTGTTGCTTTGTTTTTTAGATGTTTCAGGAAACACCATACACTTCTCCAGAGTGGCTGTTGGTAATTTACATCCCGCCCATCAGCATAAGAAGGCTCCCAGTTCTCCATGGCCTGTCCTGCCTTTGTGGATTTTACACTTTTTTCAGATGGCCCTTTTGACCGGGGGGCAGTGAGACTTCATTGTAGTGCAGATTTCCTTTGCAAGCTTGCTTGGTTGGCCAAAAAGGGCGTATGCGTTTTTTCCTGAATATATTCAGGAAAAAACGTATACGCCCTTTTTGGCCAAGTGCATCATTGTGGACGTTCTGTCTCTTTTCCTATGCTTTACATGCAATTCCAGTCTACCTCCTGAAATCGGTTTCCTGCAATTCTGCCCCGCTTTCAAGTCCTCTTGGCAGCCTTACTTCAATATATTTTTGGACGATAGCTGTCATTTATAACTCTGCAGGTTTGTGAATAACAGTGCCCCTGAGCTCCTTTCTTCAACTCGCTTTCTTGTGAGCTGGCCGCAACACCACAGGATTGCTTCAGGCCCTAGTGTGGTTCCGGCATGGCTCGCTGAGCCTTTGGTTAATTCCTCTTCCTGGTGGGAAATGAGAGTTAAATTTGCCCGTCCAGACAGCTCCAGCTACTCTCTCATTGGTTCTCCCTATTCCTGTTCATTTTCCGCAGAAATTGCAAACTGGGCCAAACAGGAGGTTAAAGGCACTGACTCTCCAAGTGGGGAGAGTGTTAGTAAAGCGTCTGGAATGTTGCACCCGAGTACCAGGGGACGAAAACTGAGACACATTTGAACACGTTTCCCGATCACACGGTGGATCATACTCTGGGTTCCACATGCATGTTTTAGCTGAAGGAAGAATCCCTTAAACCTGGAGAGTTGAGAACCATGGAATGGGTACCATGCAATATGACTTCAAAGGGTCTGCATTTGCTCACCGAACCTCACCAATCCTATCACTGCTGCGTTTATGCCGCTGTACACACGCTTGATTCTCTTTCGGAGACATATAAATCCATAGGTTTTAAGATTCTTACTAGTCAGGTATATTCTTAGGCGTTTAATATGGGGTGTTGAGTCCACTTCGTTGAGCAAGCAGTAGCTCTTGTCTATTACATATTTGGCTTATGGAAAGGTATCTGTGCTAATTTCAATCTCTGGTTTTATGCAGCACCCCAACTCACCTTTCCCCTTAAGCAAGCATAAGTTGGTTTTCTACATTTGAGACCCTATTCTGTTTTGTACTTCAGTTCCTGTGTAGCCAAGTTTACATTCCGTGTATTAGTGATATCTTATGATGTTTCTTTTTCTGTGTGACTTATTTCACTTAGAATCATCGTACCTGAACCCACTCATTATGCTGCTACAGGCCTGATGACATAGATTTCATTGCTGAGTGATATTGCATTGTACGTAAGTACCTCAACTTCTTTATCCATTTCTCGCTTTCTGCGATATTGAACTTGTACCGTAAATGCGGTTCTTGTAAGCAGAGCCGTCCCAAACTTTGGAGTGGCTGTGTCTTTTTGATTTTAATTTCCCTAAGCTATAGGACCATAAGTGGAAGTGCCCTAGGCTCTGTTGCTTTGTTTTTTAGATGTTTCAGGAAACACCATACACTTCTCCAGAGTGGCTGTTGGTAATTTACATCCCGCCCATCAGCATAAGAAGGCTCCCTGTTCTCCATGGCCAGTCATGCCTTTGTGGATTTTACACTTTTTTCAGATGGCCCTTTTGACCGGGGGGCAGTGAGACTTCATTGTAGTGCAGATTTCCTTTGCAAGCTTGCTTGGTTGGCCAAAAAGGGCGTATGCGTTTTTTCCTGAATATATTCAGGAAAAAACGCATACGCCCTTTTTGGCCAAGTGCATCATTGTGGACGTTCTGCCTCTTTTCCTATGCTTTACATGCAATTCCAGTGTACCTCCTGAAATCGGTTTCCTGCAATTCTGCCCCGCTTTCAAGTCCTCTTGGCAGCCTTACTTCAATATATTTTTGGACGATAGCTGTCATTTATAACTCTGCAGGTTTGTGAATAACAGTGCCCCTGAGCTCCTTTCTTCAACTCGCTTTCTTGTGAGCTGGCCGCAACACCGCAGGATTGCTTCAGGCCCTAGTGTGGTTCCGGCATGGCTCGCTGAGCCTTTGGTTAATTCCTCTTCCTGGTGGGAAATGAGAGTTAAATTTGCCCGTCCAGACAGCTCCAGCTACTCTCTCATTGGTTCTCCCTATTCCTGTTCATTTTCCGCAGAAATTGCAAACTGGGCCAAACAGGAGGTTAAAGGCACTGACTCTCCATGTGGGGAGAGTGTTAGTAAAGCGTCTGGAATGTTGCACCCGAGTACCAGGGGACGAAAACTGAGACACATTTGAACACGTTTCCCGATCACACGGTGGATCATACTCTGGGTTCCACATGCATGTTTTAGCTGAAGGAAGAATCCCTTAAACCTGGAGAGTAGAGACATGGAATGGGTACCATGCAATATGACTTCAAAGGGTCTGCATTTGCTCACCGAACCTCACCAATCCTATCACTGCTGCGTTTATGCCGCTGTACACACGCTTGATTCTCTTTCAGAGACATATAAATCCATAGGTTTTAAGATTCTTACTAGTCAGGTATATTCTTAGGCGTTTAATATGGGGTGTTGAGTCCACTTCGTTGAGCAAGCAGTAGCTCTTGTCTATTACATATTTGGCTTATGGAAAGGTATCTGTGCTAATTTCAATCTCTGGTTTTATGCAGCACCCCAACTCACCTTTCCCCTTAAGCAAGCATAAGTTGGTTTTCTACATTTGAGACCCTATTCTGTTTTGTAATTCAGTTCCTGTGTAGCCAAGTTTACATTCCGTGTATTAGTGATATCTTATGATGTTTCTTTTTCTGTGTGACTTATTTCACTTAGAATCATCTTACCTGAATCCACTCATTATGCTGCTACTGGCCTGATGACATAGATTTCATTGCTGAGTGATATTGCATTGTACGTAAGTACCACAACTTCTTTATCCATTTTTCGCTTTCTGCGATATTGAACTTGTACCGTAAACGAGGTTCTTGTAAACAGAGCCGTCCCAAACTTTGGGGTGGCTGTGTCTTTTTGATTTTAATTTCCCTAAGCTATAGGACCATAAGTGGAAGTGCCCTAGGCTCTGTTGCTTTGTTTTTTAGATGTTTCAGGAAACACCATACACTTCTCCAGAGTGGCTGTTGGTAATGTACATCCCGCCCATCAGCATAAGAAGGCTCCCTGTTCTCCATGGCCAGTCATGCCTTTGTGGATTTTACACTTTTTTCAGATGGCCCTTTTGACCGGGGGGCAGTGAGACTTCATTGTAGTGCAGATTTCCTTTGCAAGCTTGCTTGGTTGGCCAAAAAGGGCGTATGCGTTTTTTCCTGAATATATTCAGGAAAAAACGCATACGCCCTTTTTGGCCAAGTGCATCATTGTGGACGTTCTGCCTCTTTTCCTATGCTTTACATGCAATTCCAGTCTACCTCCTGAAATCGGTTTCCTGCAATTCTGCCCCGCTTTCAAGTCCTCTTGGCAGCCTTACTTCAATATATTTTTGGACGATAGCTGTCATTTATAACTCTGCAGGTTTGTGAATAACAGTGCCCCTGAGCTCCTTTCTTCAACTCGCTTTCTTGTGAGCTGGCCGCAACACCGCAGGATTGCTTCAGGCCCTAGTGTGGTTCCGGCATGGCTCGCTGAGCCTTTGGTTAATTCCTCTTCCTGGTGGGAAATGAGAGTTAAATTTGCCCGTCCAGACAGCTCCAGCTACTCTCTCATTGGTTCTCCCTATTCCTGTTCATTTTCCGCAGAAATTGCAAACTGGGCCAAACAGGAGGTTAAAGGCACTGACTCTCCAAGTGGGGAGAGTGTTAGTAAAGCGTCTGGAATGTTGCACCCGAGTACCAGGGGACGAAAACTGAGACACATTTGAACACGTTTCCCGATCACACGGTGGATCATACTCTGGGTTCCACATGCATGTTTTAGCTGAAGGAAGAATCCCTTAAACCTGGAGAGTAGAGACATGGAATGGGTACCATGCAATATGACTTCAAAGGGTCTGCATTTGCTCACCGAACCTCACCAATCCTATCACTGCTGCGTTTATGCCGCTGTACACACGCTTGATTCTCTTTCAGAGACATATAAATCCATAGGTTTTAAGATTCTTACTAGTCAGGTATATTCTTAGGCGTTTAATATGGGGTGTTGAGTCCACTTCGTTGAGCAAGCAGTAGCTCTTGTCTATTACATATTTGGCTTATGGAAAGGTATCTGTGCTAATTTCAATCTCTGGTTTTATGCAGCATCCCAACTCACCTTTCCCCTTAAGCAAGCATAAGTTGATTTTCTACATTTGAGACCCTATTCTGTTTTGTAATTCAGTTCCTGTGTAGCCAAGTTTACATTCCGTGTATTAGTGATATCTTATGATGTTTCTTTTTCTGTGTGACTTATTTCACTTAGAATCATCTTACCTGAATCCACTCATTATGCTGCTACTGGCCTGATGACATAGATTTCATTGCTGAGTGATATTGCATTGTACGTAAGTACCACAACTTCTTTATCCATTTTTCGCTTTCTGCGATATTGAACTTGTACCGTAAACGAGGTTCTTGTAAACAGAGCCGTCCCAAACTTTGGGGTGGCTGTGTCTTTTTGATTTTAATTTCCCTAAGCTATAGGACCATAAGTGGAAGTGCCCTAGGCTCTGTTGCTTTGTTTTTTAGATGTTTCAGGAAACACCATACACTTCTCCAGAGTGGCTGTTGGTAATTTACATCCCGCCCATCAGCATAAGAAGGCTCCCAGTTCTCCATGGCCTGTCCTGCCTTTGTGGATTTTACACTTTTTTCAGATGGCCCTTTTGACCGGGGGGCAGTGAGACTTCATTGTAGTGCAGATTTCCTTTGCAAGCTTGCTTGGTTGGCCAAAAAGGGCGTATGCGTTTTTTCCTGAATATATTCAGGAAAAAACGCATACGCCCTTTTTGGCCAAGTGCATCATTGTGGACGTTCTGCCTCTTTTCCTATGCTTTACATGCAATTCCAGTCTACCTCCTGAAATCGGTTTCCTGCAATTCTGCCCCGCTTTCAAGTCCTCTTGGCAGCCTTACTTCAATATATTTTTGGACGATAGCTGTCATTTATAACTCTGCAGGTTTGTGAATAACAGTGCCCCTGAGCTCCTTTCTTCAACTCGCTTTCTTGTGAGCTGGCCGCAACACCGCATGATTGCTTCAGGCCCTAGTGTGGTTCCGGCATGGCTTGCTGAGCCTTTGGTTAATTCCTCTTCCTGGTGGGAAATGAGAGTTAAATTTGCCCGTCCAGACAGCTCCAGCTACTCTCTCATTGGTTCTCCCTATTCCTGTTCATTTTCCGCAGAAATTGCAAACTGGGCCAAACAGGAGTTTAAAGGCACTGACTCTCCAAGTGGGGAGAGTGTTAGTAAAGCGTCTGGAATGTTGCACCCGAGTACCAGGGGACGAAAACTGAGACACATTTGAACACGTTTCCCGATCACACGGTGGATCATACTCTGGGTTCCACATGCATGTTTTAGCTGAAGGAAGAATCCCTTAAACCTGGAGAGTTGAGACCCATGGAATGGGTACCATGCAATATGACTTCAAAGGGTCTGCATTTGCTCACTGAACCTCACCAATCCTATCACTGCTGCGTTTATGCCGCTGTACACACGCTTGATTCTCTTTCGGAGACATATAAATCCATAGGTTTTAAGATTCTTACTAGTCAGGTATATTCTTAGGCGTTTAATATGGGGTGTTGAGTCCACTTCGTTGAGCAAGCAGTAGCTCTTGTCTATTACATATTTGGCTTATGGAAAGGTATCTGTGCTAATTTCAATCTCTGGTTTTATGCAGCACCCCAACTCACCTTTACCCTTAAGCAAGCATAAGTTGGTTTTCTACATTTGAGACCCTATTCTCTTTTGTAATTCAGTTCCTGTGTAGCCAAGTTTACATTCCGTGTATTAGTGATATCTTATGATGTTTCTTTTTCTGTGTGACTTATTTCACTTAGAATCATCGTACCTGAATCCACTCATTATGCTGCTACTGGCCTGATGACATAGATTTCATTGCTGAGTGATATTGCATTGTACGTAAGTACCTCAACTTCTTTATCCATTTCTCGCTTTCTGCGATATTGAACTTGTACCGTAAATGCGGTTCTTGTAAGCAGAGCCGTCCCAAACTTTGGAGTGGCTGTGTCTTTTTGATTTTAATTTCCCTAAGCTATAGGACCATAAGTGGAAGTGCCCTAGGCTCTGTTGCTTTGTTTTTTAGATGTTTCAGGAAACACCATACACTTCTCCAGAGTGGCTGTTGGTAATTTACATCCCGCCCATCAGCATAACAAGGCTCCCAGTTCTCCATGGCCAGTCCTGCCTTTGTGGATTTTACACTTTTTTCAGATGGCCCTTTTGACCGGGGGGCAGTGAGACTTCATTGTAGTGCAGATTTCCTTTGCAAGCTTGCTTGGTTGGCCAAAAAGGGCGTATGCGTTTTTTCCTGAATATATTCAGGAAAAAACGCATACGCCCTTTTTGGCCAAGTGCATCATTGTGGACGTTCTGCCTCTTTTCCTATGCTTTACATGCAATTCCAGTCTACCTCCTGAAATCGGTTTCCTGCAATTCTGCCCCGCTTTCAAGTCCTCTTGGCAGCCTTACTTCAATATATTTTTGGACGATAGCTGTCATTTATAACTCTGCAGGTTTGTGAATAACAGTGCCCCTGAGCTCCTTTCTTCAACTCGCTTTCTTGTGAGCTGGCCGCAACACCGCAGGATTGCTTCAGGCCCTAGTGTGGTTCCGGCATGGCTCGCTGAGCCTTTGGTTAATTCCTCTTCCTGGTGGGAAATGAGAGTTAAATTTGCCCGTCCAGACAGCTCCAGCTACTCTCTCATTGGTTCTCCCTATTCCTGTTCCTTTTCCGCAGAAATTGCAAACTGGGCCAAACAGGAGATTAAAGGCACTGACTCTTCAACTGGGGAGAGTGTTAGTAAAGCGTCTGGAATGTTGCACCCGAGTACCAGGGGACGAAAACTGAGACACATTTGAACACGTTTCCCGATCACACGGTGGATCATACTCTGGGTTCCACATGCATGTTTTAGCTGAAGGAAGAATCCCTTAAACCTGGAGAGTTGAGAACCATGGAATGGGTACCATGCAATATGACTTCAAAGGGTCTGCATTTGCTCACCGAACCTCACCAATCCTATCACTGCTGCGTTTATGCCGCTGTACACACGCTTGATTCTCTTTCGGAGACATATAAATCCATAGGTTTTAAGATTCTTACTAGTCAGGTATATTCTTAGGCGTTTAATATGGGGTGTTGAGTCCACTTCGTTGAGCAAGCAGTAGCTCTTGTCTATTACATATTTGGCTTATGGAAAGGTATCTGTGCTAATTTCAATCTCTGGTTTTATGCAGCACCCCAACTCACCTTTACCCTTAAGCAAGCATAAGTTGGTTTTCTACATTTGAGACCCTATTCTCTTTTGTAATTCAGTTCCTGTGTAGCCAAGTTTACATTCCGTGTATTAGTGATATCTTATGATGTTTCTTTTTCTGTGTGACTTATTTCACTTAGAATCATCGTACCTGAATCCACTCATTATGCTGCTACTGGCCTGATGACATAGATTTCATTGCTGAGTGATATTGCATTGTACGTAAGTACCTCAACTTCTTTATCCATTTCTCGCTTTCTGCGATATTGAACTTGTACCGTAAATGCGGTTCTTGTAAGCAGAGCCGTCCCAAACTTTGGAGTGGCTGTGTCTTTTTGATTTTAATTTCCCTAAGCTATAGGACCATAAGTGGAAGTGCCCTAGGCTCTGTTGCTTTGTTTTTTAGATGTTTCAGGAAACACCATACACTTCTCCAGAGTGGCTGTTGGCAATTTACATCCCGCCCATCAGCATAAGAAGGCTCCCAGTTCTCCATGGCCTGTCCTGCCTTTGTGGATTTTACACTTTTTTCAGATGGCCCTTTTGACCGGGGGGCAGTGAGACTTCATTGTAGTGCAGATTTCCTTTGCAAGCTTGCTTGGTTGGCCAAAAAGGGCGTATGCGTTTTTTCCTGAATATATTCAGGAAAAAACGCATACGCCCTTTTTGGCCAAGTGCATCATTGTGGACGTTCTGCCTCTTTTCCTATGCTTTACATGCAATTCCAGTCTACCTCCTGAAATCGGTTTCCTGCAATTCTGCCCCGCTTTCAAGTCCTCTTGGCAGCCTTACTTCAATATATTTTTGGACGATAGCTGTCATTTATAACTCTGCAGGTTTGTGAATAACAGTGCCCCTGAGCTCCTTTCTTCAACTCGCTTTCTTGTGAGCTGGCCGCAACACCGCAGGATTGCTTCAGGCCCTAGTGTGGTTCCGGCATGGCTCGCTGAGCCTTTGGTTAATTCCTCTTCCTGGTGGGAAATGAGAGTTAAATTTGCCCGTCCAGACAGCTCCAGCTACTCTCTCATTGGTTCTCCCTATTCCTGTTCCTTTTCCGCAGAAATTGCAAACTGGGCCAAACAGGAGGTTAAAGGCACTGACTCTTCAACTGGGGAGAGTGTTAGTAAAGCGTCTGGAATGTTGCACCCGAGTACCAGGGGACGAAAACTGAGACACATTTGAACACGTTTCCCGATCACACGGTGGATCATACTCTGGGTTCCACATGCATGTTTTAGCTGAAGGAAGAATCCCTTAAACCTGGAGAGTTGAGAACCATGGAATGGGTACCATGCAATATGACTTCAAAGGGTCTGCATTTGCTCACCGAACCTCACCAATCCTATCACTGCTGCGTTTATGCCGCTGTACACACGCTTGATTCTCTTTCGGAGACATATAAATCCATAGGTTTTAAGATTCTTACTAGTCAGGTATATTCTTAGGCGTTTAATATGGGGTGTTGAGTCCACTTCGTTGAGCAAGCAGTAGCTCTTGTCTATTACATATTTGGCTTATGGAAAGGTATCTGTGCTAATTTCAATCTCTGGTTTTATGCAGCACCCCAACTCACCTTTACCCTTAAGCAAGCATAAGTTGGTTTTCTACATTTGAGACCCTATTCTCTTTTGTAATTCAGTTCCTGTGTAGCCAAGTTTACATTCCGTGTATTAGTGATATCTTATGATGTTTCTTTTTCTGTGTGACTTATTTCACTTAGAATCATCGTACCTGAACCCACTCATTATGCTGCTACAGGCCTGATGACATAGATTTCATTGCTGAGTGATATTGCATTGTACGTAAGTACCTCAACTTCTTTATCCATTTCTCGCTTTCTGCGATATTGAACTTGTACCGTAAATGCGGTTCTTGTAAGCAGAGCCGTCCCAAACTTTGGAGTGGCTGTGTCTTTTTGATTTTAATTTCCCTAAGCTATAGGACCATAAGTGGAAGTGCCCTAGGCTCTGTTGCTTTGTTTTTTAGATGTTTCAGGAAACACCATACACTTCTCCAGAGTGGCTGTTGGTAATTTACATCCCGCCCATCAGCATAAGAAGGCTCCCAGTTCTCCATGGCCTGTCCTGCCTTTGTGGATTTTACACTTTTTTCAGATGGCCCTTTTGACCGGGGGGCAGTGAGACTTCATTGTAGTGCAGATTTCCTTTGCAAGCTTGCTTGGTTGGCCAAAAAGGGCGTATGCGTTTTTTCCTGAATATATTCAGGAAAAAACGCATACGCCCTTTTTGGCCAAGTGCATCATTGTGGACGTTCTGCCTCTTTTCCTATGCTTTACATGCAATTCCAGTCTACCTCCTGAAATCGGTTTCCTGCAATTCTGCCCCGCTTTCAAGTCCTCTTGGCAGCCTTACTTCAATATATTTTTGGACGATAGCTGTCATTTATAACTCTGCAGGTTTGTGAATTACAGTGACCCTGAGCTCCTTTCTTCAACTCGCTTTCTTGTGAGCTGGCCGCAACACCACAGGATTGCTTCAGGCCATAGTGTGGTTCCGGCATGGCTCGCTGAGCCTTTGGTTAATTCCTCTTCCTGGTGGGAAATGAGAGTTAAATTTGCCCGTCCAGACAGCTCCAGCTACTCTCTCATTGGTTCTCCCTATTCCTGTTCATTTTCCGCAGAAATTGCAAACTGGGCCAAACAGGAGGTTAAAGGCACTGACTCTCCAAGTGGGGAGAGTGTTAGTAAAGCGTCTGGAATGTTGCACCCGAGTACCAGGGGACGAAAACTGAGACACATTTGAACACGTTTCCCGATCACACGGTGGATCATACTCTGGGTTCCACATGCATGTTTTAGCTGAAGGAAGAATCCCTTAAACCTGGAGAGTTGAGAACCATGGAATGGGTACCATGCAATATGACTTCAAAGGGTCTGCATTTGCTCACCGAACCTCACCAATCCTATCACTGCTGCGTTTATGCCGCTGTACACACGCTTGATTCTCTTTCGGAGACATATAAATCCATAGGTTTTAAGATTCTTACTAGTCAGGTATATTCTTAGGCGTTTAATATGGGGTGTTGAGTCCACTTCGTTGAGCAAGCAGTAGCTCTTGTCTATTACATATTTGGCTTATGGAAAGGTATCTGTGCTAATTTCAATCTCTGGTTTTATGCAGCACCCCAACTCACCTTTCCCCTTAAGCAAGCATAAGTTGGTTTTCTACATTTGAGACCCTATTCTGTTTTGTAATTCAGTTCCTGTGTAGCCAAGTTTACATTCCATGTATTAGTGATATCTTATGATGTTTCTTTTTCTGTGTGACTTATTTCACTTAGAATCATCGTACCTGAATCCACTCATTATGCTGCTACAGGCCTGATGACATAGATTTCATTGCTGAGTGATATTGCATTGTACGTATGTACCTCAAATTCTTTATCCATTTCTCGCTTTCTGCGATATTGAACTTGTACCGTAAATGCGGTTCTTGTAAGCAGAGCCGTCCCAAACTTTGGAGTGGCTGTGTCTTTTTGATTTTAATTTCCCTAAGCTATAGGACCATAAGTGGAAGTGCCCTAGGCTCTCTTGCTTTGTTTTTTAGATGTTTCAGGAAACACCATACACTTCTCCAGAGTGGCTGTTGGTAATTTACATCCCACCCATCAGCATAAGAAGGCTCCCAGTTCTCCATGGCCAGTCATGCCTTTGTGGATTTTACACTTTTTTCAGATGGCCCTTTTGACCGGGGGGCAGTGAGACTTCATTGTAGTGCAGATTTCCTTTGCAAGCTTGCTTGGTTGGCCAAAAAGGGCGTATGCGTTTTTTCCTGAATATATTCAGGAAAAAACGCATACGCCCTTTTTGGCCAAGTGCATCATTGTGGACGTTCTGCCTCTTTTCCTATGCTTTACATGCAATTCCAGTCTACCTCCTGAAATCGGTTTCCTGCAATTCTGCCCCGCTTTCAAGTCCTCTTGGCAGCCTTACTTCAATATATTTTTGGACGATAGCTGTCATTTATAACTCTGCAGGTTTGTGAATAACAGTGCCCCTGAGCTCCTTTCTTCAACTCGCTTTCTTGTGAGCTGGCCGCAACACCGCAGGATTGCTTCAGGCCCTAGTGTGGTTCCGGCATGGCTCGCTGAGCCTTTGGTTAATTCCTCTTCCTGGTGGGAAATGAGAGTTAAATTTGCCCGTCCAGACAGCTCCAGCTACTCTCTCATTGGTTCTCCCTATTCCTGTTCATTTTCCGCAGAAATTGCAAACTGGGCCAAACAGGAGGTTAAAGGCACTGACTCTCCAAGTGGGGAGAGTGTTAGTAAAGCGTCTGGAATGTTGCACCCGAGTACCAGGGGACGAAAACTGAGACACATTTGAACACGTTTCCCGATCACACGGTGGATCATACTCTGGGTTCCACATGCATGTTTTAGCTGAAGGAAGAATCCCTTAAACCTGGAGAGTAGAGACATGGAATGGGTACCATGCAATATGACTTCAAAGGGTCTGCATTTGCTCACCGAACCTCACCAATCCTATCACTGCTGCGTTTATGCTGCTGTACACACGCTTGATTCTCTTTCAGAGACATATAAATCCATAGGTTTTAAGATTCTTACTAGTCAGGTATATTCTTAGGCGTTTAATATGGGGTGTTGAGTCCACTTCGTTGAGCAAGCAGTAGCTCTTGTCTATTACATATTTGGCTTATGGAAAGGTATCTGTGCTAATTTCAATCTCTGGTTTTATGCAGCACCCCAACTCACCTTTCCCCTTAAGCAAGCATAAGTTGGTTTTCTACATTTGAGACCCTATTCTGTTTTGTAATTCAGTTCCTGTGTAGCCAAGTTTACATTCCGTGTATTAGTGATATCTTATGATGTTTCTTTTTCTGTGTGACTTATTTCACTTAGAATCATCTTACCTGAATCCACTCATTATGCTGCTACTGGCCTGATGACATAGATTTCATTGCTGAGTGATATTGCATTGTACGTAAGTACCACAACTTCTTTATCCATTTTTCGCTTTCTGCGATATTGAACTTGTACCGTAAACGAGGTTCTTGTAAACAGAGCCGTCCGAAACTTTGGGGTGGCTGTGTCTTTTTGATTTTAATTTCCCTAAGCTATAGGACCATAAGTGGAAGTGCCCTAGGCTCTGTTGCTTTGTTTTTTAGATGTTTCAGGAAACACCATACACTTCTCCAGAGTGGCTGTTGGTAATTTACATCCCGCCCATCAGCATAAGAAGGCTCCCAGTTCTCCATGGCCTGTCCTGCCTTTGTGGATTTTACACTTTTTTCAGATGGCCCTTTTGACCGGGGGGCAGTGAGACTTCATTGTAGTGCAGATTTCCTTTGCAAGCTTGCTTGGTTGGCCAAAAAGGGCGTATGCGTTTTTTCCTGAATATATTCAGGAAAAAACGCATACGCCCTTTTTGGCCAAGTGCATCATTGTGGACGTTCTGCCTCTTTTCCTATGCTTTACATGCAATTCCAGTCTACCTCCTGAAATCGGTTTCCTGCAATTCTGCCCCGCTTTCAAGTCCTCTTGGCAGCCTTACTTCAATATATTTTTGGACGATAGCTGTCATTTATAACTCTGCAGGTTTGTGAATAACAGTGCCCCTGAGCTCCTTTCTTCAACTCGCTTTCTTGTGAGCTGGCCGCAACACCGCATGATTGCTTCAGGCCCTAGTGTGGTTCCGGCATGGCTTGCTGAGCCTTTGGTTAATTCCTCTTCCTGGTGGGAAATGAGAGTTAAATTTGCCCGTCCAGACAGCTCCAGCTACTCTCTCATTGGTTCTCCCTATTCCTGTTCATTTTCCGCAGAAATTGCAAACTGGGCCAAACAGGAGTTTAAAGGCACTGACTCTCCAAGTGGGGAGAGTGTTAGTAAAGCGTCTGGAATGTTGCACCCGAGTACCAGGGGACGAAAACTGAGACACATTTGAACACGTTTCCCGATCACACGGTGGATCATACTCTGGGTTCCACATGCATGTTTTAGCTGAAGGAAGAATCCCTTAAACCTGGAGAGTTGAGACCCATGGAATGGGTACCATGCAATATGACTTCAAAGGGTCTGCATTTGCTCACTGAACCTCACCAATCCTATCACTGCTGCGTTTATGCCGCTGTACACACGCTTGATTCTCTTTCGGAGACATATAAATCCATAGGTTTTAAGATTCTTACTAGTCAGGTATATTCTTAGGCGTTTAATATGGGGTGTTGAGTCCACTTCGTTGAGCAAGCAGTAGCTCTTGTCTATTACATATTTGGCTTATGGAAAGGTATCTGTGCTAATTTCAATCTCTGATTTTATGCAGCACCCCAACTCACCTTTACCCTTAAGCAAGCATAAGTTGGTTTTCTACATTTGAGACCCTATTCTCTTTTGTAATTCAGTTCCTGTGTAGCCAAGTTTACATTCCGTGTATTAGTGATATCTTATGATGTTTCTTTTTCTGTGTGACTTATTTCACTTAGAATCATCGTACCTGAATCCACTCATTATGCTGCTACTGGCCTGATGACATAGATTTCATTGCTGAGTGATATTGCATTGTACGTAAGTACCTCAACTTCTTTATCCATTTCTCGCTTTCTGCGATATTGAACTTGTACCGTAAATGCGGTTCTTGTAAGCAGAGCCGTCCCAAACTTTGGAGAGGCTGTGTCTTTTTGATTTTAATTTCCCTAAGCTATAGGACCATAAGTGGAAGTGCCCTAGGCTCTGTTGCTTTGTTTTTTAGATGTTTCAGGAAACACCATACACTTCTCCAGAGTGGCTGTTGGTAATTTACATCCCGCCCATCAGCATAACAAGGCTCCCAGTTCTCCATGGCCTGTCCTGCCTTTGTGGATTTTACACTTTTTTCAGATGGCCCTTTTGACCGGGGGGCAGTGAGACTTCATTGTAGTGCAGATTTCCTTTGCAAGCTTGCTTGGTTGGCCAAAAAGGGCGTATGCGTTTTTTCCTGAATATATTCAGGAAAAAACGCATACGCCCTTTTTGGCCAAGTGCATCATTGTGGACGTTCTGCCTCTTTTCCTATGCTTTACATGCAATTCCAGTCTACCTCCTGAAATCGGTTTCCTGCAATTCTGCCCCGCTTTCAAGTCCTCTTGGCAGCCTTACTTCAATATATTTTTGGACGATAGCTGTCATTTATAACTCTGCAGGTTTGTGAATAACAGTGCCCCTGAGCTCCTTTCTTCAACTCGCTTTCTTGTGAGCTGGCCGCAACACCGCAGGATTGCTTCAGGCCCTAGTGTGGTTCCGGCATGGCTCGCTGAGCCTTTGGTTAATTCCTCTTCCTGGTGGGAAATGAGAGTTAAATTTGCCCGTCCAGACAGCTCCAGCTACTCTCTCATTGGTTCTCCCTATTCCTGTTCATTTTCCGCAGAAATTGCAAACTGGGCCAAACAGGAGGTTAAAGGCACTGACTCTTCAACTGGGGAGAGTGTTAGTAAAGCGTCTGGAATGTTGCACCCGAGTACCAGGGGACGAAAACTGAGACACATTTGAACACGTTTCCCGATCACACGGTGGATCATACTCTGGGTTCCACATGCATGTTTTAGCTGAAGGAAGAATCCCTTAAACCTGGAGAGTTGAGAACCATGGAATGGGTACCATGCAATATGACTTCAAAGGGTCTGCATTTGCTCACCGAACCTCACCAATCCTATCACTGCTGCGTTTATGCCGCTGTACACACGCTTGATTCTCTTTCGGAGACATATAAATCCATAGGTTTTAAGATTCTTACTAGTCAGGTATATTCTTAGGCGTTTAATATGGGGTGTTGAGTCCACTTCGTTGAGCAAGCAGTAGCTCTTGTCTATTACATATTTGGCTTATGGAAAGGTATCTGTGCTAATTTCAATCTCTGGTTTTATGCAGCACCCCAACTCACCTTTACCCTTAAGCAAGCATAAGTTGGTTTTCTACATTTGAGACCCTATTCTGTTTTGTAATTCAGTTCCTGTGTAGCCAAGTTTACATTCCGTGTATTAGTGATATCTTATGATGTTTCTTTTTCTGTGTGACTTATTTCACTTAGAATCATCGTACCTGAACCCACTCATTATGCTGCTACAGGCCTGATGACATAGATTTCATTGCTGAGTGATATTGCATTGTACGTAAGTACCTCAACTTCTTTATCCATTTCTCGCTTTCTGCGATATTGAACTTGTACCGTAAATGCGGTTCTTGTAAGCAGAGCCGTCCCAAACTTTGGAGTGGCTGTGTCTTTTTGATTTTAATTTCCCTAAGCTATAGGACCATAAGTGGAAGTGCCCTAGGCTCTGTTGCTTTGTTTTTTAGATGTTTCAGGAAACACCATACACTTCTCCAGAGTGGCTGTTGGTAATTTACATCCCGCCCATCAGCATAAGAAGGCTCCCAGTTCTCCATGGCCTGTCCTGCCTTTCTGGATTTTACACTTTTTTCAGATGGCCCTTTTGACCGGGGGGCAGTGAGACTTCATTGTAGTGCAGATTTCCTTTGCAAGCTTGCTTGGTTGGCCAAAAAGGGCGTATGCGTTTTTTCCTGAATATATTCAGGAAAAAACGCATACGCCCTTTTTGGCCAAGTGCATCATTGTGGACGTTCTGCCTCTTTTCCTATGCTTTACATGCAATTCCAGTCTACCTCCTGAAATCGGTTTCCTGCAATTCTGCCCCGCTTTCAAGTCCTCTTGGCAGCCTTACTTCAATATATTTTTGGACGATAGCTGTCATTTATAACTCTGCAGGTTTGTGAATAACAGTGCCCCTGAGCTCCTTTTTCAACTCGCTTTCTTGTGAGCTGGCCGCAACACCGCAGGATTGCTTCAGGCCCTAGTGTGGTTCCGGCATGGCTCGCTGAGCCTTTGGTTAATTCCTCTTCCTGGTGGGAAATGAGAGTTAAATTTGCCCGTCCAGACAGCTCCAGCTACTCTCTCATTGGTTCTCCCTATTCCTGTTCATTTTCCGCAGAAATTGCAAACTGGGCCAAACAGGAGTTTAAAGGCACTGACTCTCCAAGTGGGGAGAGTGTTAGTAAAGCGTCTGGAATGTTGCACCCGAGTACCAGGGGACGAAATCTGAGACACATTTGAACACGTTTCCCGATCACACGGTGGATCATACTCTGGGTTCCACATGCATGTTTTAGCTGAAGGAAGAATCCCTTAAACCTGGAGAGTTGAGACCCATGGAATGGGTACCATGCAATATGACTTCAAAGGGTCTGCATTTGCTCACCGAACCTCACCAATATTATCACTGCTGCATTTATGCCGCTGTACACACGCTTGATTCTCTTTCGGAGACATATAAATCCATAGGTTTTAAGATTCTTACTAGTCAGGTATATTCTTAGGCGTTTAATATGGGGTGTTGAGTCCACTTCGTTGAGCAAGCAGTAGCTCTTGTCTATTACATATTTGGCTTATGGAAAGGTATCTGTGCTAATTTCAATCTCTGGTTTTATGCAGCACCCCAACTCACCTTTCCCCTTAAGCAAGCATAAGTTGGTTTTCTACATTTGAGACCCTATTCTGTTTTGTAATTCAGTTCCTGTGTAGCCAAGTTTACATTCCGTGTATTAGTGATATCTTATGATGTTTCTTTTTCTGTGTGACTTATTTCACTTAGAATCATCTTACCTGAATCCACTCATTATGCTGCTACTGGCCTGATGACATAGATTTCATTGCTGAGTGATATTGCATTGTACGTAAGTACCACAACTTCTTTATCCATTTTTCGCTTTCTGCGATATTGAACTTGTACCGTAAACGAGGTTCTTGTAAACAGAGCCGTCCGAAACTTTGGGGTGGCTGTGTCTTTTTGATTTTAATTTCCCTAAGCTATAGGACCATAAGTGGAAGTGCCCTAGGCTCTGTTGCTTTGTTTTTTAGATGTTTCAGGAAACACCATACACTTCTCCAGAGTGGCTGTTGGTAATTTACATCCCGCCCATCAGCATAAGAAGGCTCCCAGTTCTCCATGGCCTGTCCTGCCTTTGTGGATTTTACACTTTTTTCAGATGGCCCTTTTGACCGGGGGGCAGTGAGACTTCATTGTAGTGCAGATTTCCTTTGCAAGCTTGCTTGGTTGGCCAAAAAGGGCGTATGCGTTTTTTCCTGAATATATTCAGGAAAAAACGCATACGCCCTTTTTGGCCAAGTGCATCATTGTGGACGTTCTGCCTCTTTTCCTATGCTTTACATGCAATTCCAGTCTACCTCCTGAAATCGGTTTCCTGCAATTCTGCCCCGCTTTCAAGTCCTCTTGGCAGCCTTACTTCAATATATTTTTGGACGATAGCTGTCATTTATAACTCTGCAGGTTTGTGAATAACAGTGCCCCTGAGCTCCTTTCTTCAACTCGCTTTCTTGTGAGCTGGCCGCAACACCGCATGATTGCTTCAGGCCCTAGTGTGGTTCCGGCATGGCTTGCTGAGCCTTTGGTTAATTCCTCTTCCTGGTGGGAAATGAGAGTTAAATTTGCCCGTCCAGACAGCTCCAGCTACTCTCTCATTGGTTCTCCCTATTCCTGTTCATTTTCCGCAGAAATTGCAAACTGGGCCAAACAGGAGTTTAAAGGCACTGACTCTCCAAGTGGGGAGAGTGTTAGTAAAGCGTCTGGAATGTTGCACCCGAGTACCAGGGGACGAAAACTGAGACACATTTGAACACGTTTCCCGATCACACGGTGGATCATACTCTGGGTTCCACATGCATGTTTTAGCTGAAGGAAGAATCCCTTAAACCTGGAGAGTTGAGACCCATGGAATGGGTACCATGCAATATGACTTCAAAGGGTCTGCATTTGCTCACTGAACCTCACCAATCCTATCACTGCTGCGTTTATGCCGCTGTACACACGCTTGATTCTCTTTCGGAGACATATAAATCCATAGGTTTTAAGATTCTTACTAGTCAGGTATATTCTTAGGCGTTTAATATGGGGTGTTGAGTCCACTTCGTTGAGCAAGCAGTAGCTCTTGTCTATTACATATTTGGCTTATGGAAAGGTATCTGTGCTAATTTCAATCTCTGATTTTATGCAGCACCCCAACTCACCTTTACCCTTAAGCAAGCATAAGTTGGTTTTCTACATTTGAGACCCTATTCTCTTTTGTAATTCAGTTCCTGTGTAGCCAAGTTTACATTCCGTGTATTAGTGATATCTTATGATGTTTCTTTTTCTGTGTGACTTATTTCACTTAGAATCATCGTACCTGAATCCACTCATTATGCTGCTACTGGCCTGATGACATAGATTTCATTGCTGAGTGATATTGCATTGTACGTAAGTACCTCAACTTCTTTATCCATTTCTCGCTTTCTGCGATATTGAACTTGTACCGTAAATGCGGTTCTTGTAAGCAGAGCCGTCCCAAACTTTGGAGAGGCTGTGTCTTTTTGATTTTAATTTCCCTAAGCTATAGGACCATAAGTGGAAGTGCCCTAGGCTCTGTTGCTTTGTTTTTTAGATGTTTCAGGAAACACCATACACTTCTCCAGAGTGGCTGTTGGTAATTTACATCCCGCCCATCAGCATAACAAGGCTCCCAGTTCTCCATGGCCTGTCCTGCCTTTGTGGATTTTACACTTTTTTCAGATGGCCCTTTTGACCGGGGGGCAGTGAGACTTCATTGTAGTGCAGATTTCCTTTGCAAGCTTGCTTGGTTGGCCAAAAAGGGCGTATGCGTTTTTTCCTGAATATATTCAGGAAAAAACGCATACGCCCTTTTTGGCCAAGTGCATCATTGTGGACGTTCTGCCTCTTTTCCTATGCTTTACATGCAATTCCAGTCTACCTCCTGAAATCGGTTTCCTGCAATTCTGCCCCGCTTTCAAGTCCTCTTGGCAGCCTTACTTCAATATATTTTTGGACGATAGCTGTCATTTATAACTCTGCAGGTTTGTGAATAACAGTGCCCCTGAGCTCCTTTCTTCAACTCGCTTTCTTGTGAGCTGGCCGCAACACCGCAGGATTGCTTCAGGCCCTAGTGTGGTTCCGGCATGGCTCGCTGAGCCTTTGGTTAATTCCTCTTCCTGGTGGGAAATGAGAGTTAAATTTGCCCGTCCAGACAGCTCCAGCTACTCTCTCATTGGTTCTCCCTATTCCTGTTCATTTTCCGCAGAAATTGCAAACTGGGCCAAACAGGAGGTTAAAGGCACTGACTCTTCAACTGGGGAGAGTGTTAGTAAAGCGTCTGGAATGTTGCACCCGAGTACCAGGGGACGAAAACTGAGACACATTTGAACACGTTTCCCGATCACACGGTGGATCATACTCTGGGTTCCACATGCATGTTTTAGCTGAAGGAAGAATCCCTTAAACCTGGAGAGTTGAGAACCATGGAATGGGTACCATGCAATATGACTTCAAAGGGTCTGCATTTGCTCACCGAACCTCACCAATCCTATCACTGCTGCGTTTATGCCGCTGTACACACGCTTGATTCTCTTTCGGAGACATATAAATCCATAGGTTTTAAGATTCTTACTAGTCAGGTATATTCTTAGGCGTTTAATATGGGGTGTTGAGTCCACTTCGTTGAGCAAGCAGTAGCTCTTGTCTATTACATATTTGGCTTATGGAAAGGTATCTGTGCTAATTTCAATCTCTGGTTTTATGCAGCACCCCAACTCACCTTTACCCTTAAGCAAGCATAAGTTGGTTTTCTACATTTGAGACCCTATTCTGTTTTGTAATTCAGTTCCTGTGTAGCCAAGTTTACATTCCGTGTATTAGTGATATCTTATGATGTTTCTTTTTCTGTGTGACTTATTTCACTTAGAATCATCGTACCTGAACCCACTCATTATGCTGCTACAGGCCTGATGACATAGATTTCATTGCTGAGTGATATTGCATTGTACGTAAGTACCTCAACTTCTTTATCCATTTCTCGCTTTCTGCGATATTGAACTTGTACCGTAAATGCGGTTCTTGTAAGCAGAGCCGTCCCAAACTTTGGAGTGGCTGTGTCTTTTTGATTTTAATTTCCCTAAGCTATAGGACCATAAGTGGAAGTGCCCTAGGCTCTGTTGCTTTGTTTTTTAGATGTTTCAGGAAACACCATACACTTCTCCAGAGTGGCTGTTGGTAATTTACATCCCGCCCATCAGCATAAGAAGGCTCCCAGTTCTCCATGGCCTGTCCTGCCTTTCTGGATTTTACACTTTTTTCAGATGGCCCTTTTGACCGGGGGGCAGTGAGACTTCATTGTAGTGCAGATTTCCTTTGCAAGCTTGCTTGGTTGGCCAAAAAGGGCGTATGCGTTTTTTCCTGAATATATTCAGGAAAAAACGCATACGCCCTTTTTGGCCAAGTGCATCATTGTGGACGTTCTGCCTCTTTTCCTATGCTTTACATGCAATTCCAGTCTACCTCCTGAAATCGGTTTCCTGCAATTCTGCCCCGCTTTCAAGTCCTCTTGGCAGCCTTACTTCAATATATTTTTGGACGATAGCTGTCATTTATAACTCTGCAGGTTTGTGAATAACAGTGCCCCTGAGCTCCTTTTTCAACTCGCTTTCTTGTGAGCTGGCCGCAACACCGCAGGATTGCTTCAGGCCCTAGTGTGGTTCCGGCATGGCTCGCTGAGCCTTTGGTTAATTCCTCTTCCTGGTGGGAAATGAGAGTTAAATTTGCCCGTCCAGACAGCTCCAGCTACTCTCTCATTGGTTCTCCCTATTCCTGTTCATTTTCCGCAGAAATTGCAAACTGGGCCAAACAGGAGTTTAAAGGCACTGACTCTCCAAGTGGGGAGAGTGTTAGTAAAGCGTCTGGAATGTTGCACCCGAGTACCAGGGGACGAAATCTGAGACACATTTGAACACGTTTCCCGATCACACGGTGGATCATACTCTGGGTTCCACATGCATGTTTTAGCTGAAGGAAGAATCCCTTAAACCTGGAGAGTTGAGACCCATGGAATGGGTACCATGCAATATGACTTCAAAGGGTCTGCATTTGCTCACCGAACCTCACCAATATTATCACTGCTGCATTTATGCCGCTGTACACACGCTTGATTCTCTTTCGGAGACATATAAATCCATAGGTTTTAAGATTCTTACTAGTCAGGTATATTCTTAGGCGTTTAATATGGGGTGTTGAGTCCACTTCGTTGAGCAAGCAGTAGCTCTTGTCTATTACATATTTGGCTTATGGAAAGGTATCTGTGCTAATTTCAATCTCTGGTTTTATGCAGCACCCCAACTCACCTTTACCCTTAAGCAAGCATAAGTTGGTTTTCTACATTTGAGACCCTATTCTCTTTTGTAATTCAGTTCCTGTGTAGCCAAGTTTACATTCCGTGTATTAGTGATATCTTATGATGTTTCTTTTTCTGTGTGACTTATTTCACTTAGAATCATCGTACCTGAACCCACTCATTATGCTGCTACAGGCCTGATGACATAGATTTCATTGCTGAGTGATATTGCATTGTACGTAAGTACCTCAACTTCTTTATCCATTTCTCGCTTTCTGCGATATTGAACTTGTACCGTAAATGCGGTTCTTGTAAGCAGAGCCGTCCCAAACTTTGGAGTGGCTGTGTCTTTTTGATTTTAATTTCCCTAAGCTATAGGACCATAAGTGGAAGTGCCCTAGGCTCTGTTGCTTTGTTTTTTAGATGTTTCAGGAAACACCATACACTTCTCCAGAGTGGCTGTTGGTAATTTACATCCCGCCCATCAGCATAACAAGGCTCCCAGTTCTCCATGGCCTGTCCTGCCTTTCTGGATTTTACACTTTTTTCAGATGGCCCTTTTGACCGGGGGGCAGTGAGACTTCATTGTAGTGCAGATTTCCTTTGCAAGCTTGCTTGGTTGGCCAAAAAGGGCGTATGCGTTTTTTCCTGAATATATTCAGGAAAAAACGCATACGCCCTTTTTGGCCAAGTGCATCATTGTGGACGTTCTGCCTCTTTTCCTATGCTTTACATGCAATTCCAGTCTACCTCCTGAAATCGGTTTCCTGCAATTCTGCCCCGCTTTCAAGTCCTCTTGGCAGCCTTACTTCAATATATTTTTGGACGATAGCTGTCATTTAGAACTCTGCAGGTGTGTGAATTACAGGGCCCTTGAGCTCCTTTCTTCAACTCGCTTTCTTGTGAGCTGGCCGCAACACCGCAGGATTGCTTCAGGCCCTAGTGTGGTTCCGGCATGGCTCGCTGAGCCTTTGGTTAATTCCTCTTCCTGGTGGGAAATGAGAGTTAAATTTGCCCGTCCAGACAGCTCCAGCTACTCTCTCATTGGTTCTCCCTATTCCTGTTCATTTTCCGCAGAAATTGCAAACTGGGCCAAACAGGAGGTTAAAGGCACTGACTCTCCAAGTGGGGAGAGTGTTAGTAAAGCGTCTGGAATGTTGCACCCGAGTACCAGGGGACGAAAACTGAGACACATTTGAACACGTTTCCCGATCACACGGTGGATCATACTCTGGGTTCCACATGCATGTTTTAGCTGAAGGAAGAATCCCTTAAACCTGGAGAGTTGAGAACCATGGAATGGGTACCATGCAATATGACTTCAAAGGGTCTGCATTTGCTCACCGAACCTCACCAATCCTATCACTGCTGCGTTTATGCCGCTGTACACACGCTTGATTCTCTTTCGGAGACATATAAATCCATAGGTTTTAAGATTCTTACTAGTCAGGTATATTCTTAGGCGTTTAATATGGGGTGTTGAGTCCACTTCGTTGAGCAAGCAGTAGCTCTTGTCTATTACATATTTGGCTTATGGAAAGGTATCTGTGCTAATTTCAATCTCTGGTTTTATGCAGCACCCCAACTCACCTTTACCCTTAAGCAAGCATAAGTTGGTTTTCTACATTTGAGACCCTATTCTCTTTTGTAATTCAGTTCCTGTGTAGCCAAGTTTACATTCCGTGTATTAGTGATATCTTATGATGTTTCTTTTTCTGTGTGACTTATTTCACTTAGAATCATCGTACCTGAACCCACTCATTATGCTGCTACAGGCCTGATGACATAGATTTCATTGCTGAGTGATATTGCATTGTACGTAAGTACCTCAACTGCTTTATCCATTTCTCGCTTTCTGCGATATTGAACTTGTACCGTAAATGCGGTTCTTGTAAGCAGAGCCGTCCCAAACTTTGGAGTGGCTGTGTCTTTTTGATTTTAATTTCCCTAAGCTATAGGACCATAAGTGGAAGTGCCCTAGGCTCTGTTGCTTTGTTTTTTAGATGTTTCAGGAAACACCATACACTTCTCCAGAGTGGCTGTTGGTAATGTACATCCCGCCCATCAGCATAAGAAGGCTCCCAGTTCTCCATGGCCTGTCCTGCCTTTCTGGATTTTACACTTTTTTCAGATGGCCCTTTTGACCGGGGGGCAGTGAGACTTCATTGTAGTGCAGATTTCCTTTGCAAGCTTGCTTGGTTGGCCAAAAAGGGCGTATGCGTTTTTTCCTGAATATATTCAGGAAAAAACGCATACGCCCTTTTTGGCCAAGTGCATCATTGTGGACGTTCTGCCTCTTTTCCTATGCTTTACATGCAATTCCAGTCTACCTCCTGAAATCGGTTTCCTGCAATTCTGCCCCGCTTTCAAGTCCTCTTGGCAGCCTTACTTCAATATATTTTTGGACGATAGCTGTCATTTATAACTCTGCAGGTTTGTGAATAACAGTGCCCCTGAGCTCCTTTCTTCAACTCGCTTTCTTGTGAGCTGGCCGCAACACCGCAGGATTGCTTCAGGCCCTAGTGTGGTTCCGGCATGGCTCGCTGAGCCTTTGGTTAATTCCTCTTCCTGGTGGGAAATGAGAGTTAAATTTGCCCGTCCAGACAGCTCCAGCTACTCTCTCATTGGTTCTCCCTATTCCTGTTCATTTTCCGCAGAAATTGCAAACTGGGCCAAACAGGAGTTTAAAGGCACTGACTCTCCAAGTGGGGAGAGTGTTAGTAAAGCGTCTGGAATGTTGCACCCGAGTACCAGGGGACGAAAACTGAGACACATTTGAACACGTTTCCCGATCACACGGTGGATCATACTCTGGGTTCCACATGCATGTTTTAGCTGAAGGAAGAATCCCTTAAACCTGGAGAGTTGAGAACCATGGAATGGGTACCATGCAATATGACTTCAAAGGGTCTGCATTTGCTCACCGAACCTCACCAATCCTATCACTGCTGCGTTTATGCCACTGTACACACGCTTGATTCTCTTTCGGAGACATATAAATCCATAGGTTTTAAGATTCTTACTAGTCAGGTATATTCTTAGGCGTTTAATATGGGGTGTTGAGTCCACTTCGTTGAGCAAGCAGTAGCTCTTGTCTATTACATATTTGGCTTATGGAAAGGTATCTGTGCTAATTTCAATCTCTGGTTTTATGCAGCACCCCAACTCACCTTTACCCTTAAGCAAGCATAAGTTGGTTTTCTACATTTGAGACCCTATTCTGTTTTGTAATTCAGTTCCTGTGTAGCCAAGTTTACATTCCGTGTATTAGTGATATCTTATGATGTTTCTTTTTCTGTGTGACTTATTTCACTTAGAATCATCGTACCTGAATCCACTCATTATGCTGCTACAGGCCTGATGACATAGATTTCATTGCTGAGTGATATTGCATTGTACGTAAGCACCTCAACTTCTTTATCCATTTCTCGCTTTCTGCGATATTGAACTTGTACCGTAAATGCGGTTCTTGTAAGCAGAGCCGTCCCAAACTTTGGAGTGGCTGTGTCTTTTTGATTTTAATTTCCCTAAGCTATAGGACCATAAGTGGAAGTGCCCTAGGCTCTGTTGCTTTGTTTTTTAGATGTTTCAGGAAACACCACACACTTCTCCAGAGTGGCTGTTGGTAATTTACATCCCACCCATCAGCATAAGAAGGCTCCCAGTTCTCCATGGCCAGTCATGCCTTTGTGGATTTTACACTTTTTTCAGATGGCCCTTTTGACCGGGGGGCAGTGAGACTTCATTGTAGTGCAGATTTCCTTTGCAAGCTTGCTTGGTTGGCCAAAAAGGGCGTATGCGTTTTTTCCTGAATATATTCAGGAAAAAACGCATACGCCCTTTTTGGCCAAGTGCATCATTGTGGACGTTCTGCCTCTTTTCCTATGCTTTACATGCAATTCCAGTCTACCTCCTGAAATCGGTTTCCTGCAATTCTGCCCCGCTTTCAAGTCCTCTTGGCAGCCTTACTTCAATATATTTTTGGACGATAGCTGTCATTTATAACTCTGCAGGTTTGTGAATAACAGTGCCCCTGAGCTCCTTTCTTCAACTCGCTTTCTTGTGAGCTGGCCGCAACACCGCAGGATTGCTTCAGGCCCTAGTGTGGTTCTGGTATGGCTCGCTGAGCCTTTGGTTAATTCCTCTTCCTGGTGGGAAATGAGAGTTAAATTTGCCCGTCCAGACAGCTCCAGCTACTCTCTCATTGGTTCTCCCTATTCCTGTTCATTTTCCGCAGAAATTGCAAACTGGGCCAAACAGGAGTTTAAAGGCACTGACTCTCCAAGTGGGGAGAGTGTTAGTAAAGCGTCTGGAATGTTGCACCCGAGTACCAGGGGACGAAATCTGAGACACATTTGAACACGTTTCCCGATCACACGGTGGATCATACTCTGGGTTCCACATGCATGTTTTAGCTGAAGGAAGAATCCCTTAAACCTGGAGAGTTGAGACCCATGGAATGGGTACCATGCAATATGACTTCAAAGGGTCTGCATTTGCTCACCGAACCTCACCAATCCTATCACTGCTGCATTTATGCCGCTGTACACACGCTTGATTCTCTTTCGGAGACATATAAATCCATAGGTTTTAAGATTCTTACTAGTCAGGTATATTCTTAGGCGTTTAATATGGGGTGTTGAGTCCACTTCGTTGAGCAAGCAGTAGCTCTTGTCTATTACATATTTGGCTTATGGAAAGGTATCTGTGCTAATTTCAATCTCTGGTTTTATGCAGCACCCCAACTCACCTTTCCCCTTAAGCAAGCATAAGTTGGTTTTCTACATTTGAGACCCTATTCTGTTTTGTACTTCAGTTCCTGTGTAGCCAAGTTTATATTCCGTGTATTAGTGATACCTTATGATGTTTCTTTTTCTGTGTGACTTATTTCACTTAGAATCATCGTACCTGAATACACTCATTATGCTGCTACTGGCCTGATGACATAGATTTCATTGCTGAGTGATATTGCATTGTACGTAAGTACCACAAATTCTTTATCCATTTTTCACTTTCTGCGATATTGAACTTGTACCGTAAACGAGGTTCTTGTAAACAGAGACTTCCCAAACTTTGGGGTGGCTGTGTCTTTTTGATTTTAATTTCCCTAATCTATAGGACCATAAGTGGAAGTGCCCTAGGCTCTGTTGCTTTGTGTTTTAGATGTTTCAGGAAACACCATACAATTCTCTAGAGTGGCTGTTGGCAATTTACATCCCGCCCATCAGCATAACAAGGCTCCCAGTTCTCCATGGCCTGTCCTGCCTTTGTGGATTTTACACGTTTTTCAGATGGCCCTTTTGACCGGGGGGCAGTGAGACTTCATTGTAGTGCAGATTTCCTTTGCAAGCTTGCTTGGTTGGCCAAAAAGGGCGTATGCGTTTTTTCCTGAATATATTCAGGAAAAAACGCATACGCCCTTTTTGGCCAAGTGCATCATTGTGGACGTTCTGCCTCTTTTCCTATGCTTTACATGCAATTCCAGTCTACCTCCTGAAATCGGTTTCCTGCAATTCTGCCCCGCTTTCAAGTCCTCTTGGCAGCCTTACTTCAATATATTTTTGGACGATAGCTGTCATTTATAACTCTGCAGGTTTGTGAATAACAGTGCCCCTGAGCTCCTTTCTTCAACTCGCTTTCTTGTGAGCTGGCCGCAACACCGCAGGATTGCTTCAGGCCCTAGTGTGGTTCCGGCATGGCTCGCTGAGCCTTTGGTTAATTCCTCTTCCTGGTGGGAAATGAGAGTTAAATTTGCCCGTCCAGACAGCTCCAGCTACTCTCTCATTGGTTCTCCCTATTCCTGTTCATTTTCCGCAGAAATTGCAAACTGGGCCAAACAGGAGTTTAAAGGCACTGACTCTCCAAGTGGGGAGAGTGTTAGTAAAGCGTCTGGAATGTTGCACCCGAGTACCAGGGGACGAAAACTGAGACACATTTGAACACGTTTCCCGATCACACGGTGGATCATACTCTGGGTTCCACATGCATGTTTTAGCTGAAGGAAGAATCCCTTAAACCTGGAGAGTTGAGAACCATGGAATGGGTACCATGCAATATGACTTCAAAGGGTCTGCATTTGCTCACCGAACCTCACCAATCCTATCACTGCTGCGTTTATGCCGCTGTACACACGCTTGATTCTCTTTCGGAGACATATAAATCCATAGGTTTTAAGATTCTTACTAGTCAGGTATATTCTTAGGCGTTTAATATGGGGTGTTGAGTCCACTTCGTTGAGCAAGCAGTAGCTCTTGTCTATTACATATTTGGCTTATGGAAAGGTATCTGTGCTAATTTCAATCTCTGGTTTTATGCAGCACCCCAACTCACCTTTCCCCTTAAGCAAGCATAAGTTGGTTTTCTACATTTGAGACCCTATTCTGTTTTGTACTTCAGTTCCTGTGTAGCCAAGTTTACATTCCGTGTATTAGTGATATCTTATGATGTTTCTTTTTCTGTGTGACTTATTTCACTTAGAATCATCGTACCTGAATCCACTCATTATGCTGCTACTGGCCTGATGACATAGATTTCATTGCTGAGTGATATTGCATTGTACGTAAGTACCGCAACTTCTTTATCCATTTTTCGCTTTCTGCGATATTGAACTTGTACCGTAAACGAGGTTCTTGTAAACAGAGCCGTCCCAAACTTTGGGGTGGCTGTGTCTTTTTGATTTTAATTTCCCTAAGCTATAGGACCATAAGTGGAAGTGCCCTAGGCTCTCTTGCTTTGTTTTTTAGATGTTTCAGGAAACACCATACACTTCTCCAGAGTGGCTGTTGGCAATTTACATCCCGCCCATCAGCATAACAAGGCTCCCAGTTCTCCATGGCCTGTCCTGCCTTTCTGGATTTTACACGTTTTTCAGATGGCCCTTGTGACCGGGGGGCAGTGAGACTTCATTGTAGTGCAGATTTCCTTTGCAAGCTTGCTTGGTTGGCCAAAAAGGGCGTATGCGTTTTTTCCTGAATATATTCAGGAAAAAACGCATATGCCCTTTTTGGCCAAGTGCATCATTGTGGACGTTCTGCCTCTTTTCCTATGCTTTACATGCAATTCCAGTCTACCTCCTGAAATCGGTTTCCTGCAATTCTGCCCCGCTTTCAAGTCCTCTTGGCAGCCTTACTTCAATATATTTTTGGACGATAGCTGTCATTTATAACTCTGCAGGTTTGTGAATAACAGTGCCCCTGAGCTCCTTTCTTCAACTCGCTTTCTTGTGAGCTGGCCGCAACACCGCAGGATTGCTTCAGGCCCTAGTGTGGTTCCGGCATGGCTCGCTGAGCCTCTGGTTAATTCCTCTTCCTGGTGGGAAATGAGAGTTAAATTTGCCCGTCCAGACACCTCCAGCTACTCTCTCATTGGTTCTCCCTATTCCTTTTCATTTTCCGCAGAAATTGCAAACTGGGCCAAACAGGAGTTTAAAGGCACTGACTCTCCAAGTGGGGAGAGTGTTAGTAAAGCGTCTGGAATGTTGCACCCGAGTACCAGGGGACGAAAACTGAGACACATTTGAACACGTTTCCCGATCACACGGTGGATCATACTCTGGGTTCCACATGCATGTTTTAGCTGAAGGAAGAATCCCTTAAACCTGGAGAGTTGAGACCCATGGAATGGGTACCATGCAATATGACTTCAAAGGGTCTGCATTTGCTCACCGAACCTCACCAATCCTATCACTGCTGCATTTATGCCGCTGTACACACGCTTGATTCTCTTTCGGAGACATATAAATCCATAGGTTTTAAGATTCTTACTAGTCAGGTATATTCTTAGGCGTTTAATATGGGGTGTTGAGTCCACTTCGTTGAGCAAGCAGTAGCTCTTGTCTATTACATATTTGGCTTATGGAAAGGTATCTGTGCTAATTTCAATCTCTGGTTTTATGCAGCACCCCAACTCACCTTTCCCCTTAAGCAAGCATAAGTTGGTTTTCTACATTTGAGACCCTATTCTGTTTGGTACTTCAGTTCCTGTGTAGCCAAGTTTATATTCCGTGTATTAGTGATACCTTATGATGTTTCTTTTTCTGTGTGACTTATTTCACTTAGAATCATCGTACCTGAATCCACTCATTATGCTGCTACTGGCCTGATGACATAGATTTCATTGCTGAGTGATATTGCATTGTACGTAAGTACCACAAATTCTTTATCCATTTTTCACTTTCTGCGATATTGAACTTGTACCGTAAACGAGGTTCTTGTAAACAGAGACTTCCCAAACTTTGGGGTGGCTGTGTCTTTTTGATTTTAATTTCCCTAATCTATAGGACCATAAGTGGAAGTGCCCTAGGCTCTGTTGCTTTGTGTTTTAGATGTTTCAGGAAACACCGTACACTTCTCTAGAGTGGCTGTTGGCAATTTACATCCCGCCCATCAGCATAACAAGGCTCCCAGTTCTCCATGGCCTGTCCTGCCTTTGTGGATTTTACACGTTTTTCAGATGGCCCTTTTGACCGGGGGGCAGTGAGACTTCATTGTAGTGCAGATTTCCTTTGCAAGCTTGCTTGGTTGGCCAAAAAGGGCGTATGCGTTTTTTCCTGAATATATTCAGGAAAAAACGCATACGCCCTTTTTGACCAAGTGCATCATTGTGGACGTTCTGCCTCTTTTCCTATGCTTTACATGCAATTCCAGTCTACCTCCTGAAATCGGTTTCCTGCAATTCTGCCCCGCTTTCAAGTCCTCTTGGCAGCCTTACTTCAATATATTTTTGGACGATAGCTGTCATTTATAACTCTGCAGGTTTGTGAATAACAGTGCCCCTGAGCTCCTTTCTTCAACTCGCTTTCTTGTGAGCTGGCCGCAACACCGCAGGATTGCTTCAGGCCCTAGTGTGGTTCCGGCATGGCTCGCTGAGCCTTTGGTTAATTCCTCTTCCTGGTGGGAAATGAGAGTTAAATTTGCCCGTCCAGACAGCTCCAGCTACTCTCTCATTGGTTCTCCCTATTCCTGTTCATTTTCCGCAGAAATTGCAAACTGGGCCAAACAGGAGTTTAAAGGCACTGACTCTCCAAGTGGGGAGAGTGTTAGTAAAGCGTCTGGAATGTTGCACCCGAGTACCAGGGGACGAAAACTGAGACACATTTGAACACGTTTCCCGATCACACGGTGGATCATACTCTGGGTTCCACATGCATGTTTTAGCTGAAGGAAGAATCCCTTAACACTGGAGAGTTGAGACCCATGGAATGGGTACCATGCAATATGACTTCAAATGGTCTGCATTTGCTCACCGAACCTCACCAATCCTATCACTGCTGCGTTTATGCCACTGTACACACGCTTGATTCTCTTTCGGAGACATATAAATCCATAGGTTTTAAGATTCTTACTAGTCAGGTATATTCTTAGGCGTTTAATATGGCGTGTTGAATCCACTTCGTTGAGAAAGGAGTACCTCTTCTCTGTTACATATTTGGCTTATGGAACGGCATCTGTGCTAATTTCAATCTCTGGTTTTATGCAGCAACCGAACCCACCTTTCCCCTTAAGCAAGCATAAGTTGGTTTTCTACATTTGAGACCCTGTTCCATTTTTGTAATTCAGTTCCTGTGTGGACAAGTTTACATTCCGTGTATTAGTGATATCTTATGATGTTTCTTTTTCTATGTGATTTATTTCACTTAGAATCATCGTACCTGAATCTACTCATTATGCTGCTAAGGGCCTGATGACATAGATTTCATTGCTGAGTGATATTGCATTGTACGTAAGTACCACAACTTCTTTATCCATTTCTCGCTTTCTGCGATATTGAACTTGTACCGTAAATGCGGTTCTTGTAAGCAGAGCCGTCCCAAACTTTGGGGTGGCTGTGTCTTTTTGATTTTAATTTCCCTAAGCTCTAGGACCATAAGTGGAAGTGCCCTAGGCTCTGTTGCTTTGTTTTTTAGATGTTTCAGGAAACACCATACACTTCTCCAGAGTGGCTGTTGACAATTTTCATCCTGCCCATCAGCATAACAAGGCTCCCAGTTCTCCATGGCCAGTCCTGCCTTTCTGGATTTTACACTTTTTTCAGATGGCCCTTTTGACCAGGGGGCAGTGAGACTTCATTGTATTGCAGATTTCCTTTGCAACCTTGCTTGGTTGGCCAAAAAGGGTGTATGCTTTTTTTCTTGAATATATTCAGGAAAAAACGCATACGCCCTTTTGGCCAAGTGCATCGTTGTGGACGTTCTGCCTCTTTTCCTATGCTTTACATGCAATTCCAGTCTACCTCCTGAAATCGGTTTCCTGCAATTCTGCCCCGCTTTCAAGTACTCTTGGCTGCCTTACTTCAATATATTTTTGGACGATAGCTGTCATTTATAACTCTGCAGGTTTGTGAATTACAGTGCCCCTGAGCTCCTTTCTTCAACTCGTTTTCTTGTGAGCTGGCCGCAACACCGAAGGATTGCTTCAGGCCCTAGTGTGGTTCCGGCATGGCACACTGAGCCTTTGGTTAATTCCACTTCCTGCTGGGAAATGAGAGTTAAATTTGCCCGTCCAGACACCTCCAGCTGCTCTCTCATTGGTTCTCCCTATTCCTGTTCCTTTTCCGCAGAAATTGCAAACTGGGCCAAACAGGAGTTTAAAGGCACTGACTCTCCAAGTGGGGAGAGTGTTAGTAAAGCGTCTGGAATGTTGCACCCGAGTACCAGGGGACGAAAACTGAGACACATTTGAACACGTTTCCTGATCACACGGTGGATCATACTCTGGGTTCCACATGCACGTTTTAGCTGAAGGAAGAATCCCTTAAACCTGGAGAGTTGAGAACGATGGAATGGGTACCATGCAATATGAATTCAAAGGGTCTGCATATGCTCACCGAACCTCACCAATCCTATCACTGCTGCTTTTATGTCGCTGTACACACACTGGATTCTCTTTTGGAGAGATATAAATCCATAGGTTTTAAGATTCTTACTAGTCAGGTATATTCTTAGGCGTTTAATATGGGGTGTTGAGTCCACTTCGTTGAGGAAGCAGTAGCTCTTCTCTATTACATATTTGGCTTATGGAAAGGTATCTGTGCTAATTTCAATCTCTGGTTTTATGCAGCACCCCAACTCACCTTTCCCTTTAAGCAAGCATAAGTTGGTTTTCTACATTTGAGACCCTATTCTGTTTTGTAATTCAGTTCCTGTGTAGCCAAGTTTACATTCCGTGTATTAGTGATACCTTATGATGTTTCTTTTTCTGTGTGACTTATTTCACTTAGAATCATCGTACCTGAATCCACTCATTATGCTGCTACTGGCCTGATGACATAGATTTCATTGCTGAGTGATATTGCATTGTACGTAAGTACCACAACTTCTTTATCCATTTTTCGCTTTCTGCGATATTGAACTTGTACCGTAAACGAGGTTCTTGTAAACAGAGCCGTCCCAAACTTTGGGGTGGCTGTGTCTTTTTGATTTTAATTTCCCTAAGCTATAGGACCATAAGTGGAAGTGCCCTAGGCTCTGTTGTTTTGTTTTTTAGATGTTTCAGGAAACACCATACACTTCTCCAGAGTGGCTGTTGGCAATTTGCATCACGCCCATCAGCATAACAAGGCTCCCAGTTCTCCATGGCCTGTCCTGCCTTTGTGGATTTTACACTTTTTTCAGATTGCCCTTTTGACCGGGGGGCAGTGAGACTTCATTGTAGTGCAGATTTCCTTTGCAAGCTTGCTTGGTTGGCCAAAAAGGGCGTATGCGTTTTTTCCTGAATATATTCAGGAAAAAACGCATACGCCCTTTTTGGCCAAGTGCATCATTGTGGACGTTCTGCCTCTTTTCCTATGCTTTACATGCAATTCCAGTCCACCTCCGGAAATCGGATTCCTGCAATTCTGCCCCGCTTTCAACTCCTCTTGGCAGCCTTACTTCAATATATTTTTGGACGATAGCTGTCATTTAGAACTATGCAGGTTTGTGAATGACAGTGCCCCTGAGCTCCTTTCTTCAACTCGCTTTCTAGTGAGCTGGCCGCAACACCGCAGGATTGCTTCAGGCCCTAGTGTGGTTTCGGCATGGCTCGCTGAGCCTTTGGTTAATTTCTCTTCCTGGTGGGAAATGAGAGTAAAATTTGCCCGTCCAGACACCTCCCGCTACTCTCTCATTGGTTCTCCCTATTCCTGTTCATTTTCCGCAGAAATTGCAAACTGGGCCAAACGAGTTTAAAGGCACTGACTCTCCAAGTGGGGAGAGTATTAGTAAAGCGTCTGGAATGTTGCACCCGAGTACCAGGGGACAAAAACTGAGACACATTTGAACACGTTTCCCGATCACATGGTGGATCATACTCTGGGTTCCACATGCATGTTTTAGCTGAAGGAAGAATCCCTTAAACCTGGAGAGTTGAGAACCATGGAATGGGTACCATGCAATATGACTTCAAAGGGTCTGCGTTTCCTCACCGAACCTCACCAATCCTATCACTGCTGCGTTTATGCCGCTGTACACATGCTTGATTCTCTTTCAGAGACATATAAATCCATAGGTTTTAAGATTCTTACTAGTCAGGTATATTCTTAGGCGTTTAATATGGGGTGTTGAGTCCACTTCGTTGAGCAAGCAGTAGCTCTTGTCTATTACATATTTGGCTTATGGAAAGGTATCTGTGCTAATTTCAACCTCTGGTTTTATGCAGTACCCTAACTCACCTTTCCCCTTAAGCAAGCATAAGTTGGTTTTCTACATTGGAGACCCTATTCTGTTTTGTAATTCAGTTCCTGTGTAGCCAAGTTTACATTCCGTGTATTAGTGATATCTTATGATGCTTCTTTTTCTGTGTGAATTATTTCACTTAGAATCATCGTACCTGAATCCAGTCATTATGCTGCTAAGGGCCTGATGACATAGATTTCATTGCTGAGTGATATTGCATTGTACGTAAGTACCACAACTTCTTTATCCATTTCTCGCTTTCTGCGATATTGAACTTGTACCGGAAACGAGGTTCTTGTAAACAGAGCTGTCCCAAACTTTGGGGTGGCTGTGTCTTTTTGATTTTAATTTCCCTAAGCTATAGGACCATAAGTGGAAGTGCCCTATGCTCTGTTGCTTTGTTTTTTAGATGTTTCAGGAAACACCATACACTTCTCCAGAGTGGCTGTTTGCAATTTACATCCCGCCCATCAGCATAAGAAGGCTCCCAGTTCTCCATGGCCTGTCCTGCCTTTCTGGATTTTACACTTTTTTTAGATGACCCTTTTGACCGGGGGGGCAGTGAGACTTCATTGTATTGCAGATTTCCTTTGCAAGCTTGCTTGGTTGGCCAAAAAGTGGGTATGCATTTTTTCCTGAATATATTCAGGAAAAAACGCATATGCCCTTTTTGGCCAAGTGCATCATTGTGGACGTTCTGCCTCTTTTCCTATGCTTTACATGCAATTCCAGTCTACCTCCTGAAATCGGTTTCCTGCAATTCTGCCCCTCTTTCAAGTACTCTTGGCTGCCTTACTTCAATATATTTTTGGATGAGAGCTGTCATTTATAACTCTGCAGGTTTGTGAAGTACAGTGCCCCTGAGCTCCTTCCTTCATCTCGCTTTCTTGTGAGCTGGCCGCAACACCGCAAGATTGCTTCAGGCCCTAGTGTGGTTCCAGCACAGCAGGCTTAGCCTTTGGTTAATTCCTCTTCCTCTTGGGAAAAGAGAGTTAAATTTGCCCGTCCAGACAGCTCCAGCTACTCTCTCATTGGTTCTCCCTATTCCTGTTCATTTTCCGCAGAAATTGCACACTTGGCCAAACAGGAGGTTAAAGGCGCTGACTCTCCAAGTGAGGAGAGTTTTAGTAAAGCGTCTGGAATGTTGCACCCGAGTACCAGGGGACGAAAACTGAGACACATTTGAACACGTTTCCCGATCACACGGTGGATCATACTCTGGGTTCCACATGCATGTTTTAGCTGAAGGAAGAATACCTTGCTCCGGGAGAGTTGGGACCCATGGAATGGGTACCATGCAATATGACTTCAAAGGGTCTGCATTTGCTCACTGAACCTCAACAATCCTATCACTGCTGCGTTCATGCCACTGTACACACGCTTGATTCTCTTTCGGAGACATATAAATCCATAGGTTTTAAGATTCTTACTAGTCAGGTATATTCTTAGGCATTTAATATGGCGTGTTGAATCCACTTCGTTGAGAAAGGAGCACCTCTTCTCTATTACATATTTGGATAATGGAACGGCATCTGTGCTAATTTCAATCTCTGGTTTTATGCAGCAACCCAACCCACCTTTCCCCTTAAGCAAGCATAAGTTGGTTTTCTACATTTGAGACCCTGTTCTATTTTGTAATTCAGTTCCTGTGTGGACAAGTTTACATTCCGTGTATTAGTGATATCTTATGATGTTTCTTTTTCTGTGTGATTTATTTCACTTAGAATCATCGTACCTGAATCTACTCATTATGCTGCTACTGGCCTGATGACATAGATTTCATTGCTGAGTGATATTGCATTGTACGTAAGTACCACAACTTCTTTATCCATTTTTCACTTTCTGCGATATTGAACTTGTACCGTAAACGAGGTTCTTGTAAGCAGAGCCGTCCCAAACTTTGAGTGGCTGTGTCTTTTTGATTTTAATTTCCCTAAGCTCTAGGACCATAAGTGGAAGTGCCCTAGGCTCTGTTGCTTTGTTTTTTAGATGTTTCAGGAAACACCATACACTTCTCCAGAGTGGCTGTTGACAATTTACATCCTGCGCATCAGCATAACAAGGCTCCCAGTTCTCCATGGCCAGTCCTGCCTTTCTGGATTTTACACATTTTTCAGATGGCCCTTTTGACCGGGGGGCAGTGAGACTTCATTGTAGTGCAGATTTCCTTTGCAACCTTGCTTGGTTGGCCAAAAAGGGTGTATGCTTTTTTTCTTGAATATATTCAGGAAAAAACGCATACGCCCTTTTGGCCAAGTGCATCGTTGTGGACGTTCTGCCTCTTTTCCTATGCTTTACATGCAATTCCAGTCTACCTCCTGAAATCGGTTTCCTGCAATTCTGCCCCGCTTTCAAGTACTCTTGGCTGCCTTACTTCAATATATTTTTGGACGATAGCTGTCATTTATAACTCTGCAGGTTTGTGAATTACAGTGCCCCTGAGCTCCTTTCTTCAACTCGTTTTCTTGTGAGCTGGCCGCAACACCGAAGGATTGCTTCAGGCCCTAGTGTGGTTCCGGCATGGCACACTGAGCCTTTGGTTAATTCCACTTCCTGCTGGGAAATGAGAGTTAAATTTGCCCGTCCAGACACCTCCAGCTACTCTCTCATTGGTTCTCCCTATTCCTGTTCATTTTCCGCAGAAATTGCAAACTGGGCCAAACAGGAGGTTAAAGGCACTGACTCTCCAAGTGGGGAGAGTGTTAGTAAACCGTCTGGAATATTGCACCCGAGTACCAGGGGACGAAAACTGAGACACATTTGAACACGTTTCCCGATCACACGGTGGATCATACTCTGGGTTCCACATGCACGTTTTAGCTGAAGGAAGAATCCCTTAAACCTGGAGAGTTGAGAACGATGGAATGGGTACCATGCAATATGAATTCAAAGGGTCTGCATATGCTCACCGAACCTCACCAATCCTATCACTGCAGCTTTTATGTCGCTGTACACACACTGGATTCTCTTTTGGAGAGATATAAATCCATAGGTTTTAAGATTCTTACTAGTCAGGTATATTCTTAGGCGTTTAATATGGGGTGTTGAGTCCACTTCGTTGAGGAAGCAGTAGCTCTTCTCTATTACATATTTGGCTTATGGAAATGTATCTGTGCTAATTTCAATCTCTGGTTTTATGCAGCACCCCAACTCACCTTTCCCCTTAAGCAAGCATAAGTTGGTTTTCTACATTTGAGACCCTATTCTGTTTTGTAATTCAGTTCCTGTGTAGCCAAGTTTACATTCCATGTATTAGTGATACCTTATGATGTTTCTTTTTCTGTGTGACTTATTTCACTTAGAATCATCGTACCTGAATCCACTCATTATGCTGCTACTGGCCTGATGACATAGATTTCATTGCTGAGTGATATTGCATTGTACGTAAGTACCACAACTTCTTTATCCATTTTTCGCTTTCTGCGATATTGAACTTGTACCGTAAACGAGGTTCTTGTAAACAGAGCCGTCCCAAACTTTGGGGTGGCTGTGTCTGTTTGATTTTAATTTCCCTAAGCTATAGGACCATAAGTGGAAGTGCCCTAGGCTCTGTTGCTTTGTTTTTTAGATGTTTCAGGAAACACCATACACTTCTCCAGAGTGGCTGTTGGCAATTTACATCCCGCCTATCAGCATAAGAAGGCTCCCAGTTCTCCATGGCCTGTCCTGCCTTTCTGGATTTTACACTTTTTTCAGATGGCCCTTTTGACCGGGGGGCAGTGAGACTTCATTGTAGTGCAGATTTCCTTTGCAAGCTTGCTTGGTTGGCCAAAAAGGGCGTATGCGTTTTTTCCTGAATATATTCAGGAAAAAACACATACGCCCTTTTTGGCCAAGTGCATCATTGTGGACGTTCTGCCTCTTTTCCTATGCTTTACATGCAATTCCAGTCTACCTCCGGAAATCGGTTTCCTGCAATTCTGCCCCGCTTTCAAGTCCTCTTGGCAGCCTTACTTCAATATATTTTTGGACGATAGCTGTCATTTAGAACTATGCAGGTTTGTGAATGACAGTGCCCCTGAGCTCCTTTCTTCAACTCGCTTTCTTGTGAGCTGGCCGCAACACCGCAGGATTGCTTCAGGCCCTAGTGTGGTTTCGGCATGGCTCACTGAGCCTTTGGTTAATTTCTCTTCCTGGTTGGAAATGAGAGTAAAATTTGCCCGTCCAGACAGCTCCCGCTACTCTCTCATTGGTTCTCCCTATTCCTGTTCATTTTCTGCAGAAATTGCAAACTGGGCCAAACAAGAGTTTAAAGGCACTGACTCTCCAAGTGGGGAGAGTGTTAGTAAAGCGTCTGGAATGTTGCACCCGAGTACCAGGGGACGAAAACTGAGACACATTTGAACACGTTTCCCGATCACACGGTGGATCATACTCTGGGTTCCACATGCATGTTTTAGCTGAAGGAAGAATCCCTTAAACCTGGAGAGTTGAGACCCATGCAATGGGTACCATGCAATATGACTTCAAAGGGTCTGCATTTGCTCACCAAACCTCACCAATCTGATCACTGCTGCGTTTATGCCACTGTACACATGCTGGATTCTCTTTCGGAGACATATAAATCCATAGGTTTTAAGATTCTTACTAGTCAGGTATATTCTTAGGCGTTTAATATGGGGTGTTGAGTCCACTTCGTTGAGGAAGCAGTAGCTCTTGTCTATTACATATTTGGCTTATGGAAAGGTATCTGTGCTAATTTCAATATCTGGTTTTATGCAGCACCCCAACTCACCTTTCCCCTTAAGCAAGCATAAGTTGGTTTTCTACATTTGAGACCCTATTCTGTTTTGTAATTCTGTTCCTGTGTAGCCAAGTTTACATTCCGTGTATTAGTGATACCTTATGATGTTTCTTTTTCTGTGTGACTTATTTCACTTAGAATCATCGTACCTGAATCCACTCATTATGCTTCTACTGGCCTGATGACATAGATTTCATTGCTGAGTGATATTGCATTGTACGTAAGTAGCACAACTTCTTTATCCATTTTTCGCTTTCTGCGATATTGAACTTGTACCGTAAACGAGGTTCTTGTAAACAGAGCCGTCCCAAACTTTGGGGTGGCTGTGTCTTTTTGATTTTAATTTCCCTAAGCTATAGGACCATAAGTGGAAGTGCCCTAGGCTCTGTTGCTTTGTTTTTTAGATGTTTCAGGAAACACCATACACTTCTCCAGAGTGGCTGTTGGCAATTTTCATCCCGCCCATCAGTCTAACTAGGCTCCCAGTTCTCCATGGCCTGTCCTGCCTTTCTGGATTTTACACTTTCTTCAGATGGCTCTTTTGACCGGGGGGCAGTGAGACTTCATTGTAGTGCAGATTTCCTTTGCAAGCTTGCTTGGTTGGCCAAAAAGGGCGTATGCGTTTTTTCCTGAATATATTCAGGAAAAAACGCATACGCCCTTTTTGGCCAAGTGCATCATTGTGGACGTTCTGCCTCTTTTCCTATGCTTTACATGCAATTCCAGTCTACCTCCTGAAATCGGTTTCCTGCAATTCTGCCCCGCTTTCAAGTCCTCTTGGCAGCTTACTTCAATATATTTTTGGACGATAGCTGTCATTTAGAACTCTGCAGGTTTGTGAATGACAGTGCCCCTGAGCTCCTTTCTTCAACTCGCTTTCTTGTGAGCTGGCCGCAACACCGCAGGATTGCTTCAGGCCCTAGTGTGGTTTCGGCATGGCTCGCTGAGCCTTTGGTTAATTTCTCTTCCTGGTGGGAAATGAGAGTAAAATTTGCCCGTCCAGACAGCTCCCGCTACTCTCTCATTTGTTCTCCCTATTCCTGTTCATTTTCCACAGAAATTTCAAACTGGGCCAAACAGGAGGTTAAAGGCACTGACTCTCCAAGTGGGGAGAATGTTAGTAAAGCGTCTGGAATGTTGCACCCGAGTACCAGGGGACGAAAACTGAGACACATTTGAACACGTTTCCCGATCACATTGTGGATCATACTCTGGGTTCCACATGCATGTTTTAGCTGAAGGAAGAATCCCTTAAACCTGGAGAGTTGAGAACCATGGTATGGGTACCATGCAATATGACTTCAAAGGGTCTGCATTTGCTCACCGAACTTCACCAATCCTATCACTGCTGCGTTTATGCCGCTGTACACACGCTTGATTCTCTTTCGGAGACATATAAATCCATAGGTTTTAAGATTCTTACTAGTCAGGTATATTCTTAGGCGTTTAATATGGGGTGTTGAGTCCACTTCGTTGAGCAAGCAGTAGCTCTTGTCTATTACATATTTGGCTTATGGAAAGGTATCTGTGCTAATTTCAATCTCTGGTTTTATGCAGCACCCCAACTCACCTTTCCCCTTAAGCAAGCATAAGTTGGTTTTCTACATTTGAGACCCTATTCTGTTTTGTAATTCAGTTCCTGTGTAGCCAAGTTTACATTCCATGTATTAGTGATACCTTATGATGTTTCTTTTTCTGTGTGACTTATTTCACTTAGAATCATCGTACCTGAATCCACTCATTATGCTGCTACTGGCCTGATGACATAGATTTCATTGCTGAGTGATATTGCATTGTACGTAAGTACCACAACTTCTTTATCCAATTTTCGCTTTCTGCGATATTGAACTTGTACCGTAAACGAGGTTCTTGTAAACAGAGCCGTCCCAAACTTTGGGGTGGCTGTGTCTGTTTGATTTTAATTTCCCTAAGCTATAGGACCATAAGTGGAAGTGCCCTAGGCTCTGTTGCTTTGTTTTTTAGATGTTTCAGGAAACACCATACACTTCTCCAGAGTGGCTGTTGGCAATTTACATCCCGCCTATCAGCATAAGAAGGCTCCCAGTTCTCCATGGCCTGTCCTGCCTTTCTGGATTTTACACTTTTTTCAGATGGCCCTTTTGACCGGGGGGCAGTGAGACTTCATTGTAGTGCAGATTTCCTTTGCAAGCTTGCTTGGTTGGCCAAAAAGGGCGTATGCGTTTTTTCCTGAATATATTCAGGAAAAAACGCATACGCCCTTTTTGGCCAAGTGCATCATTGTGGACGTTCTGCCTCTTTTCCTATGCTTTACATGCAATTCCAGTCTACCTCCTGAAATCGGTTTCCTGCAATTCTGCCCTGCTTTCAAGTCCTCTTGGCAGCCTTACTTCAATATATTTTTGGACGATAGCTGTCATTTAGAACTCTGCAGGTTTGTGAATGACAGTGCCCCTGAGCTCCTTTCTTCAACTCGCTTTCTTGTGAGCTGGCCGCAACACCGCAGGATTGCTTCAGTCCCTAGTGTGGTTTCGGCATGGCTCGCTGAGCCTTTGGTTAATTTCTCTTCCTGGTGGGAAATGAGAGTAAAATTTGCCCGTCCAGACAGCTCCCGCTACTCTCTCATTGGTTCTCCCTATTCCTGTTCCTTTTCCACAGAAATTTCAAACTGGGCCAAACAGGAGGTTAAAGGCACTGACTCTCCAAGTGGGGAGAATGTTAGTAAAGCGTCTGGAATGTTGCACCCGAGTACCAGGGGACGAAAACTGAGACACATTTGAACACGTTTCCCGATCACACGGTGGATCATACTCTGGGTTCCACATGCATGTTTTAGCTGAAGGAAGAATCCCTTAAACCTGGAGAGTTGAGAACCATGGAATGGGTACCATGCAATATGACTTCAAAGGGTCTGCATTTGCTCACCGAACCTCACCAATCCTATCACTGCTGCGTTTATGCCGCTGTACACACGCTTGATTCTCTTTCGGAGACATATAAATCCATAGGTTTTAAGATTCTTACTAGTCAGGTATATTCTTAGGCGTTTAATATGGGGTGTTGAGTCCACTTCGTTGAGCAAGCAGTAGCTCTTGTCTATTATATATTTGGCTTATGGAAAGGTATCTGTGCTAATTTCAATCTCTGGTTTTATGCAGCACCCCAACTCACCTTTCCCCTTAAGTAAGAATAAGTTGGTTTTCTACATTTGAGAACCTATTCTGTTTTGTAATTCAGTTCCTGTGTAGCCAAGTTTACATTCCGTGTATTAGTGATATCTTATGATGTTTCTTTTTCTGTGTGACTTATTTCACTTAGAATCATCGTACCTGAATCCACTCATTATGCTGCTACTGGCCTGATGACATAGATTTCATTGCTGAGTGATATTGCATTGTACGTAAGTACCACAACTTCTTTATCCATTTTTCACTTTCTGCGATATTGAACTTGTACCGTAAACGAGGTTCTTGTAAACAGAGCCATCCCAAACTTTGGGGTGGCTGTGTCTTTTTGATTTTAATTTCCCTAAGCTATAGGACCATAAGTGGAAGTGCCCTAGGCTCTGTTGCTTTGTTTTTTAGATGTTTCAGGAAACACCATACACTTCTCCAGAGTGGCTGTTGGCAATTTCCATCCCGCCCATCAGCATAAGAAGGCTTCCAGTTCTTCATGGCCTGTCCTGCCTTTCTGGATTTTACACTTTTTTCAGATGGCCCTTTTGACCGGGGGGCAGTGAGACTTCATTGTAGTGCAGATTTCCTTTGCAAGCTTGCTTGGTTGGCCAAAAAGGGCGTATGCGTTTTTTCCTGAATATATTCAGGAAAAAACGCATACGCCCTTTTTGGCCAAGTGCATCATTGTGGACGTTCTGCCTCTTTTCCTATGCTTTACATGCAATTCCAGTCTACCTCCGGAAATCGGTTTCCTGCAATTCTGCCCCGCTTTCAAGTCCTCTTGGCAGCCTTACTTCAATATATTTTTGGACGATAGCTGTCATTTAGAACTATGCAGGTTTGTGAATGACAGTGCCCCTGAGCTCCTTTCTTCAACTCGCTTTCTTGTGAGCTGGCCGCAACACCGCAGGATTGCTTCAGGCCCTAGTGTGGTTTCGGCATGGCTCACTGAGCCTTTGGTTAATTTCTCTTCCTGGTGGGAAATGAGAGTAAAATTTGCCCGTCCAGACAGCTCCCGCTACTCTCTCATTGGTTCTCCCTATTCCTGTTCATTTTCCGCAGAAATTGCAAACTGGGCCAAACAAGAGTTTAAAGGCACTGACTCTCCAAGTGGGGAGAGTGTTAGTAAAGCGTCTGGAATGTTGCACCCGAGTACCAGGGGACAAAAACTGAGACACATTTGAACACGTTTCCCGATCACATGGTGGATCATACTCTGGGTTCCACATGCATGTTTTAGCTGAAGGAAGAATCCCTTAAACCTGGAGAGTTGAGACCCATGCAATGGGTACCATGCAATATGACTTCAAAGGGTCTGCATTTGCTCACCAAACCTCACCAATCTGATCACTGCTGCGTTTATGCCACTGTACACATGCTGGATTCTCTTTCGGAGACATATAAATCCATAGGTTTTAAGATTCTTACTAGTCAGGTATATTCTTAGGCGTTTAATATGGGGTGTTGAGTCCACTTCGTTGAGGAAGCAGTAGCTCTTGTCTATTACATATTTGGCTTATGGAAAGGTATCTGTGCTAATTTCAATATCTGGTTTTATGCAGCACCCCAACTCACCTTTCCCCTTAAGCAAGCATAAGTTGGTTTTCTACATTTGAGACCCTATTCTGTTTTGTAATTCTGTTCCTGTGTAGCCAAGTTTACATTCCGTGTATTAGTGATACCTTATGATGTTTCTTTTTCTGTGTGACTTATTTCACTTAGAATCATCGTACCTGAATCCACTCATTATGCTGCTACTGGCCTGATGACATAGATTTCATTGCTGAGTGATATTGCATTGTACGTAAGTAGCACAACTTCTTTATCCATTTTTCGCTTTCTGCGATATTGAACTTGTACCGTAAAGGAGGTTCTTGTAAACAGAGCCGTCCCAAACTTTGGGGTGGCTGTGTCTTTTTGATTTTAATTTCCCTAAGCTATAGGACCATAAGTGGAAGTGCCCTAGGCTCTGTTGCTTTGTTTTTTAGATGTTTCAGGAAACACCATACACTTCTCCAGAGTGGCTGTTGGCAATTTACATCCCGCCCATCAGTCTAACTAGGCTCCCAGTTCTCCATGGCCTGTCCTGCCTTTCTGGATTTTACACTTTTTTCAGATGGCTCTTTTGACCGGGGGGCAGTGAGACTTCATTGTAGTGCAGATTTCCTTTGCAAGCTTGCTTGGTTGGCCAAAAAGGGCGTATGCGTTTTTTCCTGAATATATTCAGGAAAAAACGCATACGCCCTTTTTGGCCAAGTGCATCATTGTGGACGTTCTGCCTCTTTTCCTATGCTTTACATGCAATTCCAGTCTACCTCCTGAAATCGGTTTCCTGCAATTCTGCCCCGCTTTCAAGTCCTCTTGGCAGCTTACTTCAATATATTTTTGGACGATAGCTGTCATTTAGAACTCTGCATGTTTGTGAATGACAGTGACCCTGAGCTCCTTTCTTCAACTCGCTTTCTTGTGAGCTGGCCGCAACACCGCAGAATTGCATCAGGCCCTAGTGTGGTTCCGGCATGGCTCGCTGAGCCTTTGGTTAATTTCTCTTCCTGGTGGGAAATGAGAGTTAAATTTGCTCGTCCAGACAGCTCCTGCTACTCTCTCATTGGTTCTCCCTATTCCTGTTCATTTTCCGCAGAAATTGCAAACTGGGCCAAACAGGAGTTTAAAGGCACTGACTCTCCAAGTGGGGAGAGTGTTAGTAAAGCGTCTGGAATGTTGCACCCGAGTACCAGGGGACGAAAACTGAGACACATTTGAACACGTTTCCCGATCACACGGTGGATCATACTCTGGGTTCCACATGCATGTTTTAGCTGAAGGAAGAATCCCTTAAACCTGGAGAGTTGAGAACCATGGAATGGGTACCATGCAATATGACTTCAAAGGGTCTGCATTTGCTCACCGAACCTCACCAATCCTATCACTGCTGCGATTATCCTGCTGTACACACGCTTGGTTCTCTTTCAGAGACATATAAATCCATAGGTTTTAAGATTCTTACTAGTCAGGTATATTCTTAGGCGTTTAATATGGGGTGTTGAGTCCACTTCGTTGAGCAAGCAGTAGCTCTTGTCTATTACATATTTGGCTTATGGAAAGGTGTCTGTGCTAATTTCAATCTCTAGTTTTCTGCAGCACCCCAACTCACCTTTCCCCTTAAGCAAGCATAAGTTGGTTTTCTACATTTGAGACCCTATTCTGTTTTGTAATTCAGTTCCTGTGTAGCCTAGTTTACAATCTGTGTATTAGTGATATCTTATGATGTTTCTTTTTCTGTGTGACTTATTTCACTTAGAATCATCGTACCTGAATCCACTCATTATGCTGCTACTGGCCTGATGACATAGATTTCATTGCTGAGTGATATTACATTTTACGTAAGTACCAGAACTTCTTTGTCCATTTTTCGCTTTCTGCGATATTGAACTTGAACTGTAAACGAGGTTCTTGTAAACAGAGCCATTCCAAACTTTGGGGTGGCTGTGTCTTTTTGATTTTAATTTCCCTAATCTATAGGACCATAAGTGGAAGTGCCCTAGGCTCTGTTGCTTTGTTTTTCACATGTTTCAGGAAACACCATACACTTCTCCTGAGTGGCTGTTGGCAATTTACATCCCGCCCATCAGCCTAAGTAGGCTCCCAGTTCTCCATGGTCTGTCCTGCCTTTCTGGATTTTACACTTTTTTCAGATGGCCCTTTTGACCAGGGGGCAGTGAGACTATATTGTAGTGCAGATTTCCTTTGCAAGCTTGCTTGGTTGGCCAAAAAGGGCGTATGCGTTTTTTCCTGAATATATTCAGGAAAAAAAGAATACGCCCTTTTTGGCCAAGTGCATCATTGTGGACGTTCTGCCTCTTTTCCTATGCTTTACATGCAATTCCAGTCTACCTCCTGAAATCGGGTTCCTGCAATTCTGCCCCGCTTTCAAGTCCTCTTGGCAGCATTATTTCAATATATTTTTGGACGATAGCTGTCATTTAGAACTCTGGATGTTTGTAAATTACAGTGCCCCTGAGCTCCTTTCTTCAACTCGCTTTCTTGTGAGCTGGCCGCAACACCGCAGAATTGCATCAGGCCCTAGTGTGGTTCCGGCATGGCTCGCTGAGCCTTTGATTAATTTCTCTTCCTGGTGGGAAATGAGAGTTAAATTTGCCCGTCCAGACAGCTCCTGCTACTCTCTCATTGGTTCTCCCTATTCCTGTTCATTTTCCGCAGAAATTGCAAACTGGGCCAAACAGGAGTTTAAAGGCACTGACTCTCCAAGTGGGGAGAGTGTTAGTAAAGCGTCTGGAATGTTGCACCCGAGTACCAGGGGACGAAAACTGAGACACATTTGAACACGTTTCCCGATCACACGGTGGATCATACTCTGGGTTCCACATGCATGTTTTAGCTGAAGGAAGAATCCCTTAAACCTGGAGAGTTGAGACCCATGGAATGGGTACCATGCAATATGACTTCAAAGGGTCTGCATTTGCTCACCGAACCTCACCAATCCTATCACTGCTGCGTTTATGCCGCTGTACACACGCTTGATTCTCTTTCAGAGACATATAAATCCATAGGTTTTAACATTCTTACTAGTCAGGTATATTCTTAGGCGTTTAATATGGGGTGTTGAGTCCACTTCGTTGAGCAAGCAGTAGCTCTTGTCTATTACATATTTGGCTTTTGGAAAGGTATCTGTGCTAATTTCAATCTCTGGTTTTATGCAGCACCCCAACTCACCTTTCCCCTTAAGCAAGCATAAGTTGGTTTTCTACATTTGAGACCCTATTCTCTTTTGTAATTCAGTTCCTGTGTAGCCAAGTTTACATTCCGTGTATTAGTGATACCTTATGATGTTTCTTTTTCTGTGTGACTTATTTCACTTAGAATCATCGTACCTGAATCCACTCATTATGCTGCTACTGGCCTGATGACATAGATTTCATTGCTGAGTGATATTGCATTGTACGTAAGTACCACAACTTCTTTATCCATTTTTCACTTTCTGCGATATTGAACTTGTACCGTAAACGAGGATCTTGTAAACAGAGCCGTCCCAAACTTTGGGGTGGCTGTGTCTTTTTGATTTTAATTTCCCTAAGGTATAGGACCATAAGTGGAAGTGCCATAAGCTCTGTTGCTTTGTTTTTTAGATGTTTCAGGAAACACCATACACTTCTCCAGAGTGGCTGTTGGCAATTTACATCCCGCCTATCAGCATAAGAAGGCTCCCAGTTCTCCATGGCCTGTCCTGCCTTTGTGGATTTTACACTTTTTTCAGATGGCCCTTTTGACCGGGGGGCAGTGAGACTTCATTGTAGTGCAGATTTCCTTTGCAAGCTTGCTTGGTTGGCCAAAAAGGGCGTATGCGTTTTTTCCTGAATATATTCAGGAAAAAACGCATACGCCCTTTTTGGCCAAGTGCATCATTGTGGACGTTCTGCCTCTTTTCCTATGCTTTACATGCAATTCCAGTCTACCTCCGGAAATCGGTTTCCTGCAATTCTGCCCCACTTTCAAGTCCTCTTGGCAGCCTTACTTCAATATATTTTTGGACGATAGCTGTCATTTATAACTCTGCAGGTTTGTGAATAACAGTGCCCCTGAGCTCCTTTCTTCAACTCGCTTTCTTGTGAGCTGGCCGCAACACCGCAGGATTGCTTCAGGCCCTAGTGTAGTTTCGGCATGGCTCGCTGAGCCTTTGGTTAATTCCTCTTCCTGGTGGGAAATGAGAGTTAAATTTGCCCGTCCAGACACCTCCAGCTAGTCTCTCATTGGTTCTCCCTATTCCTGTACATTTTCCGCAGAAATTGCAAACTGGGCCAAACAGGAGGTTAAAGGCACTGACTCTCCAAGTGGGGAGAGTGTTAGTAAAGCGTCTGGAATGTTGCACCCGAGTACCAGGGGAGGAAAACTGAGACACATTTGAACACGTTTCCCGATCACACGGTGGATCATACTCTGGGTTCCACATGCATGTTTTAGCTGAAGGAAGAATCCCTTAAACCTGGAGAGTTGAGACCCATGGAATGGGTACCATGCAATATGACTTCAAAGGGTCTGCATTTGCTCACCGAACCTCACCAATCCTATCACTGCTGCGTTTATGCCGCTGTACACACGCTTGATTCTCTTTCGGAGACCTATAAATCCATAGGTTTTAAGATTCTTACTAGTCAGGTATATTCTTAGGCGTTTAATATGGGGTGTTGAGTCCACTTCGTTGAGCAAGCAGTAGCTCTTGTCTATTACATATTTGGCTTATGGAGCGGTATCTGTGCTAATTTCAATCTCTGGTTTTATGCAGCACCCCAACTCACCTTTCCCCTTAAGCAAGCATAAGTTGGTTTTCTACATTTGAGACCCTATTCTGTTTTGTACTTCAGTTCCTGTGTAGCCAAGTTTACATTCCGTGTATTAGTGATACCTTATGATGTTTCTTTTTCTGTGTGACTTATTTCACTTAGAATCATCGTACCTGAATCCACTCATTATGCTGCTACTGGCCTGATGACATAGATTTCATTGCTGAGTGATATTGCATTGTACGTAAGTACCACAACTTCTTTATCCATTTTTCACTTTCTGCGATATTGAACTTGTACCGTAAACGAGGATATTGTAAACAGAGCCGTCCCAAACTTTGGGGTGGCTGTGTCTTTTTGATTTTAATTTCCCTAAGGTATAGGACCATAAGTGGAAGTGCCCTAGGCTCTGTTGCTTTGTTTTTTAGATGTTTCAGGAAACACCATACACTTCTCCAGAGTGGCTGTTGGCAATTTACATCCCGCCCATCAGCATAAGAAGGCTCCCAGTTCTCCATGGCCTGTCCTGCCTTTGTGGATTTTACACTTTTTTCAGATGGCCCTTTTGACCGGGGGGCAGTGAGACTTCATTGTAGTGCAGATTTCCTTTGCAAGCTTGCTTGGTTGGCCAAAAAGGGCGTATGCGTTTTTTCCTGAATATATTCAGGAAAAAACGCATACGCCCTTTTTGGCCAAGTGCATCATTGTGGACGTTCTGCCTCTTTTCCTATGCTTTACATGCAATTCCAGTCTACCTCCTGAAATCGGTTTCCTGCAATTCTGCCCCGCTTTCAATTCCTCTTGGCAGCCTTACTTCAATATATTTTTGGACGATAGCTGTCATTTATAACTCTGCAGGTTTGTGAATAACAGTGCCCCTGAGCTCCTTTCTTCATCTCGCTTTCTTGTGAGCTGGCCGCAACACCGCAGGATTGTTTCAGGCCCTAGTGTAGTTTCGGCATGGCTCGCTGAGCCTTTGGTTAATTCCTCTTCCTGGTGGGAAATGAGAGTTAAATTTGCCCGTCCATACACCTCCAGCTAGTCTCTCATTGGTTCTCCCTATTCCTGTACATTTTCCGCAGAAATTGCAAACTGGGCCAAACAGGAGGTTAAAGGCACTGACTCTCCAAGTGGGGAGAGTGTTAGTAAAGCGTCTGGAATGTTGCACCCGAGTACCAGGGGACGAAAACTGAGACACATTTGAACACGTTTCCCGATCACACGGTGGATCATACTCTGGGTTCCACATGCATGTTTTAGCTGAAGGAAGAATCCCTTAAACCTGGAGAGTTGAGACCCATGGAATGGGTACCATGCAATATGACTTCAAAGGGTCTGCATTTGCTCACCGAACCTCACCAATCCTATCACTGCTGCGTTTATGCCGCTGTACACACGCTTGATTCTCTTTCGGAGACCTATAAATCCATAGGTTTTAAGATTCTTACTAGTCAGGTATATTCTTAGGCGTTTAATATGGGGTGTTGAGTCCACTTCGTTGAGCAAGCAGTAGCTCTTGTCTATTACATATTTGGCTTATGGAGCGGTATCTGTGCTAATTTCAATCTCTGGTTTTATGCAGCACCCCAACTCACCTTTCCCCTTAAGCAAGCATAAGTTGGTTTTCTACATTTGAGGCCCTATTCTGTTTTGTACTTCAGTTCCTGTGTAGCCAAGTTTACATTCCGTGTATTAGTGATACCTTATGATGTTTCTTTTTCTGTGTGACTTATTTCACTTAGAATCATCGTACCTGAATCCACTCATTATGCTGCTACTGGCCTGATGACATAGATTTCATTGCTGAGTGATATTGCATTGTACGTAAGTACCACAACTTCTTTATCCATTTTTCGCTTTCTGCGATATTGAACTTGTACCATAAACGAGGTTCTTGTAAACAGAGCCGTCCCAAACTTTGGGGTGGCTGTGTCTTTTTGATTTTAATTTCCCTAAGCTATAGGACCATAAGTGGAAGTGCCCTAGGCTCTGTTGCTTTGTTTTTTAGATGTTTCAGGAAACACCATACACTTCTCCAGAGTGGCTGTTGGCAATTTACATCCCGCCCATCAGCATAAGAAGGCTCCCAGTTCTCCATGGCCTGTCCTGCCTTTCTGGATTTTACACTTTTTTCAGATGGCCCTTTTGACCGGGGGGCAGTGAGACTTCATTGTAGTGCAGATTTCCTTTGCAAGCTTGCTTGGTTGGCCAAAAAGGGCGTATGCGTTTTTTCCTGAATATATTCAGGAAAAAACGCATACGCCCTTTTTGGCCAAGTGCATCATTGTGGACGTTCTGCCTCTTTTCCTATGCTTTACATGCAATTCCAGTCTACCTCCTGAAATCGGTTTCCTGCAATTCTGCCCCGCTTTCAAGTCCTCTTGGCAGCCTTACTTCAATATATTTTTGGACGATAGCTGCATTTATAACTCTGCAGGTTTGTGAATAACAGTGCCCCTGAGCTCCTTTCTTCAACTCGCTTTCTTGTGAGCTGGCCGCAACACCGCAGGATTGTTTCAGGCCCTAGTGTAGTTTCGGCATGGCTCGCTGAGCCTTTGGTTAATTCCTCTTCCTGGTGGGAAATGAGAGTTAAATTTGCCCGTCCAGACAGCTCCAGCTAGTCTCTCATTGGTTCTCCCTATTCCTGTACATTTTCCGCAGAAATTGCAAACTGGGCCAAACAGGAGGTTAAAGGCACTGACTCTCCAAGTGGGGAGAGTGTTAGTAAAGCGTCTGGAATGTTGCACCCGAGTACCAGGGGACGAAAACTGAGACACATTTGAACACGTTTCCCGATCACACGGTGGATCATACTCTGGGTTCCACATGCATGTTTTAGCTGAAGGAAGAATCCCTTAAACCTGGAGAGTTGAGACCCATGGAATGGGTACCATGCAATATGACTTCAAAGGGTCTGCATTTGCTCACCGAACCTCACCAATCCTATCACTGCTGCATTTATGCCGCTGTACACACGCTTGATTCTCTTTCGGAGACATATAAATCCATAGGTTTTAAGATTCTTACTAGTCAGGTATATTCTTAGGCGTTTAATATGGGGTGTTGAGTCCACTTCGTTGAGCAAGCAGTAGCTCTTGTCTATTACATATTTGGCTTATGGAGCGGTATCTGTGCTAATTTCAATCTCTGGTTTTATGCAGCACCCCAACTCACCTTTCCCCTTAAGCAAGCATAAGTTGGTTTTCTACATTTGAGACCCTATTCTGTTTTGTACTTCAGTTCCTGTGTAGCCAAGTTTACATTCCGTGTATTAGTGATACCTTATGATGTTTCTTTTTCTGTGTGACTTATTTCACTTAGAATCATCGTACCTGAATCCACTCATTATGCTGCTACTGGCCTGATGACATAGATTTCATTGCTGAGTGATATTGCATTGTACGTAAGTACCACAACTTCTTTATCCATTTTTCGCTTTCTGCGATATTGAACTTGTACCATAAACGAGGTTCTTGTAAACAGAGCCGTCCCAAACTTTGGGGTGGCTGTGTCTTTTTGATTTTAATTTCCCTAAGCTATAGGACCATAAGTGGAAGTGCCCTAGGCTCTGTTGCTTTGTTTTTTAGATGTTTCAGGAAACACCATACACTTCTCCAGAGTGGCTGTTGGCAATTTACATCCCGCCCATCAGCATAAGAAGGCTCCCAGTTCTCCATGGCCTGTCCTGCCTTTCTGGATTTTACACTTTTTTCAGATGGCCCTTTTGACCGGGGGGCAGTGAGACTTCATTGTAGTGCAGATTTCCTTTGCAAGCTTGCTTGGTTGGCCAAAAAGGGCGTATGCGTTTTTTCCTGAATATATTCAGGAAAAAACGCATACGCCCTTTTTGGCCAAGTGCATCATTGTGGACGTTCTGCCTCTTTTCCTATGCTTTACATGCAATTCCAGTCTACCTCCTGAAATCGGTTTCCTGCAATTCTGCCCCGCTTTCAAGTCCTCTTGGCAGCCTTACTTCAATATATTTTTGGACGATAGCTGCATTTATAACTCTGCAGGTTTGTGAATAACAGTGCCCCTGAGCTCCTTTCTTCAACTCGCTTTCTTGTGAGCTGGCCGCAACACTGCAGGATTGCTTCAAGCCCTAGTGTGGTTCTGGCATATCTCACTGAGCCTTTGGTTAATTCCTCTTCCTGGTGGGAAATGAGAGTTAAATTTGCCCGTCCAGACACCTCCAGCTAGTCTCTCATTGGTTCTCCCTATTCCTGTTCATTTTCCACAGAAATTGCAAACTGGGCCAAACAGGAGGTTAAAGGCACTGACTCTCCAAGTGGGGAGAGTGTTAGTAAAGCGTCTGGAATGTTGCACCCGAGTACCAGGGGACGAAAACTGAGACACATTTGAACACGTTTCCCGATCACACGGTGGATCATACTCTGGGTTCCACATGCATGTTTTAGCTGAAGGAAGAATCCCTTAAACCTGGAGAGTTGAGACACATGGAATGGGTACCATGCAATATGACTTCAAAGGGTCTGCATTTGCTCACCGAACCTCACCAATCCTATCACTGCTGCGTTTATGCCACTGTACACACGCTTGATTCTCTTTCGGAGACATATAAATCCATAGGTTTTAAGATTCTTACTAGTCAGGTATATTCTTAGGCGTTTAATATGGGGTGTTGAGTCCACTTCGTTGAGCAAGCAGTAGCTCTTGTCTATTACATATTTGGCTTATGGAAAGGTATCTGTGCTAATTTCAATCTCTGGTTTTATGCAGCACCCCAACTCACCTTTCCCCTTAAGCAAGCATAAGTTGGTTTTCTACATTTGAGGCCCTATTCTGTTTGTAATTCAGTTCCTGTGTAGCCAAGTTTACATTCCGTGTATTAGTGATACCTTATGATGTTTCTTTTTCTGTGTGACTTATTTCACTTAGAATCATCGTACCTGAATCCACTCATTATGCTGCTACTGGCCTGATGACATAGATTTCATTGCTGAGTGATATTGCATTGTACGTAAGTACCGCAACTTCTTTATCCATTTTTCGCTTTCTGCGATATTGAACTTGTACCGTAAACGAGGTTCTTGTAAACAGAGCCGTCCCAAACTTTGGGGTGGCTGTGTCTTTTTGATTTTAATTTCCCTAAGCTATAGGACCATAAGTGGAAGTGCCCTAGGCTCTCTTGCTTTGTTTTTTAGATGTTTCAGGAAACACCATACACTTCTCCAGAGTGGCTGTTGGCAATTTACATCCCGCCCATCAGAATAAGAAGGCTCCCAGTTCTCCATGGCCTGTCCTGCCTTTCTGGATTTTACACTTTTTTCAGATGGCCCTTTTGACCGGGGGACAGTGAGACTTCATTGTAGTGCAGATTTCCTTTGCAAGCTTGCTTGGTTGGCCAAAAAGGGCGTATGCGTTTTTTCCTGAATATATTCAGGAAAAAACGCATACGCCCTTTTTGGCCAAGTGCATCATTGTGGACGTTCTGCCTCTTTTCCTATGCTTTACATGCAATTCCAGTCTACCTCCTGAAATCGGTTTCCTGCAATTCTGCCCCGCTTTCAAGTCCTCTTGGCAGCCTTACTTCAATATATTTTTGGACGATAGCTGTCATTTATAACTCTGCAGGTTTGTGAATTACAGTGCCCCTGAGCTCCTTTCTTCAACTCGCTTTCTTGTGAGCTGGCCGCAACACCGCAGGATTGCTTCAGGCCCTAGTGTGGTTCCGGCATGGCTCGCTGTGCCTTTGGTTAATTCCTCTTCCTGGTGGGAAATGAGAGTTAAATTTGCCCGTCCAGACACCTCCAGCTAGTCTCTCATTGGTTCTCCCTATTCCTGTTCATTTTCTGCAGAAATTGCAAACTGGGCCAAACAGGAGGTTAAAGGCACTGACTCTCCAAGTGGGGAGAGTGTTAGTAAAGCGTCTGGAATGTTGCACCCGAGTACCAGGGGACGAAAACTGAGACACATTTGAACACGTTTCCCGATCACACGGTGGATCATACTCTGGGTTCCACATGCATGTTTTAGCTGAAGGAAGAATCCCTTAAACCTGGAGAGTTGAGACCCATGGAATGGGTACCATGCAATATGACTTCAAAGGGTCTGCATTTGCTCACCGAACCTCACCAATCCTATCACTGCTGCGTTTATGCCGCTGTACACACGCTTGATTCTCTTTCGGAGACCTATAAATCCATAGGTTTTAAGATTCTTACTAGTCAGGTATATTCTTAGGCGTTTAATATGGGGTGTTGAGTCCACTTCGTTGAGCAAGCAGTAGCTCTTGTCTATTACATATTTGGCTTATGGAGCGGTATCTGTGCTAATTTCAATCTCTGGTTTTATGCAGCACCCCAACTCACCTTTCCCCTTAAGCAAGCATAAGTTGGTTTTCTACATTTGAGACCCTATTCTGTTTTGTACTTCAGTTCCTGTGTAGCCAAGTTTACATTCCGTGTATTAGTGATACCTTATGATGTTTCTTTTTCTGTGTGACTTATTTCACTTAGAATCATCGTACCTGAATCCACTCATTATGCTGCTACTGGCCTGATGACATAGATTTCATTGCTGAGTGATATTGCATTGTACGTAAGTACCACAACTTCTTTATCCATTTTTCACTTTCTGCGATATTGAACTTGTACCGTAAACGAGGATATTGTAAACAGAGCCGTCCCAAACTTTGGGGTGGCTGTGTCTTTTTGATTTTAATTTCCCTAAGGTATAGGACCATAAGTGGAAGTGCCCTAGGCTCTGTTGCTTTGTTTTTTAGATGTTTCAGGAAACACCATACACTTCTCCAGAGTGGCTGTTGGCAATTTACATCCCGCCCATCAGCATAAGAAGGCTCCCATTTCTCCATGGCCTGTCCTGCCTTTGTGGATTTTACACTTTTTTCAGATGGCCCTTTTGACCGGGGGGCAGTGAGACTTCATTGTAGTGCAGATTTCCTTTGCAAGCTTGCTTGGTTGGCCAAAAAGGGCGTATGCGTTTTTTCCTGAATATATTCAGGAAAAAACGCATACGCCCTTTTTGGCCAAGTGCATCATTGTGGACGTTCTGCCTCTTTTCCTATGCTTTACATGCAATTCCAGTCTACCTCCGGAAATCGGTTTCCTGCAATTCTGCCCCGCTTTCAATTCCTCTTGGCAGCCTTACTTCAATATATTTTTGGACGATAGCTGTCATTTATAACTCTGCAGGTTTGTGAATAACAGTGCCCCTGAGCTCCTTTCTTCATCTCGCTTTCTTGTGAGCTGGCCGCAACACCGCAGGATTGTTTCAGGCCCTAGTGTAGTTTCGGCATGGCTCGCTGAGCCTTTGGTTAATTCCTCTTCCTGGTGGGAAATGAGAGTTAAATTTGCCCGTCCATACACCTCCAGCTAGTCTCTCATTGGTTCTCCCTATTCCTGTACATTTTCCGCAGAAATTGCAAACTGGGCCAAATAGGAGGTTAAAGGCACTGACTCTCCAAGTGGGGAGAGTGTTAGTAAAGCGTCTGGAATGTTGCACCCGAGTACCAGGGGACGAAAACTGAGACACATTTGAACACGTTTCCCGATCACACGGTGGATCATACTCTGGGTTCCACATGCATGTTTTAGCTGAAGGAAGAATCCCTTAAACCTGGAGAGTTGAGACCCATGGAATGGGTACCATGCAATATGACTTCAAAGGGTCTGCATTTGCTCACCGAACCTCACCAATCCTATCACTGCTGCGTTTATGCCGCTGTACACACGCTTGATTCTCTTTCGGAGACCTATAAATCCATAGGTTTTAAGATTCTTACTAGTCAGGTATATTCTTAGGCGTTTAATATGGGGTGTTGAGTCCACTTCGTTGAGCAAGCAGTAGCTCTTGTCTATTACATATTTGGCTTATGGAAAGGTATCTGTGCTAATTTCAATCTCTGGTTTTATGCAGCACCCCAACTCACCTTTCCCCTTAAGCAAGCATAAGTTGGTTTTCTACATTTGAGGCCCTATTCTGTTTTGTACTTCAGTTCCTGTGTAGCCAAGTTTACATTCCGTGTATTAGTGATACCTTATGATGTTTCTTTTTCTGTGTGACTTATTTCACTTAGAATCATCGTACCTGAATCCACTCATTATGCTGCTACTGGCCTGATGACATAGATTTCATTGCTGAGTGATATTGCATTGTACGTAAGTACCACAACTTCTTTATCCATTTTTCGCTTTCTGCGATATTGAACTTGTACCATAAACGAGGTTCTTGTAAACAGAGCCGTCCCAAACTTTGGGGTGGCTGTGTCTTTTTGATTTTAATTTCCCTAAGCTATAGGACCATAAGTGGAAGTGCCCTAGGCTCTGTTGCTTTGTTTTTTAGATGTTTCAGGAAACACCATACACTTCTCCAGAGTGGCTGTTGGCAATTTACATCCCGCCCATCAGCATAAGAAGGCTCCCAGTTCTCCATGGCCTGTCCTGCCTTTCTGGATTTTACACTTTTTTCAGATGGCCCTTTTGACCGGGGGGCAGTGAGACTTCATTGTAGTGCAGATTTCCTTTGCAAGCTTGCTTGGTTGGCCAAAAAGGGCGTATGCGTTTTTTCCTGAATATATTCAGGAAAAAACGCATACGCCCTTTTTGGCCAAGTGCATCATTGTGGACGTTCTGCCTCTTTTCCTATGCTTTACATGCAATTCCAGTCTACCTCCTGAAATCGGTTTCCTGCAATTCTGCCCCGCTTTCAAGTCCTCTTGGCAGCCTTACTTCAATATATTTTTGGACGATAGCTGCATTTATAACTCTGCAGGTTTGTGAATAACAGTGCCCCTGAGCTCCTTTCTTCAACTCGCTTTCTTGTGAGCTGGCCGCAACACCGCAGGATTGTTTCAGGCCCTAGTGTAGTTTCGGCATGGCTCGCTGAGCCTTTGGTTAATTCCTCTTCCTGGTGGGAAATGAGAGTTAAATTTGCCCGTCCAGACAGCTCCAGCTAGTCTCTCATTGGTTCTCCCTATTCCTGTACATTTTCCGCAGAAATTGCAAACTGGGCCAAACAGGAGTTTAAAGGCACTGACTCTCCAAGTGGGGAGAGTGTTAGTAAAGCGTCTGGAATGTTGCACCCGAGTACCAGGGGACGAAAACTGAGACACATTTGAACACGTTTCCCGATCACACGGTGGATCATACTCTGGGTTCCACATGCATGTTTTAGCTGAAGGAAGAATCCCTTAAACCTGGAGAGTTGAGACCCATGGAATGGGTACCATGCAATATGACTTCAAAGGGTCTGCATTTGCTCACCGAACCTCACCAATCCTATCACTGCTGCATTTATGCCGCTGTACACACGCTTGATTCTCTTTCGGAGACATATAAATCCATAGGTTTTAAGATTCTTACTAGTCAGGTATATTCTTAGGCGTTTAATATGGGGTGTTGAGTCCACTTCGTTGAGCAAGCAGTAGCTCTTGTCTATTACATATTTGGCTTATGGAGCGGTATCTGTGCTAATTTCAATCTCTGGTTTTATGCAGCACCCCAACTCACCTTTCCCCTTAACAAGCATAAGTTGGTTTTCTACATTTGAGACCCTATTCTGTTTTGTACTTCAGTTCCTGTGTAGCCAAGTTTACATTCCGTGTATTAGTGATACCTTATGATGTTTCTTTTTCTGTGTGACTTATTTCACTTAGAATCATCGTACCTGAATCCACTCATTATGCTGCTACTGGCCTGATGACATAGATTTCATTGCTGAGTGATATTGCATTGTACGTAAGTACCACAACTTCTTTATCCATTTTTCGCTTTCTGCGATATTGAACTTGTACCATAAACGAGGTTCTTGTAAACAGAGCCGTCCCAAACTTTGGGGTGGCTGTGTCTTTTTGATTTTAATTTCCCTAAGCTATAGGACCATAAGTGGAAGTGCCCTAGGCTCTGTTGCTTTGTTTTTTAGATGTTTCAGGAAACACCATACACTTCTCCAGAGTGGCTGTTGGCAATTTACATCCCGCCCATCAGCATAAGAAGGCTCCCAGTTCTCCATGGCCTGTCCTGCCTTTCTGGATTTTACACTTTTTTCAGATGGCCCTTTTGACCGGGGGGCAGTGAGACTTCATTGTAGTGCAGATTTCCTTTGCAAGCTTGCTTGGTTGGCCAAAAAGGGCGTATGCGTTTTTTCCTGAATATATTCAGGAAAAAACGCATACGCCCTTTTTGGCCAAGTGCATCATTGTGGACGTTCTGCCTCTTTTCCTATGCTTTACATGCAATTCCAGTCTACCTCCTGAAATCGGTTTCCTGCAATTCTGCCCCGCTTTCAAGTCCTCTTGGCAGCCTTACTTCAATATATTTTTGGACGATAGCTGCATTTATAACTCTGCAGGTTTGTGAATAACAGTGCCCCTGAGCTCCTTTCTTCAACTCGCTTTCTTGTGAGCTGGCCGCAACACTGCAGGATTGCTTCAAGCCCTAGTGTGGTTCTGGCATATCTCACTGAGCCTTTGGTTAATTCCTCTTCCTGGTGGGAAATGAGAGTTAAATTTGCCCGTCCAGACACCTCCAGCTAGTCTCTCATTGGTTCTCCCTATTCCTGTTCATTTTCCACAGAAATTGCAAACTGGGCCAAACAGGAGGTTAAAGGCACTGACTCTCCAAGTGGGGAGAGTGTTAGTAAAGCGTCTGGAATGTTGCACCCGAGTACCAGGGGACGAAAACTGAGACACATTTGAACACGTTTCCCGATCACACGGTGGATCATACTCTGGGTTCCACATGCATGTTTTAGCTGAAGGAAGAATCCCTTAAACCTGGAGAGTTGAGACACATGGAATGGGTACCATGCAATATGACTTCAAAGGGTCTGCATTTGCTCACCGAACCTCACCAATCCTATCACTGCTGCGTTTATGCCACTGTACACACGCTTGATTCTCTTTCGGAGACATATAAATCCATAGGTTTTAAGATTCTTACTAGTCAGGTATATTCTTAGGCGTTTAATATGGGGTGTTGAGTCCACTTCGTTGAGCAAGCAGTAGCTCTTGTCTATTACATATTTGGCTTATGGAAAGGTATCTGTGCTAATTTCAATCTCTGGTTTTATGCAGCACCCCAACTCACCTTTCCCCTTAAGCAAGCATAAGTTGGTTTTCTACATTTGAGGCCCTATTCTGTTTGTAATTCAGTTCCTGTGTAGCCAAGTTTACATTCCGTGTATTAGTGATACCTTATGATGTTTCTTTTTCTGTGTGACTTATTTCACTTAGAATCATCGTACCTGAATCCACTCATTATGCTGCTACTGGCCTGATGACATAGATTTCATTGCTGAGTGATATTGCATTGTACGTAAGTACCGCAACTTCTTTATCCATTTTTCGCTTTCTGCGATATTGAACTTGTACCGTAAACGAGGTTCTTGTAAACAGAGCCGTCCCAAACTTTGGGGTGGCTGTGTCTTTTTGATTTTAATTTCCCTAAGCTATAGGACCATAAGTGGAAGTGCCCTAGGCTCTCTTGCTTTGTTTTTTAGATGTTTCAGGAAACACCATACACTTCTCCAGAGTGGCTGTTGGCAATTTACATCCCGCCCATCAGAATAAGAAGGCTCCCAGTTCTCCATGGCCTGTCCTGCCTTTCTGGATTTTACACTTTTTTCAGATGGCCCTTTTGACCGGGGGACAGTGAGACTTCATTGTAGTGCAGATTTCCTTTGCAAGCTTGCTTGGTTGGCCAAAAAGGGCGTATGCGTTTTTTCCTGAATATATTCAGGAAAAAACGCATACGCCCTTTTTGGCCAAGTGCATCATTGTGGACGTTCTGCCTCTTTTCCTATGCTTTACATGCAATTCCAGTCTACCTCCTGAAATCGGTTTCCTGCAATTCTGCCCCGCTTTCAAGTCCTCTTGGCAGCCTTACTTCAATATATTTTTGGACGATAGCTGTCATTTATAACTCTGCAGGTTTGTGAATTACAGTGCCCCTGAGCTCCTTTCTTCAACTCGCTTTCTTGTGAGCTGGCCGCAACACCGCAGGATTGCTTCAGGCCCTAGTGTGGTTCCGGCATGGCTCGCTGTGCCTTTGGTTAATTCCTCTTCCTGGTGGGAAATGAGAGTTAAATTTGCCCGTCCAGACACCTCCAGCTAGTCTCTCATTGGTTCTCCCTATTCCTGTTCATTTTCTGCAGAAATTGCAAACTGGGCCAAACAGGAGGTTAAAGGCACTGACTCTCCAAGTGGGGAGAGTGTTAGTAAAGCGTCTGGAATGTTGCACCCGAGTACCAGGGGACGAAAACTGAGACACATTTGAACACGTTTCCCGATCACACGGTGGATCATACTCTGGGTTCCACATGCATGTTTTAGCTGAAGGAAGAATCCCTTAAACCTGGAGAGTTGAGAACCATGGAATGGGTACCATGCAATATGACTTCAAAGGGTCTGCATTTGCTCACCGAACCTCACCAATCCTATCACTGCTGCGTTTATGCCGCTGTACACATGCTTGATTCTCTTTCGGAGACATATAAATCCATAGGTTTTAAGATTCTTACTAGTCAGGTATATTCTTAGGCGTTTAATATGGGGTGTTGAGTCCACTTCGTTGAGCAAGCAGTAGCTCTTGTCTATTACATATTTGGCTTATGGAGCGGTATCTGTGCTAATTTCAATCTCTGGCTTTATGCAGCACCCCAACTCACCTTTCCCCTAAAGCAAGCATAAGTTGGTTTTCTACATTTGATACCCTATTCTGTTTTGTAATTCAGTTCCTGTGTAGCCAAGTTTACATTCCGTGTATTAGTGATACCTTATGATGTTTCTTTTTCTGTGTGACTTATTTTACTTAGAATCATCGTACCTGAATCCACTCATCATGCTGCTACTGGCCTGATGACATAGATTTCATTGCTGAGTGATATTGCATTGTACGTAAGTACCGCAACTTCTTTATCCATTTTTCGCTTTCTGCGATATTGAACTTGTACCATAAACGAGGTTCTTGTAAACAGAGCCGTCCCAAACTTTGGGGTGGCTGTGTCTTTTTGATTTTAATTTCCCTAAGCTATAGGACCATAAGTGGAAGTGCCCTAGGCTCTCTTGCTTTGTTTTTTAGATGTTTCAGGAAACACCATACACTTCTCCAGAGTGGCTGTTGGCAATTTACATCCCGCCCATCAGCATAAGAAGGCTCCCAGTTCTCCATGGCCTGTCCTGCCTTTCTGGATTTTACACTTTTTTCAGATGGCCCTTTTGACCGGGGGACAGTGAGACTTCATTGTAGTGCAGATTTCCTTTGCAAGCTTGCTTGGTTGGCCAAAAAGGGCGTATGCGTTTTTTCCTGAATATATTCAGGAAAAAACGCATACGCCCTTTTTGGCCAAGTGCATCATTGTGGACGTTCTGCCTCTTTTCCTATGCTTTACATGCAATTCCAGTCTACCTCCTGAAATCGGTTTCCTGCAATTCTGCCCCGCTTTCAATTCCTCTTGGCAGCCTTACTTCAATATATTTTTGGACGATAGCTGTCATTTATAACTCTGCAGGTTTGTGAATTACAGTGCCCCTGAGCTCCTTTCTTCAACTCGCTTTCTTGTGAGCTGGCCGCAACACCGCAGGATTGCTTCAGGCCCTAGTGTGGTTCCGGCATGGCTCGCTGTGCCTTTGGTTAATTCCTCTTCCTGGTGGGAAATGAGAGTTAAATTTGCCCGTCCAGACACCTCCAGCTAGTCTCTCATTGGTTCTCCCTATTCCTGTTCATTTTCTGCAGAAATTGCAAACTGGGCCAAACAGGAGGTTAAAGGCACTGACTCTCCAAGTGGGGAGAGTGTTAGTAAAGCGTCTGGAATGTTGCACCCGAGTACCAGGGGACGAAAACTGAGACACATTTGAACACGTTTCCCGATCACACGGTGGATCATACTCTGGGTTCCACATGCATGTTTTAGCTGAAGGAAGAATCCCTTAAACCTGGAGAGTTGAGAACCATGGAATGGGTACCATGCAATATGACTTCAAAGGGTCTGCATTTGCTCACCGAACCTCACCAATCCTATCACTGCTGCGTTTATGCTGCTGTACACATGCTTGATTCTCTTTCGGAGACCTATAAATCCATAGGTTTTAAGATTCTTACTAGTCAGGTATATTCTTAGGCGTTTAATATGGGGTGTTGAGTCCACTTCGTTGAGCAAGCAGTAGCTCTTGTCTATTACATATTTGGCTTATGGAGCGGTATCTGTGCTAATTTCAATCTCTGGTTTTATGCAGCACCCCAACTCACCTTTCCCCTAAAGCAAGCATAAGTTGGTTTTCTACATTTGATACCCTATTCTGTTTTGTAATTCAGTTCCTGTGTAGCCAAGTTTACATTCCGTGTATTAGTGATACCTTATGATGTTTCTTTTTCTGTGTGACTTATTTTACTTAGAATCATCGTACCTGAATCCACTCATCATGCTGCTACTGGCCTGATGACATAGATTTCATTGCTGAGTGATATTGCATTGTACGTAAGTACCGCAACTTCTTTATCCATTTTTCGCTTTCTGCGATATTGAACTTGTACCATAAACGAGGTTCTTGTAAACAGAGCCGTCCCAAACTTTGGGGTGGCTGTGTCTTTTTGATTTTAATTTCCCTAAGGTATAGGACCATAAGTGGAAGTGCCCTAGGCTCTGTTGCTTTGTTTTTTAGATGTTTCAGGAAACACCATACACTTCTCCAGAGTGGCTGTTGGCAATTTACATCCCGCCCATCAGCATAAGAAGGCTCCCAGTTCTCCATGGCCTGTCCTGCCTTTCTGGATTTTACACTTTTTTCAGATGGCCCTTTTGACCGGGGGGCAGTGAGACTTCATTGTAGTGCAGATTTCCTTTGCAAGCTTGCTTGGTTGGCCAAAAAGGGCGTATGCGTTTTTTCCTGAATATATTCAGGAAAAAACGCATACGCCCTTTTTGGCCAAGTGCATCATTGTGGACGTTCTGCCTCTTTTCCTATGCTTTACATGCAATTCCAGTCTACCTCCTGAAATCGGTTTCCTGCAATTCTGCCCCGCTTTCAATTCCTCTTGGCAGCCTTACTTCAATATATTTTTGGACGATAGCTGCATTTATAACTCTGCAGGTTTGTGAATAACAGTGCCCCTGAGCTCCTTTCTTCATCTCGCTTTCTTGTGAGCTGGCCGCAACACCGCAGGATTGTTTCAGGCCCTAGTGTAGTTTCGGCATGGCTCGCTGAGCCTTTGGTTAATTCCTCTTCCTGGTGGGAAATGAGAGTTAAATTTGCCCGTCCAGACACCTCCAGCTAGTCTCTCATTGGTTCTCCCTATTCCTGTACATTTTCCGCAGAAATTGCAAACTGGGCCAAACAGGAGGTTAAAGGCACTGACTCTCCAAGTGGGGAGAGTGTTAGTAAAGCGTCTGGAATGTTGCACCCGAGTACCAGGGGACGAAAACTGAGACACATTTGAACACGTTTCCCGATCACACGGTGGATCATACTCTGGGTTCCACATGCATGTTTTAGCTGAAGGAAGAATCCCTTAAACCTGGAGAGTTGAGAACCATGGAATGGGTACCATGCAATATGACTTCAAAGGGTCTGCATTTGCTCACCGAACCTCACCAATCCTATCACTGCTGCATTTATGCCGCTGTACACATGCTTGATTCTCTTTCGGAGACATATAAATCCATAGGTTTTAAGATTCTTACTAGTCAGGTATATTCTTAGGCGTTTAATATGGGGTGTTGAGTCCACTTCGTTGAGCAAGCAGTAGCTCTTGTCTATTACATATTTGGCTTATGGAAAGGTATCTGTGCTAATTTCAATCTCTGGTTTTATGCAGCACCCCAACTCACCTTTCCCCTTAAGCAAGCATAAGTTGGTTTTCTACATTTGAGGCCCTATTCTGTTTTGTACTTCAGTTCCTGTGTAGCCAAGTTTACATTCCGTGTATTAGTGATACCTTATGATGTTTCTTTTTCTGTGTGACTTATTTCACTTAGAATCATCGTACCTGAATCCACTCATTATGCTGCTACTGGCCTGATGACATAGATTTCATTGCTGAGTGATATTGCATTGTACGTAAGTACCACAACTTCTTTATCCATTTTTCGCTTTCTGCGATATTGAACTTGTACCATAAACGAGGTTCTTGTAAACAGAGCCGTCCCAAACTTTGGGGTGGCTGTGTCTTTTTGATTTTAATTTCCCTAAGCTATAGGACCATAAGTGGAAGTGCCCTAGGCTCTGTTGCTTTGTTTTTTAGATGTTTCAGGAAACACCATACACTTCTCCAGAGTGGCTGTTGGCAATTTACATCCCGCCCATCAGCATAAGAAGGCTCCCAGTTCTCCATGGCCTGTCCTGCCTTTCTGGATTTTACACTTTTTTCAGATGGCCCTTTTGACCGGGGGGCAGTGAGACTTCATTGTAGTGCAGATTTCCTTTGCAAGCTTGCTTGGTTGGCCAAAAAGGGCGTATGCGTTTTTTCCTGAATATATTCAGGAAAAAACGCATACGCCCTTTTTGGCCAAGTGCATCATTGTGGACGTTCTGCCTCTTTTCCTATGCTTTACATGCAATTCCAGTCTACCTCCTGAAATCGGTTTCCTGCAATTCTGCCCCGCTTTCAAGTCCTCTTGGCAGCCTTACTTCAATATATTTTTGGACGATAGCTGCATTTATAACTCTGCAGGTTTGTGAATAACAGTGCCCCTGAGCTCCTTTCTTCAACTCGCTTTCTTGTGAGCTGGCCGCAACACTGCAGGATTGCTTCAAGCCCTAGTGTGGTTCTGGCATATCTCACTGAGCCTTTGGTTAATTCCTCTTCCTGGTGGGAAATGAGAGTTAAATTTGCCCGTCCAGACACCTCCAGCTAGTCTCTCATTGGTTCTCCCTATTCCTGTTCATTTTCCACAGAAATTGCAAACTGGGCCAAACAGGAGGTTAAAGGCACTGACTCTCCAAGTGGGGAGAGTGTTAGTAAAGCGTCTGGAATGTTGCACCCGAGTACCAGGGGACGAAAACTGAGACACATTTGAACACGTTTCCCGATCACACGGTGGATCATACTCTGGGTTCCACATGCATGTTTTAGCTGAAGGAAGAATCCCTTAAACCTGGAGAGTTGAGACCCATGGAATGGGTACCATGCAATATGACTTCAAAGGGTCTGCATTTGCTCACCGAACCTCACCAATCCTATCACTGCTGCGTTTATGCCACTGTACACACGCTTGATTCTCTTTCGGAGACATATAAATCCATAGGTTTTAAGATTCTTACTAGTCAGGTATATTCTTAGGCGTTTAATATGGGGTGTTGAGTCCACTTCGTTGAGCAAGCAGTAGCTCTTGTCTATTACATATTTGGCTTATGGAAAGGTATCTGTGCTAATTTCAATCTCTGGTTTTATGCAGCACCCCAACTCACCTTTCCCCTTAAGCAAGCATAAGTTGGTTTTCTACATTTGAGGCCCTATTCTGTTTGTAATTCAGTTCCTGTGTAGCCAAGTTTACATTCCGTGTATTAGTGATACCTTATGATGTTTCTTTTTCTGTGTGACTTATTTCACTTAGAATCATCGTACCTGAATCCACTCATTATGCTGCTACTGGCCTGATGACATAGATTTCATTGCTGAGTGATATTGCATTGTACGTAAGTACCGCAACTTCTTTATCCATTTTTCGCTTTCTGCGATATTGAACTTGTACCGTAAACGAGGTTCTTGTAAACAGAGCCGTCCCAAACTTTGGGGTGGCTGTGTCTTTTTGATTTTAATTTCCCTAAGCTATAGGACCATAAGTGGAAGTGCCCTAGGCTCTCTTGCTTTGTTTTTTAGATGTTTCAGGAAACACCATACACTTCTCCAGAGTGGCTGTTGGCAATTTACATCCCGCCCATCAGCATAAGAAGGCTCCCAGTTCTCCATGGCCTGTCCTGCCTTTCTGGATTTTACACTTTTTTCAGATGGCCCTTTTGACCGGGGGGCAGTGAGACTTCATTGTAGTGCAGATTTCCTTTGCAAGCTTGCTTGGTTGGCCAAAAAGGGCGTATGCGTTTTTTCCTGAATATATTCAGGAAAAAACGCATACGCCCTTTTTGGCCAAGTGCATCATTGTGGACGTTCTGCCTCTTTTCCTATGCTTTACATGCAATTCCAGTCTACCTCCTGAAATCGGTTTCCTGCAATTCTGCCCCGCTTTCAAGTCCTCTTGGCAGCCTTACTTCAATATATTTTTGGACGATAGCTGCATTTATAACTCTGCAGGTTTGTGAATAACAGTGCCCCTGAGCTCCTTTCTTCAACTCGCTTTCTTGTGAGCTGGCCGCAACACTGCAGGATTGCTTCAAGCCCTAGTGTGGTTCTGGCATATCTCACTGAGCCTTTGGTTAATTCCTCTTCCTGGTGGGAAATGAGAGTTAAATTTGCCCGTCCAGACACCTCCAGCTAGTCTCTCATTGGTTCTCCCTATTCCTGTTCATTTTCCACAGAAATTGCAAACTGGGCCAAACAGGAGGTTAAAGGCACTGACTCTCCAAGTGGGGAGAGTGTTAGTAAAGCGTCTGGAATGTTGCACCCGAGTACCAGGGGACGAAAACTGAGACACATTTGAACACGTTTCCCGATCACACGGTGGATCATACTCTGGGTTCCACATGCATGTTTTAGCTGAAGGAAGAATCCCTTAAACCTGGAGAGTTGAGACACATGGAATGGGTACCATGCAATATGACTTCAAAGGGTCTGCATTTGCTCACCGAACCTCACCAATCCTATCACTGCTGCGTTTATGCCACTGTACACACGCTTGATTCTCTTTCGGAGACATATAAATCCATAGGTTTTAAGATTCTTACTAGTCAGGTATATTCTTAGTGGTGTAATATGTGGTGTTGAGTCCACTTCGTTGAGCAAGCAGTAGCTCTTGTCTATTACATATTTGGCTTATGGAAAGGTATCTGTGTTAATTTCAATCTCTGGTTTTATGCCTCACCCCAACTAACCTTTCCTCTTAAGCAAGCATAAGTTGGTTTTCTACATTTGAGACCCTGTTCTGTTTTGTACTTCAGTTCCTGTGTAGCCAAGTTTACATTCCGTGTATTAGTGATACCTTATGATGTTTCTTTTTCTGTGTGACTTATTTCACTTAGAATCATTGTACCTGAATCCACTCATTATGCTGCTACTGGCCTGATGACATAGATTTCATTGCTGAGTGATATTGCATTGTACGTAAGTACCACAACTTCTTTATCCATTTTTCGCTTTCTGCGATATTGAACTTGTACCGTAAACGAGGTTCTTGTAAACAGAGCCGTCCCAAACTTTGGGGTGGCTGTGTCTTTTTGATTTTAATTTCCCTAAGCTATAGGACCATAAGTGGAAGTGCCCTAGGCTCTCTTGCTTTGTTTTTTAGATGTTTCAGGAAACACCATACACTTCTCCAGAGTGGCTGTTGGCAATTTACATCCCGCCCATCAGCATAACAAGGCTCCCAGTTCTCCATGGCCTGTCCTGCCTTTCTGGATTTTACACTTTTTTCAGATGGCCCTTTTGACCGGGGGGCAGTGAGACTTCATTGTAGTGCAGATTTCCTTTGCAAGCTTGCTTGGTTGGCCAAAAAGGGCGTATGCGTTTTTTCCTGAATATATTCAGGAAAAAACGCATACGCCCTTTTTGGCCAAGTGCATCATTGGGGACGTTCTGCCTCTTTTCCTATGCTTTACATGCAATTCCAGTCTACCTCCTGAAATCGGTTTCCTGCAATTCTGCCCCGCTTTCAAGTCCTCTTGGCAGCCTTACTTCAATATATTTTTGGACGATAGCTGTCATTTAGAACTCTGCAGGATTGTGAATGACAGTGCCCCTGAGCTCCTTTCTTTAACTCGCTTTCTTGTGAGCTGGCCGCAACACCGCAGGATTGCTTCAGGCCCTAGTGTGGTTTCGGCAGGGCTCGCTGAGTCTTTGGTTAATTCCTCTTCCTGGTGGGAAATGAGAGTTAAATTTGCCCGTCCAGACACCTGAAGCTAGTCTCTCATTGGTTCTCCCAATTCCTGTTCATTTTCCGCAGAAATTGCAAACTGGGCCAAACAGGAGGTTAAAGGCACTGACTCTCCAAGTGGGGAGAGTGTTAGTAAAGCGTCTGGAATGTTGCACCCGAGTACCAGGGCACGAAAACTGAGACACATTTGAACACGTTTCCCGATCACACGGTGGATCATACTCTGGGTTCCACATGCATGTTTTAGCTGAAGGAAGAATCCCTTAAACCTGGAGAGTTGAGAACCATGGAATGGGTACCATGCAATATGACTTCAAAGGGTCTGCATTTGCTCACCGAACCTCACCAATCCTATCACTGCTGCGTTTATGCCGCTGTAAACACGCTTGATTCTCTTTCGGAGACATATAAATCCATAGGTTTTAAGATTCTTACTAGTCAGGTATATTCTTAGTGGTGTAATATGTGGTGTTGAGTCCACTTCGTTGAGCAAGCAGTAGCTCTTGTCTATTACATATTTGGCTTATGGAAAGGTATCTGTGCTAATTTCAATCTCTGGTTTTATGCAGCACCCCAACTCACCTTTCCCCTTAAGCAAGCATAAGTTGGTTTTCTACATTTGAGACCCTATTCTGTTTTGTACTTCAGTTCCTGTGTAGCCAAGTTTACATTCCGTGTATTAGTGATACCTTATGATGTTTCTTTTTCTGTGTGACTTATTTCACTTAGAATCATTGTACCTGAATCCACTCATTATGCTGCTACTGGACTGATGACATAGATTTCATTGCTGAATGATATTGCATTGTACGTAAGTACAACAACTTCTTTATCCATTTTTCGCTTTCTGCGATATTGAACTTGTACCGTAAATGAGGTTCTTGTAAACAGAGCCGTCCCAAACTTTGGGGTGGCTGTGTCTGTTTGATTTTAATTTCCCTAAGCTATAGGACCATAAGTGGAAGTGCCCTAGGCTCTGTTGCTTTGTTTTTTAGATGTTTCAGGAAACACCATACACTTCTCCAGAGTGGCTGTTGGCAATTTACATCCCGCCCATCAGCATAACAAGGCTCCCAGTTCTCCATGGCCTGTCCTGCCTTTCTGGATTTTACACTTTTTTCAGATGGCCCTTTTGACCGGGGGGCAGTGAGACTTCATTGTAGTGCAGATTTCCTTTGCAAGCTTGCTTGGTTGGCCAAAAAGGGCGTATGCGTTTTTTCCTGAATATATTCAGGAAAAAACGCATACGCCCTTTTTGGCCAAGTGCATCATTGTGGACGTTCTGCCTCTTTTCCTATGCTTTATATGCAATTCCAGTCTACCTCCTGAAATCGGTTTCCTGCAATTCTGCCCCGCTTTCAAGTCCTCTTGGCAGCCTTACTTCAATATATTTTTGGACGATAGCTGTCATTTATAACTCTGCAGGTTTGTGAATTACAGTGCCCCTGAGCTCCTTTCTTCAACTCGCTTTCTTGTGAGCTGGCCGCAACACCGCAGGATTGCTTCAGGCCCTAGTGTGGTTCCGGCATGGCTCGCTGAGCCTTTGGTTAATTCCACTTCCTGATGGGAAATGAGAGTTAAATTTGCCCGTCCAGACACCTCCAGCTAGTCTCTCATTGGTTCTCCCTATTCCTGTTCATTTTCCGCAGAAATTGCAAACTGGGCCAAACAGGAGGTTAAAGGCACTGACTCTCCAAGTGGGGAGAGTGTTAGTAAAGCGTCTGGAATGTTGCACCCGAGTACCAGGGGACGAAAACTGAGACACATTTGAACACGTTTCCCGATCACACGGTGGATCATACTCTGGGTTCCACATGCATGTTTTAGCTGAAGGAAGAATTCCTTAAACCTGGAGAGTTGAGAACCATGGAATGGGTACCATGCAATATGACTTCAAAGGGTCTGCATTTGCTCACCGAACCTCACCAATCCTATCACTGCTGCGTTTATGCCGCTGTACACATGCTTGATTCTCTTTCGGAGACATATAAATCCATAGGTTTTAAGATTCTTACTAGTCAGGTATATTCTTAGGCGTTTAATATTGGGTGTTTAGTCCACTTCGTTGAGCAAGCAGTAGCTCTTGTCTATTACATATTTGACTTATGGAAAGGTATCTGTGCTAATTTCAATCTCTGGTTTTATGCAGCACCCCAACTCACCTTTCCCCTTAAGCAAGCATAAGTTGGTTTTCTACATTTGAGACCCTATTCTGTTTTGTAATTCAGTTCCTGTGTAGCCAAGTTTACATTCCGTGTATTAGTGATACCTTATGATGCTTCTTTTTCTGTGTGACTTATTTCACTTAGAATCATCGTACCTGAATCCACTCATTATGCTGCTACTGGCCTGATGACATAGATTTCATTGCTGAGTGATATTGCATTGTACGTAAGTACCGCAACTTCTTTATCCATTTTTCGCTTTCTGCGATATTGAACTTGTACCGTAAATGAGGTTCTTGTAAACAGAGCCGTCCCAAACTTTGGGGTGGCTGTGTCTTTTTGATTTTAATTTCCCTAAGCTATAGGACCATAAGTGGAAGTGCCCTAGGCTCTGTTGCTTTGTTTTTTAGATGTTTCAGGAAACACCATACACTTCTCCAGAGTGGCTGTTGGCAATTTACATCCCACCCATCAGTATAAGAAGGCTCCAAGTTCTCCATGGCCTGTCCTGCCTTTCTGGATTTTACACTTTTTTCAGATGGCCCTTTTGACCGGGGGGCAGTGAGACTTCATTGTAGTGCAGATTTCCTTTGCAAGCTTGCTTGGTTGGCCAAAAAGGGCGTATGCGTTTTTTCCTGAATATATTCAGGAAAAAACGCATACGCCCTTTTTGGCCAAGTGCATCATTGTGGACGTTCTGCCTCTTTTCCTATGCTTTACATGCAATTCCAGTCTACCTCCTGAAATCGGTTTCCTGCAATTCTGCCCCGCTTTCAAGTCCTCTTGGCAGCCTTACTTCAATATATTTTTGGACGATAGCTGTCATTTATAACTCTGCAGGTTTGTGAATTACAGTGCCCCTGAGCTCCTTTCTTCAACTCGCTTTCTTGTGAGCTGGCCGCAACACTGCAGGATTGCTTCAGGCCCTAGTGCGGTTCCGGCACGGCAGGCTGAGCCTTTGGTTAATTCCTCTTCCTGGTGGGAAATGAGAGTTAAATTTGCCCGTCCAGACAGCTCCCGCTACTCTCTCATTGCTTCTCCCTATTCCTGTTCATTTTCCGCAGAAATTGCAAACTGGGCCAAACAGGAGTTTAAAGGCACTGACTCTCCAAGTGGGGAGAGTGTTAGTAAAGCGTCTGGAATGTTGCACCCGAGTACCAGGGGACGAAAACTGAGACACATTTGAACACGTTTCCCGATCACACGGTGGATCATACTCTGGGTTCCACATGCATGTTTTAGCTGAAGGAAGAATCCCTTAAACCTGGAGAGTTGAGAACCATGGAATGGGTACCATGCAATATGACTTCAAAGGGTCTGCATTTGCTCACCGAACCTCACCAATCCTATCACTGCTGCGTTTATGCCGCTGTAAACACGCTTGATTCTCTTTCGGAGACATATAAATCCATAGGTTTTAAGATTCTTACTAGTCAGGTATATTCTTAGTGGTGTAATATGTGGTGTTGAGTCCACTTCGTTGAGCAAGCAGTAGCTCTTGTCTATTACATATTTGGCTTATGGAAAGGTATCTGTGCTAATTTCAATCTCTGGTTTTATGCAGCACCCCAACTCACCTTTCCCCTTAAGCAAGCATAAGTTGATTTTCTACATTTGAGACCCTATTCTGTTTTGTACTTCAGTTCCTGTGTAGCCAAGTTTACATTCCGTGTATTAGTGATACCTTATGATGTTTCTTTTTCTGTGTGACTTATTTCACTTAGAATCATTGTACCTGAATCCACTCATTATGCTGCTACTGGCCTGATGACATAGATTTCATTGCTGAATGATATTGCATTGTACGTAAGTACAACAACTTCTTTATCCATTTTTCGCTTTCTGCGATATTGAACTTGTACCGTAAACGAGGTTCTTGTAAACAGAGCCGTCCCAAACTTTGGGGTGGCTGTGTCTTTTTGATTTTAATTTCCCTAAGCTATAGGGCCATAGGTGGAAGTGCCCTAGGCTCTGTTGTTTTGTTTTTTAGATGTTTCAGGAAACACCATACACTTCTCCAGAGTGGCTGTTGGCAATTTACATCCGGCCCATCAGCCTAACTAGGCTCCCAGTTCTCCATGGCCTGTCCTGCCTTTCTGGATTTTACACTTTTTTCAGATGGCCCTTTTGACCGGGGGGCAGTGAGACTTCATTGTAGTGCAGATTTCCTTTGCAAGCTTGCTTGGTTGGCCAAAAAGGGCGTATGCGTTTTTTCCTGAATATATTCAGGAAAAAACGCATACGCCCTTTTTGGCCAAGTGCATCATTGTGGACGTTCTGCCTCTTTTCCTATGCTTTACATGCAATTCCAGTCTACCTCCTGAAATCGGTTTCCTGCAATTCTGACCCGCATTCAAGTCCTCTTGGCAGCCTTACTTCAATATATTTTTGGACGATAGCTGTCATGTATAACTCTGCAGGTTTGTGAATTACAGTGCCCCTGAGCTCCTTTCTTCAACTCGCTTTCTTGTGAGCTGGCCGCAACACCGCAGGATTGCTTCAGGCCCTAGTGTGGTTCCGGCATGGCACGCTGAGCCTTTGGTTAATTCCTCTTCCTGGTGGGAAATGAGAGTTAAATTTGCCCGTCCAGACACCTCCAGCTAGTCTCTCATTGGTTCTCCCTATTCCTGTTCATTTTCGCAGAAATTGCAAACTGGGCCAAACAGGAGGTTAAAGGCACTGACTCTCCAAGTGGGGAGAGTGTTAGTAAAGCATCTGGAATGTTGCACCCGAGTACCAGGGGACGAAAACTGAGACACATTTGAACACGTTTCCCGATCACACGGTGGATCATACTCTGGGTTCCACATGCATGATTTAGCTGAAGGAAGAATCCCTTAAACCTGGAGAGTAGAGACCCATGGAATGGGTACCATGCAATATGACTTCAAAGGGTCTGCATTTGTTCACCGAACCACACCAATCCTATCACTGCTGCGTTTATGCCGCTGTACACATGCTGGATTCTCTTTCGGAGACATATCAATCCATAGGTTTTAAGATTCTTACTAGTCAGGTATATTCTTAGTCGTTTAATAAGGGATGTTGAGTCCATTTCTTTGAGCAAGGAGTAGCTCTTGTCTATTACATATTTGGCTTATGGAACGGTATCTGTGCTCATTTCAATCTCTTGTTTTATGCAGCACCCCAACTCAACTTTCCCCTTAAGCAAGCATAAGTTGGTTTTCTAAATTAGAGACCCTGTTCTGTTTTGTAATTCAGTTCCTGTGTAACCAACTTTACATTCCGTGTATTAGTGATATCTTATGATGTTTGTTTTTCTGTGTGACTTATTTCACTTAGAATCATCGTACCTGAATCCACTCGTCATGTTGCTATGGGCCTGATGACATCGATTTCATGGCTGAGTGATACTGCATTGTACGTTAGTACCATATCTTCTTTATCCGTTTTTCGCTTTCTGCGATATTGACCTTGTACCGTAAACGAGGTTCTTGTAAACAGAGCCGTCCCAAAATTTGGGGTGGCTGTGTCTTTTTGATTTTCATTTCCCTAAGATATAGGACCATAAGTGGAAGTGCCCTAAGCTCTGTTGTTTTGTTTTTTAGATGTTTCAGGAAACACCATACACTTCTCCAGAGTGGCTGTTGGCAATTTACATCCCGCCCATCAGCATAACAAGGCTCTCAGTTCTCCATGGCCTGTCCTGCCTTTCTGGATTTGACACTTTTTTCAGATGGCCCTTTTGACCGGAGCGAAGTGAGACTTCATTGTAGTGCAGATTTCCTTTGCAAGCTTGCTTGGTTGGCCAAAAAGTGCGTATGCGCTTTTTCCTGAATATATTCAGGAAAAAACGCATACGCCCTTTTTGGCCAAGTGCATCATTGTCGACGTTCTGAGTCTTTTCATATGTTTTCAATGCAATTCCAGTCTACCTCCTGAAATCGGTTTCCTGCAATTTGCCTTGCTGTCAGTGCCTCTTCATAGCCTTACCTCCTTATTCTTTTGGAAAATAGTTGGCCTTTATAACTCTGCAGGTTTTTGAATTGCACTGGTCCTTAGCTCCATGTTTCAGCTCTTATTTTTGTGATCTTGCCTCATATCCACAGGATTTCTTCAGGCCCTATTCTTCTTCTGGGGCGCCTTGCTCTGCCTTTGGTTAATTCTTCTTCCTGATGTGAAATTAGAGTGACATGTGCCCATTGAAACCGCTACAGCTATTTTCTCACTGGTTCCCCCTATTCCCATTCATCCTCCGCACTAACTGCAGACTGTGCGATACCGGAACTTAAAGGCATTGACTCTCCATGTGGAGATGTTGTTAGTAAAGTGGCTGGAATGTTGATCCGGAGCCCCAGGAGAGGAAAATGAGGTGCGTTTTAGAAACCTTTCCCGATCATATGGTATACCATCCGCTGGATTCCCCATGCATGGTTTAGCTGTAGGAAGATTCCCTTCAACCTGGAGTGTTGGGACCCTTGGAATGAGTAGTATGAAGTATTGCATTAAACTTTCGGCAGTTGCTCACCAAAGCTCACCAGTGCTCTCAGCCCCAAGTGTCCAGCCTTATGTCTTATCCAGCTGTGGGTTTATATGTGGTCATTCCAGGTTGCATCACAGCCCCTGAGCGAATTTTGTAAGAATTTTTCTCTCTTTCATTGTTTCTGCGTTTTGGTTTTAAAATTTATTTCTATAATGGGGTTTAGCTCATTTTCACTGCTGTGTTTGTGCCGCTCTGCGCACACTTGATTCCCTTATGGAGATATATCAATACATGGGTTTTAAGATTCTTATTACTCAGATATATTTCTCTGCGGTGTATAGGGTGTGTTGAGGCCAGTTCATTGAGCAAGGTGTAGATCTTGTCTAATACCTATTTGGTTTATTGAACGGTATCTGTGCTAATTTCAAACTCTGGTTTTATGCATCACCCCACCTCTCCTTTCCCCTTAAGCTGACATAAGTGTGTTTTCTAAATGTGAGACACTGTTCTGTTTTGTAATTCATTTTTTGTGCAGCCATATTTATCCTCCCTCTATAAGTGATATCTTATGATATGTTTCTTTTTCTGTTTGACTTATTTCAAGTAGTATTATCGGACCTAAATCCACTCTTTATCCTTCTACTAGCCTTATTACATTGATTTCATGGTGAAGAGATATTCCATTGTACATAAGTACCACATTTTCTTTATCCATTGTTCTCTTTCCTGGGATATTTAAGGTGTATTGAAGTTGAGGTTCTTGTAAACAGAGTAGCCCTAAACTGTGGTGTGCTTGTGTCTTGTTGATTTTTAGACTTCCCTAGATATACTTCCATGATTGGAAGTGCCCTATGCTCTGTAGCTCTGTTTTTTAGATGATTTAGGAACCACCATACACTTCTCCAGAGTGGCTCTCGGCAGTTCACACACTGTCCATCAGCGTATAAAGGCTCCCTATTCTCCATGGCTTGTCCTGCATTTCTGGTTTTTACAATTTTTTCGGATGGCCCTTTTGACCGGTGGGAAATGAGACTTCTTTGTTGTGCACATTTGCATTACTTGCTTGCTTGGTTGCCCATAAAGTGCGTATGCGTTTTTTCCTGGATATATTCAGGAAAAAACGCATACTCCCTTTGGGGCCAACTGCATCATTGTCGAAATTCTGCCGCTTTTCATGTGCTTTAAAGACGAGTCCAATCTATCTCTTGAAATCTGTTTCTTGCAATTCTGTCTTGCATTCAGATCCTCTTCTTTGCCTTACCTCAACATATTTTTGGACGTTAGTTTTCATTTATAACTCTGCAGGTTTGTGAATTGCAGTGACCCTGAGCTCCATTTTTTAAGTTGCTCTTTTGTGAGCTGGCCTCAAAGCCGCAGGATTGCTTCAGGCCCTATTTTGGCTCCGGCGAGGCGGGCTGAGCCTTTTTTTAATTCTTATTCTTAATGGGAAATTAGAGTGACATGTGCCCGTCCAAACCCCTACAACTATTCTCTCATTGGTTCCCCCTCTTCCCGTTCATCCTCCTCACAATTTGCAAAATGTGTGAAACAGAAGTTTAAATGTGCTGATTCTCTAAGTGGGGAGATTCTAAGTAACGTGGCTGGAATGATGAACAGGAGCACCAGGAGAGGATAAATGAGGTGCATTTTAGACACATCTCCCGAGAACACGGTGTACAGTCCTCTGGGTTTTCCATGCATGTTTTAGCTATAGGAAGATTCCTTGAACCTGCAGATTTTGGACCCATTGAATGGGTACCAGGTAGTATTACTTTAAAGGGTGTGCATTTCCTCACCCAACCTCACATTTCTCTTAGCGCGAACAGTTTCCAGCCTTATGTCTCATCCTGCTGTGGGTCTAGATGTGTTCAATCCATGTTGCATCACCGTCCCTGACGAAAAGTTGTAAGAGGTTTTCTCTGTCTCTCTGTCGTTTATTTTTTTCAATTTATTACTATATTGGTTACAGCTGATTTTCAAAGCTCTGTTTCTTGCTGCTGTACATCCACTTGATTCACGTACAGAGAGACATCAATAAATTCTTTTTCAGATTCTTACCAGTCATAGATATTCTTTTCCGGTGACTTGAGTGTGCTGAGTGCAGTTCTTTTAGCTACCGTGTAGGCCTTGTTGATTATCAGTTTGGTATTTGGAATGGTATCTTTGCTAATTTCAACCTCCTGGATGATGCCTCACCCCTCCCCACCTTTCCCGTTTAGCAGCCTTACGCGTGTTTTCTACATATTTGACTATGTTTTTGTTTTGTAATTTATTTCATGTGTAGCCATTTTGGGTTCCACCTTTAAGTGATATCTTATGATATGTGTCTTTTTCTTTTTGAATTATGTCACTTAGAATGATCATACGTAACTCCTCCGGAGTTGTTACAACTGGCCATATTTCATTGATTTCCAGGCTGAGTAATATTCCACTCTACATAAGTACCACATCTCTATCCATTTTTTCCCTCCAGAGACATTTAAGTTATATCCTAGTCGAGGATCTTTTAAACAGAGAGGCAGTAAACATTGGGGTGCCTGTGTCCTCTCGATTTTTGTTTTTCCCAAGATATACGCCCATGAGTGCAAGTGCTCTATGCTCTGTAGCTCATTTTTTAGATGCTTTAGTAAACACAATACACTTCTCCAGAATGGCCGTTGGCAATATACATTTCCACTATAAGCCTCACAGGGCTCCCTCTTCTCCTTGCCCTGTCCTGCATTTCTGGTGTTTACACTTTATGAGGATGGCTCTTCTGACTGATGCGAAGTGATATCTTTTGTAGTATTGATTTCCAGTGCCCACCTGTTTGGTTGGCTAAAAAAGTGTATGCCCTTTTCTTGAATATATACAGAAAAAAACGCATACAGCCTTTTTGGCCAACTGCAATGTTGGCAATGTTCAGCCCCTTTTCTTGTGCTTAATGGCGAGTCCTTTCTACCTCCTCAAATCCCTTTCCTGCCATTCTCCCTTGCTTACCAATCCTTTTCTCTGACTTTCCTCAAGACATTTTTCAGTGATAGATATTTTCAACTCTGCAGTTTCGTGAATTTTACTGCCCCTGAGTTCCATTGTTCAACTTGTGTTTATGGGAACTGGCCACAAAGCAGTGGGATTTCCTCAAGCCCTATACTGTTTCCATGGGCAACCCTAGCCTTTGGTCAATTCGTCTTCCTGATTGGAAATTAGAGTGACATGTGCCTGTCTGAACACCTAGGACTTGTCTCTCATTGTTCCTCATCCTTCCGCTTCATCCTCTGGACAAATTCCAAACTGTACGCAACAGGATGTTGACAGTGCTGACATCTCTAAGTGGAGAGACTGTTAGTAAAGACGCTGGAGGGGTGAACCCGAGCACCAGGAGATGAGGAGATGAGATGCCTTTTCCAAACTCTTCCCGATCAGACGGTATACCATCCTCTGTGTGTGACAGACATGTTTTAGCAGTAGAAAGAGTCCCATTCATGTAAGGAGAACACCAGGGCTTTTTCAAAATCAGTGTCTCCCCGAACCCCAAACTGGGGAATTTTTTAAGCTACGGCTACACATATGTTCATTAAGGGCCTTGGGAAGTAGGCAGAGTCCAAACTTTAGATGATTGAAGTCTTCAGGGTCAGAAGCACTCACCACCGGCTTCCCTTAGGTTACACTTTAACTGTCATTGATAGATGATGTCAATAAAAATATCTATTCTTTTTCCGATTATTTCCCCTTATAGGTTATTGCAAAATATTGAGTGTAGTTCCCTGTGCTATACAGTAGTTCCTTGTTGATGATCTATTTTATACATAGCAGTGTGTATGTGTTAATTCCAAACTGTTAATTTATCCCTCCTCCCACCTTTCCCCTTTGGTAATAATAAATTATAAGATTTTATACTTCTCAGAAATGGGGGAGCTGAAAGAGAGGTATCATTTTCAATGGAAAAGCATTTAAAACAAGATTGAAGCTTTAACCAAGATTATTAGATGTACATCCTTGGAAAGAAATCACTTCATTTCTCTAATATTGACCTGACAAATAAGACAAACCTTTTCACTGAACTTGCTTATAATAAAGTGATGGAAATATCAAATGGAAGTGTTAGAAACATCTTATTTTACCCGAGCCTTATAAACTGTTCTATGTTAACTACAGTTTGGCTCACACATCTGTTCATTGAAGTTACAGTAGTCTCAATTTCTGTTACTGATCCTCCAGAGTGGACCCCAACAAGTGTCCCCCTGCCCAGTGTCATTGGGGCCAACAGATCGAGACTGAGTTTGGTTCACAAGCAAAGGAAACTTTATATTTTGATCAGAGAATGGAGAGGTGAGAGCATGCACTACCCCGTGGGCTGTGGGCTGGGCTGCTGTGTAGAGATCCTGTCAGAGTCAGTGGGAGGGAGGGGGCGGAGCTCTCGAGGGCCGGGTTGGCTGCAGCTCAGGCTCTATATCTCGGAGTCTGCACTGGGCCCCAGGAGCTGATGTGTCGACCCAGCCATTCTGCACTAGGAAATCTGGTCTGAAGTGCCGGGTGTGGAACCTCTGCATGCGGGACCCTAGGAGCACGTGAAATTAGACAAAGCACAAAGGATAAAAAAGGTCAGACTTGACTTTATTGCCCAGATTCTATTTTTATCTCCCAGGGATTTTTCATGGGCTTTGCTGGGGACAAACCCCTCCTCTGCCTTTTGTCCCATTCCTCATTCTTGGTGTGCTGAGGGTGCAGACCCTTCTTCTGTAACTGCTGAGTGCTGAGTTGGGAGCCCTCATACCAGGGGGCGAGTGTCAGAACTTCTCCCCAGCAGCCTCCAGGTGACGTTGATTGGCCCCAGGACCCCTGCCTCCCTGCTCGTCCGCCTGAGCACCAGCATTGGAAGTGTTATAGATTCTAATGACCTTTAAGGGTCCAGGAAAGAGATGTGCAGAGACGCTGTGGGGGCCGGTTTCACCCCGCCCCACATTTGTTCGGCCACCTTAGGCTGACCGTTTCTGCCAGCCTAGATGCTCTGACCAGTAGTCTGCTCTTTCTTCAATTAGGTCCCTGAATTAACGTAAAAACAGCACCAGGTGTCAGAGCCCTGCCCGCTCAACTCCCAGACAGTCCAGGGTCAGTGGTGATCAAGGACCATGATGGCCACTGAGTCAACAGCCTTTTGAAGTAAACAGGAGTCCAGCCGGTCTTATTGGCCACCATCATCACGGTGTCTGTAGGCTTTTCTATGGTGACAGTGTGATATACGGTTCCCCCGCCAAGATTATTAGCTCCCCTCCGGGTGCAGTAAGTCCTGCAAGCAGTAGTCTACTCCTTCGGGACACACTATTGTTGTTTTATGAGAGAAACTCCAGGTCAAGTGATGTTCACACGAGTCGTCATGGTGCCCTGCTGCCCCCGGTTATCTCTCTGGATGTTGGAGTTGGAGGGCCTCCTCACTCGAGGTCGGTGTGCCCACGGAGCGAACCCTGCAACTTCAGGGCATGGTTGGTGATTAGGATCACCACGTGGGGTCCTTTTCCCTTAGGAGGGAGGTGGCCTTTTGGGCTGCTGATTTCCAGGTTTTTAGATACCGCCAGTATCTTGGCCAGATGTGGCAGTGGGCCAAGCCCCTTGGTGACTGTAGTTTATCCTACCTGGATGGCATTCTTGCGTTGTTCCATTTCAAGTGGTCCCAGTTTTTGCACTAATTCTCCAATGGCGATTCACCTTTCACCGGGAATGGAAAGGTCAAAGGGTTTAGCTCAATTAGGGAGTTCCAGGGCAAGGGTCTGAATTGACTGCTCTTTCCATTCTTGAAAGGCCACTTCTGGATTCTGTTCAAAAGGATCATCATCTTTTCCTTTCAGTGTTTCATATAGAGGCCCAGCTAGTAGACTGTAGTTAGGGATCCAGAAGCAGCAAACCCTGGCCTCCCCAGGAACCCCTAAGCTGTCTTCTCGTTTTAGAAAGGGGTAAGGCTGCAAATGGTTTCTTCCCTTTCCTGGGATGGGCTTCTCCGACCTTGTGTGAGAATGAAGCCCAGGCAGGTCACCGCAGTCTGTGATATTTGAGCTTTATCTTGGACAACTTCTATCCTTTATTGGCTTGGTAGTTCAGAGGCCTCCTTAGTAGGGCTGGCGATCAGAATGTCGTCTGCATATTGAAGGAGGGTTTCCTTTTCCAGAGGTAGAACTTTTCGGTCTTTAGCTAAGCTTTCCCCAAAGATGGTGTGGGAATTTTTGAACCCTTGGGGCAAGACGGCCCGGAAGTATTGTTTTAGTTGTATGTTGAGTCCTGCCACTCACAAGCCAAAATTTCTTGTGACTCTGGGACTAATGGAATACAAAAGAAGGCATCATTGAAGACTAATACAGAATACCATGTCCTGGTGGTTGGTAGAATGACCAGCAGGGTGTAGGAATTAGGAGCAACTGGAGGTATATCCTCGGTGGCTTCACTGACTGTCCTGACATCTTTACCAGGTCCCCAGCAGCCCATGGAGCTCTCGTGGTCAGGCCCCTCCCAGGATACAGAGCTACCCTTGCAGGTACCGTGGCAGGGCTGGGCACACAGGAACCGTGCACATAGCCCTCATTGAAGAGCACCCCCAGCTCACCTGTCGCTCAGAGCTGACACAGAGCACCTCAGAGCAGGACTTGAACTAACAAACAGCAGCTCCGACAGGTCTGTGACCCTGGGCATCACTCTGTGTGGCCTCCCTCCACCTGGTCTTCCAGAGACTTCCACTGCACCCGGGGCACCAGGTCTCTGTCTCCAACCACCACCCACCCCTCCTCTCCCTGACTCCTGGGTTCCTCTCATTAGGAGAGGGTTTTCTTGAAGTTGTCTCCCACTCATGGGCCAGATAAAATGATTAGAAAACAAGCCAAAGCTGCAGCCCCTTGTCTATCCTGACTCTCAGGAGCCCACACCTGTTCCTTGGACCTGGCCGGTTCAGCAAGTTCCATTTTCTGCAACTGTGAGCCCCTGAGGGGTGATGATTGGCTGACCTGGGCAGCCTTACGGTGCCGGCCAGCCCTCCCCAGGTGTGCCTGGGTTGAGATCAATATAAATACCACTCCAGGCAGCAAGAGCCCCTGCAGCTGTGTCTGACGCCATTTTCTCTGCCCTGTCAGCAGTCTCGGGGCTGGGCTGGTGGGAGGGAGTGAGAGGCCACGGCTTTGTGGGTGGCCCAGTGTGAGTGGGGCTCTGCTGGACTTTCTGCAGCAGTTGCCAGGCTGCCACCTGCTAAAGAAGAGGATGTGTCACCCATACCTGCTGCTGGAATTGCTCCCTGGGCAGAGGTGAGGAAGGAAAAAAGCAGTGGGGGCAGGGACAGGACGGGTATCTCAGGCAGGGAAATGGAAATCTTCCAGAAGAGCACCCAGGGCCAGGACCATCCTGGCTGGCCTGCAGGCACCAAGTCAGCTGGCATGCTGTCACTCGTGTGGCTCCATGGCCCTTCCTCTAGGCTTTCAAGTCCTTGTATATATTCAGGTGTTTTACCTGGGAAGGGTGGGAACAGTTCAGCAGCAACTGGCCTGGGGCTCAGCTCACGTTTACTCACAGATGCCTCGGCACGGTGCCCCAGCTTTGCAATGAGGACGCTTGTTGTGTGGGGGCTGCTGGCTGAATGGGAGCCGATTCCCCACCACTGGCCAACTTCAGAATTGTTTACAACTGGAGCAAGTGCCCTGATACGGTTTTCCTCTGAGTAACTGGTGGGTTCTGTTTTTTTTTTCTCTTTTTCGTTTTTGGTTCAAGGTAGATTTTATTCCTCTTTTTTGTATTTACAGATATAAGCATGGAAATAATTTATTCATATAAATACATGTATGTGAAGGGAATAATTGTTTTTTCTGTTTTATTTTTTAAATTTTATTTCTTTTTAATTTTGAATTTTATTTTATATTTTTATACAGCAGGTTCTTATTGGTTATCTATTTTATACATATAAATGTTTACATGCCAATCCCAATCTCTCAACTCCTCCCACCACCACCACCCCCAAGAGCTTTCCCCCCTTGTTGTCCATACGATTGTTGTCTACATCTGTTGCTCTATTTATGCCTTGCAAAACGGTTAATCTGTACAGTTTTTCTAGGTTCCACATATATGCATGAATATACAAGATTTGTTTTTCTCTTTCTGACTTACTTCACTCTGTATGACAGTCTCTAGATCCATCGACGTCTCTACAAATGACCCAATTTCATTCCTTTCATGGCTTAGTAATATTCCATTTTATATATGTACCACATCTTTATGCATTCGTCTGTCTGTGGGCATTTAGGTTGCTTCCATTACCTCGATATTGTAAATAGTGATGCAATGAACATTACGGTGAATGTCTCTTTTTGATTTATGGTTTTGTCTGGGTATATGTCCAGTACTGGGATTGCTGTATCATATGGTAATTCTATTATTAGTTTCTTAAGAAACTCCATATTGTTCTCCATAGTGACTGTATCAATTTATATTCCCAACAATAGTGGAAGAGGCTTCCTTTTCTCCACACCCTTTCCAGCATTTGTTGTTTGTAGATTTTCAGATGATGCCCATTCTAACAGGTGTGAGGTGATACCTCATTGTTGAGTCCATTTCGATGAACAAGGGGTAGGTCTTGTCTATTACATATTTGGCTTATGGAACGGTATCTGTGCTAATTTCAAACTCTGGTTTTATGCAGCACCCCAACTCACCTTTCCCCTTAAGCAAGCATAAGTTGGTTTTCTAAACTTGAGACCCTGTTCTGTTTTGTAATTCAGTTCATGTGTAGCCAAGTTTACATTCCGTGCATTAGTGATACCTTATGATGTTTCTTTTTCTGTGTTACTTATTTCACTTAGAATCATTGTGCCTCAATCCACTCATTATGCTGGTACAGGTCTGGTGACACAGATTTCATTGCTGAGTGATATTGCATTGTACATAAGTACCACAACTTCTTTATCCAGTTTTTGCTCTCTGTGATATTGAACTTGTACCGTAAACGACGTTCTTGTAAACAGAGCCGTCCCAAATTTTGGGGTGGCTGTGTCTTTTTGATTTTAATTTCCCTAAGCTATAGGACCATAAGTGGAAATGCCCTAGACTCTGTTGCTTTGTTTTTCAGATGTATCAGGAAACACCATACACTTCTCCAGAGTGGCTGTTGGCAATTTACATCCCGCCCATCAGCATAACAAGGCTCCTTATTCCCCATGGCCTGTCTTGCCTTTCTGGATTTTACACTTTTTTCAGATGGCCCTTTAGACTGGGGGGAAGTGACACTTCATAGTAGTTCGGATTTCCATTGCAAGCTTGCTTGGTTTGCCAAAAAGGGCGTATGTGTTTGTTCCTGAATATATTCAGGAACAAACTCATACGCCCTTTTTTGCCAAGTGCATCATTGTCGATGTTCTGCCTCTTTTCCTATGCTTTAAATGCAAATCCAGTCTACCTCCTGAAATCGGTTTCCTGAAATTCTGCCCCGCTATCAAGTCCTCTTGGCAGCCTTACTTCAATATATTTTTGGACGTTATCTGTCATGTATAACTCTGCAGGTTTGTGAATTACAGGGCCCCTGAGCTCCTTTCTTCAACTCGCTTTCTTGTGAGCTGGCCGCAAACCCGCAAGACTGCTTCAGGCCCTAATCTGCTTCTGGCAGGGCACGCTGAGCCTTTGGTTAATTCCTCTTCCTGGTGGGAAATGAGTGTTAAATATGCCCGTCCAGACACCTACCTCACTCTCAACCCCTTGGTGATGTGGGTCCTCTGGTTTGTGGCCACCTTTGCTGGGTTCCTCACCTTTCGATGATGTGGCCCCACTAGTGTGAGGACATTCCTGCCTGGTTCTCATCTACGTGGTTATGTGGACCCCCTGGTGAGAGTCTGTTCCTGGCTGTGTTCCTCACCCTTCTGTGAGGGAGACCCTCTGCTGATAGGTCACTCCTGCATGGCTGGCACACATTGCCTTGGTGAAGTCAGCCATGTGGTGGCAGTAGGAGCGTGCTGAGGATCTCCTCCCCCCGGTGATGAGGGCCCTCTTGCGTCAGGCCCTAACTGCTGGGCTCACCAACTTTTCTTAGTGAGCCCAATGATGCTTGGGCACTCCTCTTAGGATCCCATCTCGATGGGGATGTGGGCCTTCTGCTCTGAGGTCCCAACGGCTGGGTTGTTCACATTTTCATGATGTGGGCTCTCTGGTGTTAGTTCACAGAGGCCTGGATCCCATAGCCTCTGTGCTCTTGGCCACCTGTTGGGAGGTTCCAACTGCTGGATTCCTCACTTTTTTAAATTTTTGGGTCTTCTGTTGTGAGGATCCTCCTGCCTGCCTCACTCCCAACCCCTTCGTGATGTGTGTCGTCTGGTTTGAGGCCACATGTGCTGGATTCCTCACCTTTCGATGATGTGGGACCAATGGTCTTAGGAGACTCCTGCCTGGTTCACATCCCCTTGGTGATGTGGGCCCTCTGTTGAGAGTCTGATCCTGGCTGGGTTCCTCACCCATCTGTGAGGTGGGCCGTCTGCTGTGAGGTCACTCCTGCCTGGCTTGCTCACCTCGCCTTGTGGACATGAGCCCTCTGGTGGCACTTGGAGCCTGCTGGGAGCCTCCTCCCCTCGGTGATGAGGGCCCTCTGGCGTCAGGCCCTAACTGCTGGTCTCCCCACATTTTGTGATGTGCGCCCAGTGGTGCGAGGACACTCCAGCCAGGTTCACATCCCCATTGGGATGTGGGCCTTCTGCTCTGATGTACCAATGCCTGGGTTGCTCACAGTTTCATGATGTGGGCTCTCTGCTATTAGTTCACTCCTGCCTGCATCCCATAGCTTCTGTGCTCTCGGCCACCTGCTGGGAGGTTCCAACTGCTGGATTCCTCACCTTTCTTATTCTTTGGGCCCTCTGTTTTTAGGCTACTCCTGCCTGCCTCACTCCCATTCCCTTTGTGATATGTGTCCTCTGATTTGAGGGCACATGTGCTGGGTTCCGCACCTTTCGATGATGTGGCCCCACTGGAGGGAAGACAGTCCTGACTGGTTCCCATCTCCTTGCTGATGTGGGCCCTCAGGTGAGAGTCTGATCCTGGCTGGGTTCCCCACCCGTCTGTGAGGTGGCCCCTCTGCTGTGAGGTCATTCATGCCTGTCTGGCACACGTCACCTTGGCGACGTGGGCCCTCTGGTGGCAGTTGGAGTGTGCTGGGATCCTCCTCCCCTCAGTGATGAGGGCCCTCTTGCCTTAGGCCATAACTGCTGGGCTCCCCACATTTTCTGATGTGTGCCAAGTGAGTGAGGACACTCTTGCCAGGTTCCCATCCCCATGGGGATATGGGCCTTCTGCTCTGAGGTCAAAACGGCTGGCTTGCTCACAGTACCATGATGTGGGCCCTCTGCTGTGAGTTCACTCCGGCAAGGATCCCTTATCATCGGTGCTCTGAGCCGCCTGCTGGGGGGTTCCAACTGCTGGATTCCTCAACTTTTTTATTCTATGTGCCCTCTGTTGTGAGGCTCCTCCTGCCTGCCTCACTGCCAGCCCCTTGGTGATGACTGTCCTATGGCTTGAGGTCACATGTGCTGCGTTCCTCACCTTTCGATGATGTGGCCCCACTCGTGTGAGGACACTCCTGCCTGGTTCCCATCCCCTTGGTGAGGTGGGCCCTCTGGCGAGAGTCTAATCCTGGCTGGGTTCCTCAACGTTCTGTGAGGTAGGCCCTCTGCTGTGAGGTCACTCCTGCCTGGCTGGCACACGTCACCTTGGAGACGTGAGCCCTCTGGTGGCAGTTGGAGCGTGCAGGGTGCCTCCTCCTCTCGGTGATGACGGCCCTCTGGCATCAGGCCCTAAATGGTGGGCTCCCCACATTTTCTGATGTGCGCCCAGTGGTGTGAGGACACTCCAGCCAGGTTCCCATTCCCATGGGGATGTGGGCCTTCTGCGCTGAGGTCCCAACGCCTGGGTTGCTCACAGTTTTATGATGTGGGCCCTCTGCTGTGAGTTCACTGCGGCCTGGATCCCATAGCCTCGGTGTTCTGAGCCGCCTGCTGGAAGGTCTAAATGCTGGAATCCTCACGTTTTTTATATTATGTGCCCTGTGTTGTGAGGCTACTCCTGCCTGCCTCACTCCAAGGCCCTTGGTGATGTGGGTCCTCTGGTTTGAGGACACATGTGCTGGGTTCCTCACCTTAAGATGATGAGGCCCCACTGGTGTGAGGATAATCCTGACTGGTTCCCATCCCCTTTGTGATGTGGGCCCTCTGGTGAGAGTCTGATCCTGGCTGGGTTCCTCACCCATCTGTGAGGTGGGCCCTCTACTATCAGGTAACTCTTGCCTGGCTTGCTCACCTCGCCTTGTTAACATGAGCCCTCTGGTGGCACTTGGACCCTGCTGGGAGCCTCCTCACCTCTGTGATGAGGGCCCTCTGACGTCAGGCCCTAACTGCAGGGCTCCCCAACTTTTCTTAGTGAGCCCAGTGATGCTCGGGCACTCCTCTTAGGTTCCCATCTCCATGGGGATGTGGGCCTTCTGCTCTGAGGTTCCAACGGCTGGGTTGATCACAATTTCATGATGTGGGCTCTCTGGTGTTAGTTCACTGTGGCCTGGATCCCATAGCCTCTGTGCTCTTGGCCGCCTGCTGGGAGGTTCCAACCGCTGGATTCCTCACTTTTTTAATTTTTTAGGCCCTCTGTTGTGAGGATCCTCCTGCCTGCCTCACTCCCAGCCCATTTGTGATGTGTGTCGTCTGGTTTGAGGCCACATGTGCTGGATTCCTCACCTTTCGATGATGTGGGACCAATGGTCTTAGGAGACTCCTGCCTGGTTCACATCCCCTTGGTGATGTGGGCCCTCTGTTGAGAGTCTGATCCTGGCTGGGTTCCTCACCCTTCTGTGAGGTGGGCCGTCTGCTGTGAGGTCACTCCTGCTTGGCTTGCTCACCTCGCCTTGTGGACATGAGCCTTCGGTGGCACTTGGAGCCTGCTGGGAGCCTCCTCCCCTTGGTGATGAGGGCCCTCTGGCGTCAGGCCCTAACGGCTGGGCTCCCCACATTTTGTGATGTGCGCCCAGTGGTTCGAAGACACTCTATCCAGGTTCACATCCCCATTGGGATGTGGGTCTTCTGCTCTGAAGTCCCAACGACTGGGTTGTTCACAGTTTCATGATGTGGGCTCTCTGCTGTTAGTTCACTCTGGCCTGGATGCCATAGCCTCTGTGCTCTGGGCCTCCTGCTGGGAGGTTCCAACTGCTCGATTCCTCAACTTTTGTATTCTATGGGTCCTGTGTTGTGATGCTCCTCCTGCCTGCCTCACTCGCAACCCCTTCGTGATGTGGGTCCTCTGGTTTGAGGCCACATGTGCTGGGTTCCGCAACTTTCAATGATGTGGCCCCACTGGTGTGAGGACACTCCTGCCTGGTTCCCATCCCCTTGGTGATGTGGGCCTTCTGGTGACAGTCTTATCCTGGCTGGGTTCCTCACTCTTCTGTGAGGTAGGCCCTCTGCTGTGAGGTCAATCCTGCCTGACTTGCACACATCACCTTGGCGACGTGGGCCCTCTGTTGGCACATGGAACCTGCTGGGAGCCTCCTGCCCTCGGTGATGACGGCCCTCTAGCATCAGGCCATAACTGCTGGGCTCCCCACGTTTTCTGATGTGAGCCCAGTGATGCCAGGACACTCCTGTCAGGTTCCCATCCCCATGGGGATGTGGGCTTTCTGCTCTGAGGTCCCAACGCCTGGGTTGCTCACAGTTTCATGATGTGGGCTCTCTGGTGTTAGTTCACTCCTGCCTGCATCCCATAGCTTCTGTGCTCTCGGCCGCCTGCTGGGAGGTTCCAAATGCTGGATTCCTCACCTTTTTTATTCTTTGGGCCCTCTGTTTTTAGGCTACTCCTACCTGCTTCACTCCCATCCCCTTTGTGATGTATGTCCTCTGATATGAGGCCGCATGTGCTGGGTTCCTCACCTTTCGATGATGTGGCCCCACTGGTGGGAGGACAGTCCTGACTGGTTCCCATCCCCTTGGTGTTGTGGGCCCTCTGGCGAGAGTCTCATCCTGCCTCGGTTCCTCACCCTTCTGTGAGATAGGCCCTCTGCTGTGAGGTCACTACTGCCTGGCTGACGCATGCCTCCTTGTAGACGTGGGCCCTCTGTTGGCAGTTGGAACCTGCTGGGAGTCTCCTCCCCTCAGTTATGAGGGCCCCCTGGCGTCAGGCCCTAACTGCTGGGCTCCTAACATTTTCTGATATGTGCTAAGTGGTGCGAGGCCACTCCTGCCAGGTTCCCATCCCAATGGGGATGTGGGCCTTCTGTTCTGAGGTCCCAACGGCTGGGCTGCTCACAGGTTCATGATGTGGGCCGTCTGTTGTGAGTTCACTGCGGCCTGGATCTCATAACCTCGGTGCTCTGGGCCGCTTGCTGGGAGGTTCCAACTGCTGGATTCCTCAACTTTTATATTCTATGGACCCTGTGTTGTGAGGCCGGTCCTGCCAGCCTCATTCCGAACCCCTTAGTGATGTGGTTCCTCTGGTTTGAGGCTACATGTGCTGGGATCCTCACCTTTCGATGATGTTGTCCCACTGGTGTGGGGACACTCCTGCCTTGTTCCCATCCCCTTGGTGATGTGGACCCTCTGGTGAGAGTCTGATCCTGGCTGTGTTCCTCACCCTTCTGTGAGGTGGGCCCTCTGCTGTGAGGTCACTCCTGCCGGGCTGGCACACATCGCCTTGTTGACGTTGGCCCTCTGGTGGCAGCTGGAGCCTGCTGGGAGCCTCCTCCCCTCGGTGATGAGTGCCCTCTAGCGTCAGGCCCTAACTTCTGAGCACCCCACGTTTTCTGATGTGAGCCCAGTGATGCCAGGACACTCCTGTCATGTTCCCATCACCATGGGGATGTGGGCCTTCTGCTCTGAGGTCCCAATGTCTGGGTTGCTCACAGTTTCATGATGTGGGCTGTCTGGTGTTAGTTCACTCTGGCCTGGATCCCCTAGCCTCTGTGCTCTGGGCCGCCTGCTGGGAGGTTCCAACTGCTGGATTCCTCACCTTTCTTATTTTTGGGCCCTCTGTTGTGAGGCTCCTCCTGTCTGCCTCACTCTCAGCCCCTTGGTGATGGGTGTCCTATGGTTTGAAGCCACATGTTCTGGGTTCCTCACCTTTAGATGATGTGGCCCTACTCATGTGAGGACACTCCTGCCTGGTTCCAATCCATTTGGTGATGTGGGCCCTCTGGTGCGAGTGTGATCCTGACTGGGTTCATCACACTTCTCTGAGGTGGGCCCTCTGCTGTGAGGTCATTCGTGCCTGGTTGGCACACATCGCCTTGGTGACGTCAGCCCTCTGGTGGCAGTTGGAGCCTGCTGGGAGCCTCCTTCCCTTGGTGATGAGGGTCCTCTGGCGTCAGGCCCTAACTGCTGGTCTCCCAAAATTTTCTGATACGTTCTCAGTGGTGCGAGGACACTCCTACCAGATTTATATCCCCATGGGGATGTGGGCCTCCTGCTCTGAGGTCCCAATGGCTGGGTTGCTCAGTTTCATGACATGGGCCCTCTTCTGTGAGTTCACTGTGGCCTGGATCCCATAGCCTCGGTGCTCTGGGCCGCCTGCTGGGAGGTTCCAACTGCTGTATTCCTCACTTTTTTGTTCTATGCGCCCAGTGTTGTGAGGCTACTCCTGCCTGCCTCACTCCGAGGCCCTTGGTGATGTGGGTCCTCTGGTTTGAGGACACATGTGCTGAGTACCTCACCTTTCGATGATGTGGCCCCACTGGTGTGAAGACACTCCTGCCTGGTTCCCATCCCCTTGGTGATGTGGGCCCTCTGGTGAGAGTCTGATGTTGGCTGATTTTCTCACCCTTCTGTGAGCTGGGACCTCTGCTGTGAGGTAACTCCTGCCTGGCTTGCTCACGTTGCCTTGACAACGTGAGCCTTCAGGTGGCAGTTGGAGCCTGCTGGGAATCTCCTCCCCTCGGTTATGAGAGCTCTGGATAAAACACATATGCCCTCTTTTGCCAAGTGCATTATTTTCCCAGTTCTGTCTCTTTTCCTATGCTTTAAGAGCGACTCCCGTGTATCTTCTGAAATCAGTTTCCAGCAATTCTGCACCGTTTTCAAGTCCTCTTTGCAGCCTTACTTCAGTATAATTTTGGATGATACCTGTCATTTATAACTCTGCAGGTTTGTGAATTACAGTGCCCCTGAGCTCCTTACTTTAACTCGCTTTCTTGTGAGCTGGCCACAAAACCACAGGATCTCTTCAGGTCCTAATCTGCTTCCAGCATGGTATGCGGAGCCTTTGGATCATTCGTCTTCCTGGTGGGAAATGAGAGTTAAATTTGCCCATCCAGACACCTACAGATAGTCTCTCATTGGTTCTTCCTATTCCTGTTCATTTTCCACAGAAATTGCAAACTGGGCCAAACAGGAGGTTAAAGGCACTGACTCTCCAAGTGGGGAGAGTGTTAGTAAAGCGTCTGTAATGTTGCACCCGAGTACCAGGGGACGAAACCTGAGACACATTTGAACACGTTTCCCGATCACACGGTGGATCATACTGTGGGTTCCACATGCATGTTTTAGCTGAAGGAAGAATCCCTTAAACCTGGAGAGTTGAGACCCATGGAATGGGTACCATGCAATATGACTTCAAAGGGTCTGCATTTGCTCACCGAACCTCACCAATCCTATCACTGCTGCGTTTATGCCGCTGTACACACGCTTGATTCTCTTTCGGAGACATATAAATCCATAGGTTTTAAGATTCTTACTAGTCAGGTATATTCTTAGGCGTTTAATATGGGGTGTTGAGTGCACTTCGTTGAGCAAGGAGTAGCTCTTGTCTATTACATATTTGGCTTATGGAAAGGTATCTGTGTTAATTTCAATCTCTGGTTTTATACAGCACCCCAACCCACCTTTCCCCTTAAGCAAGCATAAGTTGGTTTTCTACATTTGAGACCCTGTTCTGTTTTGTAATTCAGTTCCTGTGTAGCCAAGATTACATCCCATGTAGTAGTGATATCTTATGATGTTTCTTTTTCTGTGTGACTTATTTCATTTAGAATCATCGTACCTGAATCCACTCATTATGGTGCTACGGGCCTGATGACATAGATTTCATTGCTGAGTGATATTGCATTGTACGTAAATACCACAACTTCTTTATACATTTTTCGCTTTCTGTGATATTGAACTTGTACCGTAAACGAGGTTCTTGTAAAGAGAGCCCTCTCAAACATTGGGGTGGCAGTGTCTTTTTGATTTAAATTTCCCTGAGCTATAGGACAATAAGTGGAAGTGCCCTAGGCTCTGTTGCTTTGTTTTTTAGATGTTTCAGGAAACACCATACACTTCTCCAGAGTGGCTGTTGGCAATTTACATCCCGCCCATCAGCATAACAAGGCTCCCAGTTCTCCATGGCCTGTCCTGCCTTTCTGGATTTTACACTTTTTTCAGATGGCCCTTTTGACCGGGGGGCAGTGAGACTTCATTGTAGTGCAGATTTCCTTTGCAAGCTTGCTTGGTTGGCCAAAAAGGGCGTATGCGTTTTTTCCTGAATATATTCAGGGAAAAACGCATACGCCCTTTTTGGCCAAGTGCATCATTGTGGACGTTCTGCCTCTTTTCCTATGCTTTACATGCAATTCCAGTCTGCCTCCTGAAATCGGTTTCCTGCAATTCTGCCCCACTTTCAAGTCGTCTTGACAGCCTTACTTCAATATATTTTTAGATGATAGCTGTCATTTATAATTCTGCAGGTTTGTGTATTACAGGGCCCCTGAGCTCCTTTCTTCAACTCGCTTTCTTGTGAGCTGGCTGCAACACCGCAGAATTGCTTCAGGCCCTTGTGTGGTTCCGGCATGGCACGCTGAGCCTTTGGTTAATTCCTCTTCCTGGTGGGAAATGAGAGTTAAATTTGCCCGTCCAGACACCTCCAGCTAGTCTCTCATTGGTTCTCCCTATTCCTGTTCATTTTCCACAGAAATTGCAAACTGGGCCAAACAGGAGGTTAAAGGCACTGACTCTCCAAGTGGGGAGAGTGTTAGTAAAGCGTCTGGAATGTGGCACCCGAGTACCAGGGGACTTAAACTGAGACACATTTGTACACGTTTCCCGATCACACGGTGGATCATACTCTGGGTTCCACATGCATGTTTAGCTGAAGGAAGAATCCCTTAAACCTGGAGAGTTGAGAACCATGGAATGGGTACCATGCAATATGACTTCAAAGGGTCTGCATTTGCTCACCGTACCTCACCAATCTTATCACTGCTGCGCTTATGCCACTGTACACACGCTTGATTCTCTTTTGGAGACATATAAATCCATAGGTTTTAAGATTCTTACTAGTCAGGTATATTCTTAGGCGTTTAATATGGGATGTTGTGTCCTTTTCTTTGAGCAAGGAGTAGTTCTTGTCTATTACATATTTGGCTTATGGAGCAGTATCTGTGCTAATTTCAATCTCTGGTTTTATGCAGCACCCCAACTCACCTTTCCCCTTAAGCAAGCATAAGTTGTTTTTCTACATTTGAGACCCTGTTCTGTTTTGTAATTCAGTTCATGTGTAGCCAAGGTTACATTCCATGTATTAGTGATATCTTATGATGTTTCTTTTTCTGTGTGACTTATTTCACTTAGAATCATCGTACCTGAATCCACTCATTATGCAGTTACTGGCTTGATGACATAGATTTCATTGCTGAGTGATATTGCGTTGTACGTAAGTACCACAGCTTCTTTATCCATTTATCCCCTTCTGTGATATTGAACTTGTACTGTAAAAGAGGTTCTTGTAAACAGAGCCGTCCCAAACTTTGGTGTCGCTGTGTCTTTTTGATTTTAATTTCCCTAAGCTATAGGACCATAAGTGGATGTGCCCTAGGCTCTGTTGCTTTGTTTTTTAGATGTTTCAGGAAACACCATACACTTCTCCAGAGTGGCTGTTGGCAATTTACATCCCGCCCATCAGCATAAGAAGGCTCCCAGTTCTCCATGGCCTGTCCTGCCTTTCTGGATTTTACACTTTTTTCAGATGACCCTTTTGACCGGGGGGCAGTGAGACTTCATTGTAGTGCAGATTTCCTTTGCAAGCTTGCTTGGTTGGCCAAAAAGGGCATATGCGTTTTTTACTGAATATCGTCAGGATAAAACGCATACGCCCTTTTTGGCCAAGTGCATCATTGTGGACGTTATGCCTCTTTTCCTATGCTTTACATGCAATTCCAGTCTACCTCCTGAAATCGGTTTCCTGCAATTCTACCCCGCATTCAAGTCCTCTTCGCAGCCTTACTTCAATATATTTTTGGAAGATAGCTGTCATTTATCACTCTGCAGGTTTGTCAGTTACAGTGCCCCTGAGCTCCTTTTTTCAACTCGCTTTCTTGTGAGCTGGACGCAACACCGCAGGATTGTTTCTGGCCCTAGTGTGGTTCTGGCACGGCACGCTGAGCCTTTGGTTAATTCCTCTTCCTGGTGGGAAATGAGAGTTAAATTTGCCCGTCCAGACACCTCCAGCTAGTCTCTCATTGGTTCTCCCTATTCCTGTTCATTTTTCGCAGAAATTGCAAACTGGGCCAAACAGGAGTTTAAAGGCACTGACTGTCCAAGTGGGGAGAGTGTTAGTAAAGCGTCTGGAATGTTGCACCCGAGTACCACGGGACGAAAACTGAGACACATGTGAACACGTTTCCCGATCACACGGTGGATCATATGCTGGGTTCCACATGCATGTTTTAGCTGAAGGAAGAATCCCTTAAACCTGGAGAGTTGAGAACCATGGAATGGGTACCATGCAATATGACTTCAAAGGGTCTGCATTTGCTCACCGAACCTCACCAATCCTATCACTGCTGCGTTTATGCCGCTGTACACACGCTTGATACTCTTTCGGAGACCTATAAATCCATAGGTTTTAAGATTCTTACTAGTCAGGTATATTCTTAGGCGTCTAATATGGGGTGTTGAGTCCACTTCGTTGAGCAAGGAGTAGCTCTTGTCTATTACATATTTGGCTTATGGAAAGGTATCTGTGCTAATTTCAATCTCTAGTTTCATACAGCACCCCAACTCACCTTTCCCCTTAAGCAAGCATAAGTTGGTTTTCTACATTTGAGACCCTATTCTGTTTTGTAATTTAGTTCCTGTGTAGCCAAGTTTACATTCTGTGTATTAATGATATCTTATGATGTTTCTTTTTCTGTGTGACTTATTTCACTTAGAATCATTGTACCTGAATCCACTCATTATGCTGCTACTGGCCTGATGACATAGATTTCATTGCTGAGTGATATAGCATTGTACGTAAGTACCACAACTTCTTTATCCATTTTTCGCTTTCTGCGATATTGAACTTGTACCGTAAACGAGGATCTTGTAAACAGAGCCGTCCCAAACTTTGGGGTGGCTGTGTCTTTTTGATTTTAATTTCCCTAAGCTATAGGACCATAAGTGGAAGTGCCCTAGGCTCTGTTGCTTTGTTTTTTAGATGTTTCAGGAAACACCATACACTTCTCCAGAGTGGCTGTTGGCAATTTACATCCCGCCCATCAGCATAAGAAGGCTCCCAGTTCTCCATGGCCTGTCCTGCCTTTCTGGATTTTACACTTTTTTCAAATGGCCCTTTTGACCGGGGGGCAGTGAGACATCATTGTAGTGCAGATTTCCTTTGCAAGCTTGCTTGGTTGGCCAAAAAGGGCGTATGCGTTTTTTCCTGAATATATTCAGGAAAAAACGCATATGCCCTTTTTGGCCAAGTGCATCATTGTGGACGTTCTGCCTCTTTTCCTATGCTTTACATGCAATTCCAGTCTACCTCCTGAAATCGGTTTCCTGCAATTCTGCCCCGCTTTCAAGTCCTCTTGGCAGCCTTACTTCAATATATTTTTGGACGATAGCTGTCATTTATAACTCTGCACGTTTGTGAATTACAGTGCCCCTGAGCTCCTTTCTTCAACTCGCTTTCTTGTGAGCTGGCCGCAACACCGCAGGATTGCTTCAGGTCCTAGTGTGGTTCCGGCATGGCACGCTGAGCCTTTGGTTAATTCCTCTTCCACGTGGGAAATGAGAGTTAAATTTGCCCGTCCAGACACCTCCAGCTAGTCTCTCATTGGTTCTCCTTATTCCTGTTCATTTTCCGCAGAAATTGCAAACTGGGCCAAACAGGAGGTTATAGGCACTGACTCTCCAAGTGGGGAGAGTGTTAGTAAAGCGTCTGGAATGTTGCACCCGAGTACCAGGGGACGAAAACTGAGACACATTTGAACACGTTTCCCGATCACACGGTGGATCATACTCTGGGTTCCACATGCATGTTTTAGCTGAAGGAAGAATCCCTTAAACCTGGAGAGTTGAGAACCATGGAGTAGGTACCATGCAATATGACTTCAAAGGGTTTGCATTTGCTCACCGAACCTCACCAATCCTATCACTGCTGCATTTATGCCGCTGTACACACGCTTGATTCTCTTTCGGAGACATATAAATACATAGGTTTTAAGATTCTTACTAGTCAGGTATATTCTTAGGCGTTTAATATGGGATGTTGTGTCCTTTTCTTTGAGCAAGGAGTAGCTCTTGTCTATTACATATTTGGCTTATGGAACAGTATCTGTGCTAATTTCAATCTCTGGTTTTATGCAGCACCCCAACTCACCTTTCCCCTTAAGCAAGCATAAGTTGTTTTTCTACATTTGAGACCCTGTTCTGTTTTGTAATTCAGTTCCTGTGTAGCCAAGGTTACATTCCATGTATTAGTGATATCTTATGATGTTTCTTTTTCTGTGTGACTTATTTCACTTAGAATCATCGTACCTGAATCCACTCATTATGCTGCTATTGGCTTGATGACATAGATTTCATTGCTGAGTGATATTGCGTTGTACGTAAGTACCACAGCTTCTTTATCCATTTATCGCCTTCTGTGATATTGAACTTGTACCGTAAACGAGGTTCTTGTAAACAGAGCCATCCCAAATTTTGGGGTGGCTGTGTCTTTTTGATTTTAATTTCCCTAAGCTGTAGGACCATAAGTGGAAGTGTCCTAGGCTCTGTTGCTTTGTTTTTTAGATGTTTCAGGAAACACCATACACTTCTCCAGAGTGGCTGTTGGCAATTTACATCCCGCCCATCAGCATAAGAAGGCTCCCAGTTCTCCATGGCCTGTCCTGCCTTTCTGGATTTTACACATTTTTCAAATGGCCCTTTTGACCGGGGGGCAGTGAGACATCATTGTAGTGCAGATTTCCTTTGCAAGCTTGCTTGGTTGGCCAAAAAGGGCGTATGCGTTTTTTCCTGAATATATTCAAGAAAAAACGCATACGCCCTTTTTGGCCAAGTGCATCATTGTGGACGTTCTGCCTCTTTTCCTATGCTTTACATGCAATTCCAGTCTACCTCCTGAAATCGGTTTCCTGCAATTCTGCCCCGCTTTCAAGTCCTCTTGGTAGCCTTACTTCAATATATTTTTGGACGATAGCTGTCATTTATAACTCTGCAGGTTTTTGAATTACAGTGCCCGTGAGCTCCTTTCTTCAACTCGCTTTCTTGTGAGCTGGCCGCAACACCGCAGGATTGCTTCAGGTCCTAGTGTGGTTCCGGCACGGCACGCTGAGCCTTTGGTTAATTCCTCTTCCGCGTGGGAAATGAGAGTTAAATTTGCCCGTCCAGACACCTCCAGCTAGTCTCTCATTGGTTCTCCTTATTCCTGTTCATTTTCCACAGAAATTGCAAACTGGGCCAAACAGGAGGTTAAAGGCACTGACTCTCCAAGTGGGGAGAGTGTTAGTAAAGCGTCTGGAATGTTGCACCCGAGTACCAGGGGACGAAAACTGAGACACATTTGAACACGTTTCCCGATCACACGGTGGATCATACTCTGGGTTCCACATGCATGTTTTAGCTGAAGGAAGAATCCCTTAAACCTGGAGAGTTGAGAACCATGGAGTAGGTACCATGCAATATGACTTCAAAGGGTTTGCATTTGCTCACCGAACCTCACCATTCCTATCATTGCTGCATTTATGCCGCTGTACACACGCTTGATTCTCTTTCGGAGACATATAAATCCATAGGTTTTAAGATTCTTACTAGTCAGGTATATTCTTAGGCGTTTAATATGGGATGTTGTGTCCTTTTCTTTGAGCAAGGAGTAGCTCTTGTCTATTACATATTGGTCTTATGGAATGGTATCTGTGCTAATTTCAATCTCTGGTTTTATGCAGCACCCCAACTCACCTTTCCCCTTAAGCAAGCATAAGTTCTTTTTCTACATTTGAGACCCTGTTCTGTTTTGTAATTCAGTTCCTGTGGAGCCAAATTTACATTCCGTGTATCAGTGATATCTTATGATGTTTCTTTTTCTGTGTGACTTATTTCACTTAGAATCATCGTACCTGAATCCACTCAATATCCTGCTATGGGCCTGATGACATAGATTTCATTGCTGAGTGATATTGCATTGTACGTTAGTACCACAACTTCTTTATCCATTTTTCACTTTCTGTGATATTGAACTTGTACCGTAAATGAGGTTCTTGTAAACAGAGCCGTCCCAAACTTTGGGGTGGCTGTGTCTTTTTGAGTTTAATTTCCCTAATCTATAGGACCATAAGTGGAAGTGCCCTAGGCTCTGTTGCTTTGTTTTTTAGATGTTTCAGGAAACACCATACACTTCTCCAGAGTGGCTGTTGGCAATTTACATCCCGCCCTTCAGCATAACTAGGCTCCCAGTTCTCCATGGCCTGTCCTGCCTTTCTGGATTTTACACTTTTTTCAGATGGCCCTTTTGACCGGGGGGCAGTGAGACTTCATTGTAGTGCAGATTTCCTTTGCAAGCTTGCTTGGTTGGCCAAAAAGGGCGTATGCGTTTTTTCCTGAATATATTCAGGAAAAAACGCATACGCCCTTTTTGGCCAAGTGCATCATTGTGGACGTTCTGCCTCTTTTCCTATGCTTTACATGCAATTCCAGTCTACCTCCTGAAATCGGTTTCCTGCAATTCTGCCCCGCTTTCAAGTCCTCTTGGCAGCCTTACTTCAATATATTTTTGGACGATAGCTGTCATTTATAACTCTGCAGGTTTGTGAATTACAGTGACCCTGAGCTCCTTTCTTCAACTCGCTTTCTTGTGAGCTGGCCGCAACACTGCAGGATTGCTTCAGTCCCTAGTGTGGTACTGGCATGGCACGCTGAGCCTTTGGTTAATTCCTCTTCCTGCTTGGAAATGAGAGTTAAATTTGCCCTTCCAGACACCTCCAGCTAGTCTCTCATTGGTTCTCCCTATTCCTCTTCATTTTCTGCAGAAATTGCAAACTGGGCCAAACAGGAGGTTAAAGGCACTGACTCTCCAAGTGGGTAGAGTGTTAGTAAAGTGTCTGGAAAGTTGCACCGAGTATCAGGGGACGAAAAATGAGATACATTTAAAAACGTTTCCCGATCATACGGTGGATCATACTCTGGGTTCCACATGCATGTTTAGCTGAAGGAAGAATCCCTTAAACCTGGAGAGTTGAGAACCATGGAATGGGTACCATGCAATATGACTTCACAGGGTCTGCATTTGCTCACCGTACCTCACCAATCTTATCACTGCTGCGCTTATGCCGCTGTACACACGCTGGATTCTCTTTCGGAGACATATAAATCCATAGGTTTTAAGATTCTTACTAGTCAGGTATATTCTTAGGCGTTTAATATGGGATGTTGTGTCCTTTTCTGTGAGCAAGGAGTAGCTCTTGTCTATTACATATTTGGCTTATGGAACAGTATCTGTGCTAATTTCAATCTCTGGTTTTATGCAGCACCCCAACTCACCTTTCCCCTTAAGCAAGCATAAGTTGGTTTTCTACATTTGAGACACTATTCTGTTTTGTAATTCAGTTCCTGTGTAGCCAAGTTTACATTCCGTGTATTAGTGATATCTTATGATGTTTCTTTTTCTGTGTGACTTATTTCACTTAGAATCATCGTACCTGAATCCACTCATTATGCTGCTACTGGCCTGATGACATAGATTTCATTGCTGAGTGATATTGCGTTGTACGTAAGTACCACAGCTTCTTTATCCATTTTTCGCCTTCTGTGATATTGAACTTGTACCGTAAACGAGGTTCTTGTAAACAGAGCCATCCCAAATTTTGGGGTGGCTGTGTCTTTTTGATTTTAATTTCCCTAATCTATAGGACCATAAGTGGAAGTGCCCTAGGCTCTGTTGCTTTGTTTTTTAGATGTTTCAGGAAACACCATACACTTCTCCAGAGTGGCTGTTGGCAATTTACATCCCGCCCTTCAGCATAACAAGGCTCCCAGTTCTCCGTGGCCTGTCCTGCCTTTCTGGATTTTACACTTTTTTCAGATGACCCTTTTGCCCGGTGGGCAGTGGGAATTCATTGTAGTGCAGATTTCATTTGCAAGCTTGCTTGGTTGGCCAAAAAGGGCGTATGCGTTTTTTCCTGAATATATTCAGGAAAAAACGCATACGCCCTTTTTGGCCAAGTGCATCATTGTGGACGTTCTGCCTCTTTTCCTATGCTTTACATGCAATTCCAGTCTACCTCCTGAAATCGCTTTCCTGCAATTCTGCCCCACTTTCAAGTCCTCTTGGCAGCCTTACTTCAATATATTTTTGGACGATAGCTGTCATTTATAACTCTGCAGGTTTGTGAAATACAGTGCCCCTGAGCTCCTTTCTTCAACTCGCTTTCTTGTGAGCTGGCCGCAACACCGCAGGATTGCTTCAGGCCCTAGTGTGGTTCCGGCACGGCACGCTGAGCCTTTGGTTAATTCCTCTTCCGGGTGGGAAATGAGAGTTAAATTTGCCCGTCCAGACACCTCCAGCTAGTCTCTCATTGGTTCTCCTTATTCCTGTTCATTTTCCGCAGAAATTGCAAACTGGGCCAAACAGGAGGTTATAGGCACTGACTCTCCAAGTGGGGAGAGTGTTAGTAAAGCGTCTGGAATGTTGCACCCGAGTACCAGGGGACGAAAACTGAGACACATTTGAACACGTTTCCCGATCACACGGTGGATCATACTCTGGGTTCCACATGCATGTTTTAGCTGAAGGAAGAATCCCTTAAACCTGGAGAGTTGAGAACCATGGAGTAGGTACCATGCAATATGACTTCAAAGGGTTTGCATTTGCTCACCGAACCTCACCAATCCTATCACTGCTGCATTTATGCCGCTGTACACACGCTTGATTCTCTTTCGGAGACATATAAATACATAGGTTTTAAGATTCTTACTAGTCAGGTATATTCTTAGGCGTTTAATATGGGATGTTGTGTCCTTTTCTTTGAGCAAGGAGTAGCTCTTGTCTATTACATATTTGGCTTATGGAACAGTATCTGTGCTAATTTCAATCTCTGGTTTTATGCAGCACCCCAACTCACCTTTCCCCTTAAGCAAGCATAAGTTGTTTTTCTACATTTGAGACCCTGTTCTGTTTTGTAATTCAGTTCCTGTGTAGCCAAGGTTACATTCCATGTATTAGTGATATCTTATGATGTTTCTTTTTCTGTGTGACTTATTTCACTTAGAATCATCGTACCTGAATCCACTCATTATGCTGCTATTGGCTTGATGACATAGATTTCATTGCTGAGTGATATTGCGTTGTACGTAAGTACCACAGCTTCTTTATCCATTTATCGCCTTCTGTGATATTGAACTTGTACCGTAAACGAGGTTCTTGTAAACAGAGCCATCCCAAATTTTGGGGTGGCTGTGTCTTTTTGATTTTAATTTCCCTAAGCTGTAGGACCATAAGTGGAAGTGTCCTAGGCTCTGTTGCTTTGTTTTTTAGATGTTTCAGGAAACACCATACACTTCTCCAGAGTGGCTGTTGGCAATTTACATCCCGCCCATCAGCATAAGAAGGCTCCCAGTTCTCCATGGCCTGTCCTGCCTTTCTGGATTTTACACATTTTTCAAATGGCCCTTTTGACCGGGGGGCAGTGAGACATCATTGTAGTGCAGATTTCCTTTGCAAGCTTGCTTGGTTGGCCAAAAAGGGCGTATGCGTTTTTTCCTGAATATATTCAAGAAAAAACGCATACGCCCTTTTTGGCCAAGTGCATCATTGTGGACGTTCTGCCTCTTTTCCTATGCTTTACATGCAATTCCAGTCTACCTCCTGAAATCGGTTTCCTGCAATTCTGCCCCGCTTTCAAGTCCTCTTGGTAGCCTTACTTCAATATATTTTTGGACGATAGCTGTCATTTATAACTCTGCAGGTTTTTGAATTACAGTGCCCGTGAGCTCCTTTCTTCAACTCGCTTTCTTGTGAGCTGGCCGCAACACCGCAGGATTGCTTCAGGTCCTAGTGTGGTTCCGGCACGGCACGCTGAGCCTTTGGTTAATTCCTCTTCCGCGTGGGAAATGAGAGTTAAATTTGCCCGTCCAGACACCTCCAGCTAGTCTCTCATTGGTTCTCCTTATTCCTGTTCATTTTCCACAGAAATTGCAAACTGGGCCAAACAGGAGGTTAAAGGCACTGACTCTCCAAGTGGGGAGAGTGTTAGTAAAGCGTCTGGAATGTTGCACCCGAGTACCAGGGGACGAAAACTGAGACACATTTGAACACGTTTCCCGATCACACGGTGGATCATACTCTGGGTTCCACATGCATGTTTTAGCTGAAGGAAGAATCCCTTAAACCTGGAGAGTTGAGAACCATGGAGTAGGTACCATGCAATATGACTTCAAAGGGTTTGCATTTGCTCACCGAACCTCACCATTCCTATCATTGCTGCATTTATGCCGCTGTACACACGCTTGATTCTCTTTCGGAGACATATAAATCCATAGGTTTTAAGATTCTTACTAGTCAGGTATATTCTTAGGCGTTTAATATGGGATGTTGTGTCCTTTTCTTTGAGCAAGGAGTAGCTCTTGTCTATTACATATTGGTCTTATGGAATGGTATCTGTGCTAATTTCAATCTCTGGTTTTATGCAGCACCCCAACTCACCTTTCCCCTTAAGCAAGCATAAGTTCTTTTTCTACATTTGAGACCCTGTTCTGTTTTGTAATTCAGTTCCTGTGGAGCCAAATTTACATTCCGTGTATCAGTGATATCTTATGATGTTTCTTTTTCTGTGTGACTTATTTCACTTAGAATCATCGTACCTGAATCCACTCAATATCCTGCTATGGGCCTGATGACATAGATTTCATTGCTGAGTGATATTGCATTGTACGTTAGTACCACAACTTCTTTATCCATTTTTCACTTTCTGTGATATTGAACTTGTACCGTAAATGAGGTTCTTGTAAACAGAGCCGTCCCAAACTTTGGGGTGGCTGTGTCTTTTTGAGTTTAATTTCCCTAATCTATAGGACCATAAGTGGAAGTGCCCTAGGCTCTGTTGCTTTGTTTTTTAGATGTTTCAGGAAACACCATACACTTCTCCAGAGTGGCTGTTGGCAATTTACATCCCGCCCTTCAGCATAACTAGGCTCCCAGTTCTCCATGGCCTGTCCTGCCTTTCTGGATTTTACACTTTTTTCAGATGGCCCTTTTGACCGGGGGGCAGTGAGACTTCATTGTAGTGCAGATTTCCTTTGCAAGCTTGCTTGGTTGGCCAAAAAGGGCGTATGCGTTTTTTCCTGAATATATTCAGGAAAAAACGCATACGCCCTTTTTGGCCAAGTGCATCATTGTGGACGTTCTGCCTCTTTTCCTATGCTTTACATGCAATTCCAGTCTACCTCCTGAAATCGGTTTCCTGCAATTCTGCCCCGCTTTCAAGTCCTCTTGGCAGCCTTACTTCAATATATTTTTGGACGATAGCTGTCATTTATAACTCTGCAGGTTTGTGAATTACAGTGACCCTGAGCTCCTTTCTTCAACTCGCTTTCTTGTGAGCTGGCCGCAACACTGCAGGATTGCTTCAGTCCCTAGTGTGGTACTGGCATGGCACGCTGAGCCTTTGGTTAATTCCTCTTCCTGCTTGGAAATGAGAGTTAAATTTGCCCTTCCAGACACCTCCAGCTAGTCTCTCATTGGTTCTCCCTATTCCTCTTCATTTTCTGCAGAAATTGCAAACTGGGCCAAACAGGAGGTTAAAGGCACTGACTCTCCAAGTGGGTAGAGTGTTAGTAAAGTGTCTGGAAAGTTGCACCGAGTATCAGGGGACGAAAAATGAGATACATTTAAAAACGTTTCCCGATCATACGGTGGATCATACTCTGGGTTCCACATGCATGTTTAGCTGAAGGAAGAATCCCTTAAACCTGGAGAGTTGAGAACCATGGAATGGGTACCATGCAATATGACTTCACAGGGTCTGCATTTGCTCACCGTACCTCACCAATCTTATCACTGCTGCGCTTATGCCGCTGTACACACGCTGGATTCTCTTTCGGAGACATATAAATCCATAGGTTTTAAGATTCTTACTAGTCAGGTATATTCTTAGGCGTTTAATATGGGATGTTGTGTCCTTTTCTGTGAGCAAGGAGTAGCTCTTGTCTATTACATATTTGGCTTATGGAACAGTATCTGTGCTAATTTCAATCTCTGGTTTTATGCAGCACCCCAACTCACCTTTCCCCTTAAGCAAGCATAAGTTGGTTTTCTACATTTGAGACACTATTCTGTTTTGTAATTCAGTTCCTGTGTAGCCAAGTTTACATTCCGTGTATTAGTGATATCTTATGATGTTTCTTTTTCTGTGTGACTTATTTCACTTAGAATCATCGTACCTGAATCCACTCATTATGCTGCTACTGGCCTGATGACATAGATTTCATTGCTGAGTGATATTGCGTTGTACGTAAGTACCACAGCTTCTTTATCCATTTTTCGCCTTCTGTGATATTGAACTTGTACCGTAAACGAGGTTCTTGTAAACAGAGCCATCCCAAATTTTGGGGTGGCTGTGTCTTTTTGATTTTAATTTCCCTAATCTATAGGACCATAAGTGGAAGTGCCCTAGGCTCTGTTGCTTTGTTTTTTAGATGTTTCAGGAAACACCATACACTTCTCCAGAGTGGCTGTTGGCAATTTACATCCCGCCCTTCAGCATAACAAGGCTCCCAGTTCTCCGTGGCCTGTCCTGCCTTTCTGGATTTTACACTTTTTTCAGATGACCCTTTTGCCCGGTGGGCAGTGGGAATTCATTGTAGTGCAGATTTCATTTGCAAGCTTGCTTGGTTGGCCAAAAAGGGCGTATGCGTTTTTTCCTGAATATATTCAGGAAAAAACGCATACGCCCTTTTTGGCCAAGTGCATCATTGTGGACGTTCTGCCTCTTTTCCTATGCTTTACATGCAATTCCAGTCTACCTCCTGAAATCGCTTTCCTGCAATTCTGCCCCACTTTCAAGTCCTCTTGGCAGCCTTACTTCAATATATTTTTGGACGATAGCTGTCATTTATAACTCTGCAGGTTTGTGAAATACAGTGCCCCTGAGCTCCTTTCTTCAACTCGCTTTCTTGTGAGCTGGCCGCAACACCGCAGGATTGCTTCAGGCCCTAGTGTGGTTCCGGCACGGCACGCTGAGCCTTTGGTTAATTCCTCTTCCGGGTGGGAAATGAGAGTTAAATTTGCCCGTCCAGACACCTCCAGCTAGTCTCTCATTGGTTCTCCTTATTCCTGTTCATTTTCCGCAGAAAATGCAAACTGGCCCAAACAGGAGGTTAAAGGCACTGACTCTCCAAGTGGGGAGAGTGTTAGTAAAGCGTCTGGAATGTTGCACCCGAGTACCAGGGGACGAAAACTGAGACACATTTGAACACGTTTCCCGATCACACGGTGGATCATACTCTGGGTTCCACATGCATGTTTAGCTGAAGGAAGAATCCCTTAAACCTGGAGAGTTGAGACCCATGGAATGGGTACCATGCAATATGACTTCAAAGGGTCTGCATTTGCTCACCGTACCTCACCAATCCTATCACTGCTGCGCTTATGCCGCTGTACACACGCTTGATTCTCTTTCGGAGACATATAAATCCATAGGTTTTAAGATGCTTACTAGTCAGGTATATTCTTAGGCGTTTACTATGGGGTGTTGAGTCCACTTCGTTGAGCAAGCAGTAGCTCTTGTCTATTACATATTTGGCTTATGGAAAGGTATCTGTGCTAATTTCAATCTCTGGTTTTATGCAGCACCCCAACTCAACTGTCCCCTTAAGCAAGCATAAGTTGTTTTTCTATATTTGAGACCCTGTTCTGTTTTGTAATTCAGTTCCTGTGTAGCCAAGGCTACATTCCATGTATTAGTGATATCTTATGATGTTTCTTTTTCTGTGTGACTTATTTCACTTAGAATCATCGTACCTGAATCCACGCATTATGCTGCTACTGGCCTGATGACATAGATTTCATTGCTGAGTGATATTGTGTTGTACGTAAGTACCACAGCTTCTTTATCCATTTTTCGCCTTCTGTGATATTGAACTTGTACCGTAAACGAGGTTCTTGTAAACAGAGCCGTCCCAAACTTTGGGGTGTCTGTGTCTTTTTGATTTTAATTTCCCTAATCTATAGGACCATAAGTGGAAGTGCCCTAGGCTCTGTTGCTTTGTTTTTTAGATGTTTCAGGAAACACCATACACTTCTCCAGAGTGGCTGTTGGAAATTTACATCCCGCCCTTCAGCATAACAAGGCTCCCAGTTCTCCATGGCCTGTCCTGCCTTTGTGGATTTTACACTTTTTTCAGATGGCCCTTTTGACCGGGGGGCAGTGAGACTTCATTGTAGTGCAGATTTCCTTTGCAAGCTTGCTTGGTTGGCCAAAAAGGGCATATGCGTTTTTTACTGAATATCGTCAGGATAAAACGCATACGCACTTTTTGGCCAAGTGCATCATTGTGGACGTTCTGCCTCTTTTCCTATGCTTTACATGCAATTCCAGTCTACCTCCTGAAATCGGTTTCCTGCAATTCTACCCCGCATTCAAGTCCTCTTCGCAGCCTTACTTCAATATATTTTTGGAAGTTAGCTGTCATTTATCACTCTGCAGGTTTGTCAATTACAGTGCCCCTGAGCTCCTTTTTTCAACTCGCTTTCTTGTGAGCTGGACGCAACACCGCAGGATTGTTTCTGGCCCTAGTGTGGTTCTGGCACGGCACGCTGAGCCTTTGGTTAATTCCTCTTCCTGGTGGGAAATGAGAGTTAAATTTGCCCGTCCAGACACCTCCAGCTAGTCTCTCATTGGTTCTCCCTATTCCTGTTCATTTTCCACAGAAATTGCAAACTGGGCCAAACAGGAGTTTAAAGGCACTGACTCTCCAAGTGGGGAGAGTGTTAGTAAAGCGTCTGGAATGTTGCACCCGAGTACCACGGGACGAAAACTGAGACACATTTGAACACGTTTCCCGATCACACGGTGGATCATATGCTGGGTTCCACATGCATGTTTTAGCTGAAGGAAGAATCCCTTAAACCTGGAGAGTTGAGAACCATGGAATGGGTACCATGCAATATGACTTCAAAGGGTCTGCATTTGCTCACCGAACCTCACCAGTCCTATCACTGCTGCGTTTATGCCGCTGTACACACGCTTGATACTCTTTCGGAGACCTATAAATCCATAGGTTTTAAGATTCTTACTAGTCAGGTATATTCTTAGGCGTTTAATATGGGGTGTTGAGTCCACTTCTTTGAGCAAGCAGTAGCTCTTGCCTATTACATATTTGGCTTATGGAAAGGTATCTGTGCTAATTTCAATCTCTAGTTTTATACAGCACCCCAACTCACCTTTCCCCTTAAGCAAGCATAAGTTGGTTTTCTACATTTGAGACCCTATTCTGTTTTGTAATTTAGTTCCTGTGTAGCCAAGTTTACATTCTGTGTATTAATGATATCTTATGATGTTTCTTTTTCTGTGTGACTTATTTCACTTAGAATCATCGTACCTGAATCCACTCATTATGGTGCTACTGGCCTGATGACATAGATTTCATTGCTGAGTGATATTGCATTGTACGTAAGTACAACAACTTCTTTATCCATTTTTCGCTTTCTGCGATATTGAACTTGTACCGTAAATGAGGTTCTTGTAAACAGAGCCGTCCCAAACTTTGGGGTGGCTGTGTCTTTTTGATTTTAATTTCCCTAAGCTGTAGGACCATAAGTGGAAGTGCCCTAGGCTCTGTTGCTTTGTTTTTTAGATGTTTCAGGAAACACCATACACTTCTCCAGAGTGGCTGTTGGCAATTTACATCCCGCCCATCAGCATAAGAAGGCTCCCAGTTCTCAATGGCCTGTCCTGCCTTTCTGGATTTTACACATTTTTCAAATGGCCCTTTTGACCGGGGGGCAGTGAGACATCATTGTAGTGCAGATTTCCTTTGCAAGGTTGCTTGGTTGGCCAAAAAGGGCGTATGCGTTTTTTCCTGAATATATACAGGAAAAAACGCATACGCCCTTTTTGGCCAAGTGCATCATTGTGGACGTTCTGCCTCTTTTCCTATGCTTTACATGCAATTCCAGTCTACCTCCTGAAATCGGTTTCCTGCAATTCTGCCCCGCTTTCAAGTCCTCTTGGTAGCCTTACTTCAATATATTTTTGGACGATAGCTGTCATTTATAACTCTGCAGGTTTTTGAATTACAGTGCCCCTGAGCTCCTTTCTTCAACTCGCTTTCTTGTGAGCTGGCCGCAACACCGCAGGATTGCTTCAGGTCCTAGTGTGGTTCCGGCACGGCACGCTGAGCCTTTGGTTAATTCCTCTTCCGGGTGGGAAATGAGAGTTAAATTTGCCCGTCCAGACACCTCCAGCTAGTCTCTCATTGGTTCTCCTTATTCCTGTTCATTTTCCGCAGAAATTGCAAACTGGGCCAAACAGGAGGTTATAGGCACTGACTCTCCAAGTGGGGAGAGTGTTAGTAAAGCGTCTGGAATGTTGCACCCGAGTACCAGGGGACGAAAACTGAGACACATTTGAACACGTTTCCCGATCACACGGTGGATCATACTCTGGGTTCCACATGCATGTTTTAGCTGAAGGAAGAATCCCTTAAACCTGGAGAGTTGAGAACCATGGAGTAGGTACCATGCAATATGACTTCAAAGGGTTTGCATTTGCTCACCGAACCTCACCATTCCTATCACTGCTGCATTTATGCCGCTGTACACACGCTTGATTCTCTTTCGGAGACATATAAATCCATAGGTTTTAAGATTCTTACTAGTCAGGTATATTCTTAGGCGTTTAATATGGGATGTTGTGTCCTTTTCTTTGAGCAAGGAGTAGCTCTTGTCTATTACATATTGGTCTTATGGAACGGTATCTGTGCTAATTTCAATCTCTGGTTTTATGCAGCACCCCAACTCACCTTTCCCCTTAAGCAAGCATAAGTTCTTTTTCTACATTTGAGACCCTGTTCTGTTTTGTAATTCAGTTCCTGTGTAGCCAACTTTACATTCCGTGTATCAGTGATATCTTATGATGTTTCTTTTTCTGTGTGACTTATTTCACTTAGAATCATCGTACCTGAATCCACTCAATATCCTGCTATGGGCCTGATGACATAGATTTCATTGCTGAGTAATATTGCATTGTACGTTAGTACCACAACTTCTTTATCCATTTTTCACTTTCTGTGATATTGAACTTGTACCGTAAATGAGGTTCTTGTAAACAGAGCCGTCCCAAACTTTGGGGTGGCTGTGTCTTTTTGAGTTTAATTTCCCTAATCTATAGGACCATAAGTGGAAGTGCCCTAGGCTCTGTTGCTTTGTTTTTTAGATGTTTCAGGAAACACCATACACTTCTCCAGAGTGGCTGTTGGCAATTTACATCCCGCCCATCAGCATAACTAGGCTCCCAGTTCTCCATGGCCTGTACTGCCTTTCTGGATTTTACACTTTTTTCAGATGGCCCTTTTGACCGGGGGGCAGTGAGACTTCATTGTAGTGCAGATTTCCTTTGCAAGCTTGCTTGGTTGGCCAAAAAGGGCGTATGCGTTTTTTCCTGAATATATTCAGGAAAAAACGCATACGCCATTTTTGGCCAAGTGCATCATTGTGGACGTTCTGCCTCTTTTCCTATGCTTTACATGCAATTCCAGTCTACCTCCTGAAATCGGTTTCCTGCAATTCTGCCCCGCTTTCAAGTCCTCTTGGCAGCCTTACTTCAATATATTTTTGGACGATAGCTGTCATTTATAACTCTGCAGGTTTGTGAATTACAGTGACCCTGAGCTCCTTTCTTCAACTCGCTTTCTTGTGAGCTGGCCGCAACACTGCAGGATTGCTTCAGTCCCTAGTGTGGTACTGGCATGGCACGCTGAGCCTTTGGTTAATTCCTCTTCCTGCTTGGAAATGAGAGTTAAATTTGCCCTTCCAGACACCTCCAGCTAGTCTCTCATTGGTTCTCCCTATTCCTCTTCATTTTCTGCAGAAATTGCAAACTGGGCCAAACAGGAGGTTAAAGGCACTGACTCTCCAAGTGGGTAGAGTGTTAGTAAAGTGTCTGGAAAGTTGCACCGAGTATCAGGGGACGAAAAATGAGATACATTTAAAAACGTTTCCCGATCATACGGTGGATCATACTCTGGGTTCCACATGCATGTTTAGCTGAAGGAAGAATCCCTTAAACCTGGAGAGTTGAGAACCATGGAATGGGTACCATGCAATATGACTTCACAGGGTCTGCATTTGCTCACCGTACCTCACCAATCTTATCACTGCTGCGCTTATGCCGCTGTACACACGCTGGATTCTCTTTCGGAGACATATAAATCCATAGGTTTTAAGATTCTTACTAGTCAGGTATATTCTTAGGCGTTTAATATGGGATGTTGTGTCCTTTTCTGTGAGCAAGGAGTAGCTCTTGTCTATTACATATTTGGCTTATGGAACAGTATCTGTGCTAATTTCAATCTCTGGTTTTATGCAGCACCCCAACTCACCTTTCCCCTTAAGCAAGCATAAGTTGTTTTTCTACATTTGAGACCCTGTTCTGTTTTGTAATTCAGTTCCTGTGTAGCCAAGGTTACATTCCATGTATTAGTGATATCTTATGATGTTTCTTTTTCTGTGTGACTTATTTCACTTAGAATCATCGTACCTGAATCCACTCATTATGCTGCTACTGGCTTGATGACATAGATTTCATTGCTGAGTGATATTGCGTTGTACGTAAGTACCACAGCTTCTTTATCCATTTATCGCCTTCTGTGATATTGAACTTGTTCCGTAAACGAGGTTCTTGTAAACAGAGCCATCCCAAACTTTGGGGTGGCTGTGTCTTTTTGATTTTAATTTCCCTAAGCTATAGGACCATAAGTGGAAGTGCCCTAGGCTCTGTTGCTTTGTTTTTTAGATGTTTCAGGAAACACCATACACTTCTCCAGAGTGGCTGTTGGCAATTTACATCCCGCCCTTCAGCATAACAAGGCTCCCAGTTCTCCATGGCCTGTCCTGTCTTTCTGGATTTTACACTTTATTCAGATGGCCCTTTTGACCGGGGGGCAGTGGGAATTCATTGTAGTGCAGATTTCCTTTGCAAGCTTGCTTGGTTGGCCAAAAAGGGCGTATGCGTTTTTTCCTGAATATATTCAGGAAAAAACGCATACGCCCTTTTTGGCCAAGTGCATCATTGTGGACGTTCTGCCTCTTTTCCTATGCTTTACATGCAATTCCAGTCTACCTCCTGAAATCGGTTTCCTGCAATTCTGCCCCGCTTTCAAGTCTCTTGGCAGCCATACTTCAATATATTTTTGGACGATAGCTGTCATTTATCACTCTGCAGGTTTGTGAATTACAGTGCCCCTGAGCTCCTTTCTTCAACTCGCTTTCTTGTGAGCTGGCCGCAACACCGCAGGATTGCTTCAGGCCCTAGGGTGGTTCCGGCATGGCTCGCTGAGCCTTTGGTTAATTCCTCTTCCTGGTGGGAAATGAGAGTTAAATTTGCCCGTCCAGACACCTCCAGCTAGTCTCTCATTGCTTCTCCCTATTCTTGTTCATTTTTCGCAGAAATTGCAAACTGGGCCAAACAGGAGGTTAAAGGCACTGACTCTCCAAGTGGGGAGAGTGTTAGTAAAGCGTCTGGAATGTTGCACCCGAGTACCAGGGGACGAAAACTGAGACACATTTGAACACGTTTCCCGATCACACGGTGGATCATACTCTGGGTTCCACATGCATGTTTTAGCTGAAGGAAGAATCCCTTAAACCTGGAGAATTGAGAACCATGGAATGGGTACCATGCAATATGACTTCAAAGGGTCTGCATTTGCTCACCGAACCTCACCAATCCTATCACTGCTGCATTTATGCTGCCGTACACACGCTTGATTCTCTTTCGGAGACATATAAATCCATAGGTTTTAAGATTCTTACTAGTCAGGTATATTCTTAGGCGTTTAATATGGGGTGTTGAGTCCACTTCGTTGAGCAAGGAGTAGCTCTTGTCTATTACATATTTGGCTTATGGAAAGGTATCTGTGCTAATTTCAATCTCTGGTTTTATGCAGCACCCCAACTCACCTTTCCCCTTAAGCAAGCATAAGTTGGTTTTCTACATTTGAGACACTATTCTGTTTTGTAATTCAGTTCCTGTGTAGCCAAGTTTACATTCCGTGTATTAGTGATATCTTATGATGTTTCTTTTTCTGTGTGACTTATTTCACTTAGAATCATCGTACCTGAATCCACTCATTATGCTGCTACTGGCCTGATGACATAGATTTCATTGCTGAGTGATATTGCGTTGTACGTAAGTACCACAGCTTCTTTATCCATTTTTCGCCTTCTGTGATATTGAACTTGTACCGTAAACGAGGTTCTTGTAAACAGAGCCATCCCAAACTTTGGGGTGGCTGTGTCTTTTTGATTTTAATTTCCCTAATCTATAGGACCATAAGTGGAAGTGCCCTAGGCTCTGTTGCTTTGTTTTTTAGATGTTTCAGGAAACACCATACACTTCTCCAGAGTGGCTATTGGCAATTTACATCCCGCCCTTCAGCATAACAAGGCTCCCAGTTCTCCGTGGCCTGTCCTGCCTTTCTGGATTTTACACTTTTTTCAGATGACCCTTTTGCCCGGGGGGCAGTGGGAATTCATTGTAGTGCAGATTTCATTTGCAAGCTTGCTTGGTTGGCCAAAAAGGGCGTATGCGTTTTTTCCTGAATATATTCAGGAAAAAACGCATACGCCCTTTTTGGCCAAGTGCATCATTGTGGACGTTCTGCCTCTTTTCCTATGCTTTACATGCAATTCCAGTCTACCTCCTGAAATCGCTTTCCTGCAATTCTGCCCCACTTTCAAGTCCTCTTGGCAGCCTTACTTCAATATATTTTTGGACGATAGCTGTCATTTATAACTCTGCAGGTTTGTGAAATACAGTGCCCCTGAGCTCCTTTCTTCAACTCGCTTTCTTGTGAGCTGGCCGCAACACCGCAGGATTGCTTCAGGCCCTAGTGTGGTTCCGGCACGGCACGCTGAGCCTTTGGTTAATTCCTCTTCCTGGTGGGAAATGAGAGTTAAATTTGCCCGTCCAGACACCTCCAGCTAGTCTCTCATTGGTTTTCCTTATTCCTGTTCATTTTCCGCAGAAAATGCAAACTGGCCCAAACAGGAGGTTAAAGGCACTGACTCTCCAAGTGGGGAGAGTGTTAGTAAAGCGTCTGGAATGTTGCACCCGAGTACAAGGGGACGAAAACTGAGACACATTTGAACACGTTTCCCGATCACACGGTGGATCATACTCTGGGTTCCACATGCATGTTTAGCTGAAGGAAGAATCCCTTAAACCTGGAGAGTTGAGACCCATGGAATGGGTACCATGCAATATGACTTCAAAGGGTCTGCATTTGCTCACCGTACCTCACCAATCCTATCACTGCTGCGCTTATGCCGCTGTACACACGCTTGATTCTCTTTCGGAGACATATAAATCCATAGGTTTTAAGATGCTTACTAGTCAGGTATATTCTTAGGCGTTTACTATGGGGTGTTGAGTCCACTTCGTTGAGCAAGCAGTAGCTCTTGTCTATTACATATTTGGCTTATGGAAAGGTATCTGTGCTAATTTCAATCTCTGGTTTTATGCAGCACCCCCAACTCAACTGTCCCCTTAAGCAAGCATAAGTTGTTTTTCTATATTTGAGACCCTGTTCTGTTTTGTAATTCAGTTCCTGTTTAGCCAAGTTTACATTCCGTGTATTAGTGATATCTTATGATGTTTCTTTTTCTGTGTGACTTATTTCACTTAGAATCATCGTACCTGAATCCACGCATTATGCTGCTACTGGCCTGATGACATAGATTTCATTGCTGAGTGATATTGCGTTGTACGTAAGTACCACAGCTTCTTTATCCATTTTTCGCTTTCTGCGATATTGAACTTGTACCGTAAACGAGGTTCTTGTAAACAGAGCCGTCCCAAACTTTGGGGTGGCTGTGTCTTTTTGATTTTAATTTCCCTAAGCTATACGACCATAAGTGGAAGTGCCCTAGGCTCTGTTGCTTTGTTTTTTAGATGTTTCAGGAAACACCATACACTTCTCCTGAGTGGCTGTTGGCAATTTACATCCCGCCCATCAGCCTAACTAGGCTCCCAGTTCTCCATGGCCTGTCCTGCCTTTCTGGATTTTACACTTTTTTCAGATGGCCCTTTTGACCAGGGGGCAGTGAGACTTCATTGTAGTGCAGATTTCCTTTGCAAGCTTTCTTGGTTGGCCAAAAAGGGCGTATGCGTTTTTTCCTGATTCAGGAAAAAACGCATACACCCTTTTTGGCCAAGTGCATCATTGTGGACGTTCTGCCTCTTTTCCTATGCTTTACATGCAATTCCAGTCTACCTCCTGAAATAGGTTTCCTGCAATTCTGCCCCGCTTTCAAGTCTCTTGGCAGCCATACTTCAATATATTTTTGGACGATAGCTGTCATTTATAACTCTGCAGTTTTGTGAATTAGAGTGCCCCTGAGCTCCTTTCTTCAACTCGCTTTCTTGTGAGCTGGCCGCAACACCGCAGGATTGCTTGAGGCCCTAGTGTGGTTCCGGCATGGCTCGCTGAGCCTTTGGTTAATTCCTCTTCCTGGTGGGAAATGAGAGTTAAATTTGCCCGTCCAGACACCTCCAGCTAGTCTCTCATTGGTTCTCCCTATTCTTGTTCATTTTCAGCAGAAATTGCAAACTGGGCCAAACAGGAGGGTAAAGGCACTGACTCTCCAAGTGGGGAGAGTGTTAGTAAAGCGTCTGGAATGTTGCACCCGAGTACCAGGGGACGAAAACTGAGACACATTTGAACACGTTTCCCGATCACACGGTGGATCATACTCTGGGTTCCACATGCATGTTTTAGCTGAAGGAAGAATCCCTTAACCCTGGAGAGTTGAGAACCATGGAATGGGTACCATGCAATATGACTTCAAAGGGTCTGCATTTGCTCACCGATCCTCACCAATCCTATCACTGCTGCATTTATGCCGCTGTACACACACTTGATTCTCTTTCGGAGACATATAAATCCATAGGTTTTAAGATTCTTACTAGTCAGGTATATTCTTAGGCGTTTAATATGGGGTGTTGAGTCCACTTCGTTGAGCAAGGAGTAGCTCTTGTCTATTACATATTTGGCTTATGGAAAGGTATCTGTGCTAATTTCAATCTCTGGTTTTATGCAGCACCCCAACTCACCTTTCGCCTTAAGCAAGCATAAGTTGGTTTTCTACATTTGAGGCCCTATTCTGTTTTGTAATTCAGTTCCTGTGTAGCCAAGTTTACATTCCGTGTATTAGTGATATCTTATGATGTTTCTTTTTCTGTGTGACTTATTTCACTTAGAATCATCGTACCTGAATCCATTCATTATCCTGCTATGGGCCTGATGACATAGATTTCATTGCTGAGTGATATTGCATTGTACGTTAGTACCACAACTTCTTTATCCATTTTTCACTTTCTGTGATATTGAACTTGTACCGTAAACGAGGTTCTTGTAAACAGAGCCGTCCCAAACTTTGGGGTGGCTGTGTCTTTTTGATTTTAATTTCCCTAATCTATAGGACCATAAGTGGAAGTGCCCTAGGCTCTGTTGCTTTGTTTTTTAGATGTTTCAGGAAACACCATACACTTCTCCTGAGTGGCTGTTGGCAATTTACATCCTGCCCATCAGCCTAACTAGGCTCCCAGTTCTCCATGGCCTGTCCTGCCTTTCTGGATTTTACACTTTTTTCAGATGGCCCTTTTGACCAGGGGGCAGTGAGACTTCATTGTAGTGCAGATTTCCTTTGCAAGCTTTCTTGGTTGGCCAAAAAGGGCGTATGCGTTTTTTCCTGATTCAGGAAAAAACGCATACACCCTTTTTGGCCAAGTGCATCATTGTGGACGTTCTGCCTCTTTTCCTATGCTTTACATGCAATTCCAGTCTACCTCCTGAAATAGGTTTCCTGCAATTCTGCCCCGCTTTCAAGTCTCTTGGCAGCCATACTTCAATATATTTTTGGACGATAGCTGTCATTTATAACTCTGCAGTTTTGTGAATTACAGTGCCCCTGAGCTCCTTTCTTCAACTCGCTTTCTTGTGAGCTGGCCGCAACACCGCAGGATTGCTTCAGGCCCTAGTGTGGTTCCGGCATGGCTCGCTGAGCCTTTGGTTAATTCCTCTTCCTGGTGGGAAATGAGAGTTAAATTTGCCCGTCCAGACACCTCCAGCTAGTCTCTCATTGGTTCTCCCTATTCTTGTTCATTTTCCGCAGAAATTGCAAACTGGGCCAAACAGGAGGGTAAAGGCACTGACTCTCCAAGTGGGGAGAGTGTTAGTAAAGCGTCTGGAATGTTGCACCCGAGTACCAGGGGACGAAAACTGAGACACATTTGAACACGTTTCCCGATCACACGGTGGATCATACTCTGGGTTCCACATGCATGTTTAGCTGAAGGAAGAATCCCTTAAACCTGGAGAGTTGAGACCCATGGAATGGGTACCATGCAATATGACTTCAAAGGGTCTGCATTTGCTCACCGTACCTCACCAATCCTATCACTGCTCCGCTTATGCCGCTGTACACACGCTTGATTCTCTTTCGGAGACATATCAATCCATAGGTTTTAAGATGCTTACTAGTCAAGTATATTCTTAGGCGTTTACTATGGGGTGTTGAGTCCACTTCGTTGAGCAAGCAGTAGCTCTTGTCTATTACATATTTGGCTTATGGAAAGGTATCTGTGCTAATTTCAATCTCTGGTTTTATGCAGCACCCCAACTCAACTGTCCCCTTAAGCAAGCATAAGTTGTTTTTCTATATTTGAGACACTGTTCTGTTTTGTAATTCAGTTCCTGTGTAGCCAAGGTTACATTCCATGTATTAGTGATATCTTATGATGTTTCTTTTTCTGTGTGACTTATTTCACTTAGAATCATCGTACCTGAATCCACTCATTATGCTCCTACTGGCCTGATGACATAGATTTCATTGCTGAGTGATATTGCGTTGTACGTAAGTACCACAGCTTCTTTATCCATTTTTCGCCTTCTGTGATATTCAACTTGTACCGTAAACGAGGTTCTTGTAAACAGAACCGTCCCAAACTTTGGGGTGGCTGTGTCTTTTTTATTTTAATTTCCCTAATCTATAGGACCATAAGTGGAAGTGCCCTAGGCTCTGTTGCTTTGTTTTTTAGATGTTTCAGGAAACACCATACACTTCTCCAGAGTGGCTGTTGGAAATTTACATCCCGCCCTTCAGCATAACAAGGCTCCCAGTTCTCCATGGCCTGTCCTGCCTTTCTGGATTTTACACTTTTTTCAGATGGCCCTTTTGACCAGGGGGAAGTGAGACTTCATTGTAGTGCAGATTTCCTTTGCAAGCTTGCTTGGTTGGCCAAAAAGGGCGTATGCGTTTTTTCCTGAATATATTCAGGAAAAAACGCATACGCCCTTTTTGGCCAAGTGCATCATTGTGGACGTTCTGCCTCTTTTCCTATGCTTTACATGCAATTCCAGTCTACCTCCTGAAATCGGTTTCCTGCAATTCTGCCCCGCTTTCAAGTCTCTTGGCAGCCATACTTCAATATATTTTTGGACGATAGCTGTCATTTATAACTCTGCAGGTTTGTGAATTACAGTGCCCCTGAGCTCCTTTCTTCAACTCGCTTTCTTGTGAGCTGGCCGCAACACCGCAGGATTGCTTCAGGCCCTAGTGTGGTTCCGGCATGGCTCGCTGAGCCTTTGGTTAATTCCTCTTCCTGGTGGGAAATGAGAGTTAAATTTGCCCGTCCAGACACCTCCAGCTAGTCTCTCATTAGTTCTCCCTATTCTTGTTCATTTTTCGCAGAAATTGCAAACTGGGCCAAACAGGAGGTTAAAGGCACTGACTCTCCAAGTGGGGAGAGTGTTAGTAAAGCGTCTGGAATGTTGCACCCGAGTACCAGGGGACGAAAACTGAGACACATTTGAACACGTTTCCCGATCACACGGTGGATCATACTCTGGGTTCCACATGCATGTTTTAGCTGAAGGAAGAATCCCTTAAACCTGGAGAGTTGAGAACCATGGAATGGGTACCATGCAATATGACTTCAAAGGGTCTGCATTTGCTCACCGATCCTCACCAATCCTATCACTGCTGCATTTATGCCGCTGTACACACGTTTGATTCTCTTTCGGAGACATATAAATCCATAGGTTTTAAGATTCTTACTAGTCAGGTATATTCTTAGGCGTTTAATATGGGGTGTTGAGTCCACTTCGTTGAGCAAGGAGTAGCTCTTGTCTATTACATATTTGGCTTATGGAAAGGTATCTGTGCTAATTTCAATCTCTGGTTTTATGCAGCACCCCAACTCACCTTTCCCCTTAAGCAAGCATAAGTTGGTTTTCTACATTTGAGACAATATTCTGTTTTGTAATTCAGTTCCTGTGTAGCCAAGTTTACATTCCGTGTATTAGTGATATCTTATGATGTTTCTTTTTCTGTGTGACTTATTTCACTTAGAATCATCGTACCTGAGTCCACTCATTATGCTGCTACTGGCCTGATGACATAGATTTCATTGCTGAGTGATATTGCGTTGTACGTAAGTACCACAGCTTCTTTATCCATTTTTCGCCTTCTGCGATATTGAACTTGTACCGTAAACGAGGTTCTTGTAAACAGAGCCATCCCAAACTTTGGGGTGGCTGTGTCTTTTTGATTTTAATTTCCCTAATCTATAGGACCATAAGTGGAAGTGCCCTAGGCTCTGTTGCTTTGTTTTTTAGATGTTTCAGGAAACACCATACACTTCTCCAGAGTGGCTGTTGGCAATTTACATCCCGCCCTTCAGCATAACAAGGCTCCCAGTTCTCCGTGGCCTGTCCTGCCTTTCTGGATTTTACACTTTTTTCAGATGACCCTTTTGCCCGGTGGGCAGTGGGAATTCATTGTAGTGCAGATTTCCTTTGCAAGCTTGCTTGGTTGGCCAAAAAGGGCGTATGCGTTTTTTCCTGAATATATTCAGGAAAAAACGCATACGCCCTTTTTGGCCAAGTGCATCATTGTGGACGTTCTGCCTCTTTTCCTATGCTTTACATGCAATTCCAGTCTACCTCCTGAAATCGCTTTCCTGCAATTCTGCCCCACTTTCAAGTCCTCTTGGCAGCCTTACTTCAATATATTTTTGGACGATAGCTGTCATTTATAACTCTGCAGGTTTGTGAAATACAGTGCCCCTGAGCTCCTTTCTTCAACTCGCTTTCTTGTGAGCTGGCCGCAACACCGCAGGATTGCTTCAGGCCCTAGTGTGGTTCCGGCACGGCACGCTGAGCCTTTGGTTAATTCTTCTTCCGGGTGGGAAATGAGAGTTAAATTTGCCCGTCCAGACATCTCCAGCTAGTCTCTCATTGGTTCTCCTTATTCCTGTTCATTTTCCGCAGAAAATGCAAACTGGCCCAAACAGGAGGTTAAAGGCACTGACTCTCCAAGTGGGGAGAGTGTTAGTAAAGCGTCTGGAATGTTGCACCCGAGTACAAGGGGACGAAAACTGAGACACATTTGAACACGTTTCCCGATCACACGGTGGATCATACTCTGGGTTCCACATGCATGTTTAGCTGAAGGAAGAATCCCTTAAACCTGGAGAGTTGAGACCCATGGAATGGGTACCATGCAATATGACTTCAAAGGGTCTGCATTTGCTCACCGTACCTCACCAATCCTATCACTGCTGCGCTTATGCCGCTGTACACACGCTTGATTCTCTTTCGGAGACATATAAATCCATAGGTTTTAAGATTCTTACTAGTCAGGTATATTCTTAGGCGTTTAATATGGGATGTTTTGTCCTTTTCTTTGAGCAAGGAGTAGCTCTTGTCTATTACATATTTGGCTTATGGAACGGTATCTGTGCTAATTTCAATCTCTGGTTTTATGCAGCACCCCAACTCAACTTTCCCCTTAAGCAAGGATAAGTTGTTTTTCTACATTTGAGACCCTGTTCTGTTTTGTAATTCAGTTCCTGTGTAGCCAAGGTTACATTCCATGTATTAGTGATACCTTACAATGTTTCTTTTTCTGTGTGACTTATTTCACTTCGAATCATCGTACCTGAATCCACTCATTATGCTGCTACTGGCCTGATGACATAGATTTCATTGCTGAGTGATATTGCGTTGTACGTAAGTACCACAGCTTCTTTATCCATTTTTCGCCTTCTGTGATATTGAACATGTACTGTAAACGAGGTTCTTGTAAACAGAGCCATCCCAAACTTTGGGGTGGCTGTGTCTTTTTGATTTTAATTTCCCTAAGCTATACGACCATAAGTGGAAGTGCCCTAGGCTCTGTTGCTTTGTTTTTTAGATGTTTCAGGAAACACCATACACTTCTCCAGAGTGGCTGTTGGCAATTTACATCCCGCCCTTCAGCATAAAAAGGCTCCCAGTTCTCCATGGCCTGTCCTGCCTTTCTGGATTTTACACTTTTTTATGATGGCACTTTTGACCGGGGGGCAGTGGGAATTCATTGTAGTGCAGATTTCCTTTGCAAGCTTGCTTGTTTGGCCAAAAAGGGCGTATGCGTTTTTTCCTGAATATATTCAGGAAAAAACGCATACGCCCTTTTTGGCCAAATGCATCATTGTGGACGTTCTGCCTCTTTTCCTACTCTTTACATGCAATTCCAGTCTACCTCCTGAAATCGGTTTCCTGCAATTCTGCCCCGCTTTCAAGTCCTCTTGGCAGCCTTACTTCAATATATTTTTGGATGATAGCTGTCATTTATAACTCTGCAGGTTTGTGAAATACAGTGCCCCTGAGCTCCTTTCTTCAACTCACTTTCTTGTGAGCTGGCCGCAACACCGCAGGATTGCTTCTGGCCCTAGTGTGGTTCCGCCATGGCTCGCTGAGCCTTTGGTTAATTCCTCTTCCGGGTGGGAAATGAGAGTTAAATTTGCCCGTCCAGACACCTTCAGCTAGTCTCTCATTGGTACTCCTTATTCCTGTTCATTTTCCGCAGAAATTGCAAACTGGGCCAAACAGGAGGTTAAAGGCACTGACTCTCCAAGTGGGGAGAGTGTTAGTAAAGCGTCTGGAATGTTGCACCCGAGTACCAGGGGACGAAAACTGAGACACATTTGAACACGTTTCCCGATCACACGGTGGATCATACTCTGGGTTCCACATGCATGTTTTAGCTGAAGGAAGAATCCCTTAAACCTGGAGAATTGAGAACCATGGAATGGGTACCATGCAATATGACTTCAAAGGGTCTGCATTTGCTCACCGAACCTCACCAATCCTATCACTGCTGCATTTATGCTGCCGTACACACGCTTGATTCTCTTTCGGAGACATATAAATCCATAGGTTTTAAGATTCTTACTAGTCAGGTATATTCTTAGGCGTTTAATATGGGGTGTTGAGTCCACTTCGTTGAGCAAGCAGTAGCTCTTGTCTATTACATATTTGGCTTATGGAAAGGTATCTGTGCTAATTTCAATCTCTGGTTTTATGCAGCACCCCAACTCACCTTTCCCCTTAAGCAAGCATAAGTTGGTTTTCTACATTTGAGACACTATTCTGTTTTGTAATTCAGTTCCTGTGTAGCCAAGTTTACATTCCGTGTATTAGAGATATCTTATGATGTTTCTTTTTCTGTGTGACTTATTTCACTTAGAATCATCGTACCTGAGTCCACTCATTATGCTGCTACTGGCCTGATGACATAGATTTCATTGCTGAGTGATATTGCGTTGTACGTAAGTACCACAGCTTCTTTATCCATTTTTCGCCTTCTGTGATATTGAACTTGTACCGTAAACGAGGTTCTTGTAAACAGAGCCATCCCAAACTTTGGGGTGGCTGTGTCTTTTTGATTTTAATTTCCCTAATCTATAGGACCATAAGTGGAAGTGCCCTAGGCTCTGTTGCTTTGTTTTTTAGATGTTTCAGGAAACACCATACACTTCTCCAGAGTGGCTGTTGGCAATTTACATCCCGCCCTTCAGCATAACAAGGCTCCCAGTTCTCCATGGCCTGTCCTGCCTTTCTGGATTTTACACTTTTTTCAGATGACCCTTTTGCCCAGGGGGCAGTGGGAATTAATTGTAGTGCAGATTTCATTTGCAAGCTTGCTTGGTTGGCCAAAAAGGGCGTATGCGTTTTTTCCTGAATATATTCAGGAAAAAACGCATACGCCCTTTTTGGCCAAGTGCATCATTGGGGACGTTCTGCCTCTTTTCCTATGCTTTACATGCAATTCCAGTCTACCTCCTGAAATCGGTTTCCTGCAATTCTGCCCCGCTTTCAAGTCTCTTGGCAGCCATACTTCAATATATTTTTGGACGATAGCTGTCATTTATAACTCTGCAGGTTTGTGAATTACAGTGCCCCTGAGCTCCTTTCTTCAACTCGCTTTCTTGTGAGCTGGCCGCAACACCGCAGGATTGCTTCAGGCCCTAGTGTGGTTCCGGCATGGCTCGCTGAGCCTTTGGTTAATTCCTCTTCCTGGTGGGAAATGAGAGTTAAATTTGCCCGTCCAGACACCTCCAGCTAGTCTCTCATTGGTTCTCCCTATTCTTGTTCATTTTTCGCAGAAATTGCAAACTGGGCCAAACAGGAGGTTAAAGGCACTGACTCTCCAAGTGGGGAGAGTGTTAGTAAAGCGTCTGGAATGTTGCACCCGAGTACCAGGGGACGAAAACTGAGACACATTTGAACACGTTTCCCGATCACACGGTGGATCATACTCTGGGTTCCACATGCATGTTTTAGCTGAAGGAAGAATCCCTTAACCCTGGAGAGTTGAGAACCATGGAATGGGTACCATGCAATATGACTTCAAAGGGTCTGCATTTGCTCACCGATCCTCACCAATCCTATCACTGCTGCATTTATGCCGCTGTACACACACTTGATTCTCTTTCGGAGACATATAAATCCATAGGTTTTAAGATTCTTACTAGTCAGGTATATTCTTAGGCGTTTAATATGGGGTGTTGAGTCCACTTCGTTGAGCAAGGAGTAGCTCTTGTCTATTACATATTTGGCTTATGGAAAGGTATCTGTGCTAATTTCAATCTCTGGTTTTATGCAGCACCCCAACTCACCTTTCCCCTTAAGCAAGCATAAGTTGGTTTTCTACATTTGAGACCCTATTCTGTTTTGTAATTCAGTTCCTGTGTAGCCAAGTTTACATTCCATGTATTAGTGATATCTTATGATGTTTCTTTTTCTGTGTGACTTATTTCACTTAGAATCATCGTACCTGAATCCACTCATTATGCTGCTACTGGCCTGATGACATAGATTTCATTGCTGAGTGATATTGCATTGTACGTAAGTACCACAACTTCTTTATCCATTTTTCACTTTCTGTGATATTGAACTTGTATCGTAAACGAGGTTCTTGTAAACAGAGCCGTCCCAAACTTTGGGGTGGCTGTTTCTTTTTGATTTTAATTTCCCTAATCTATAGGACCATAAGTGGAAGTGCCCTAGGCTCTGTTGCTTTGTTTTTTAGATGTTTCAGGAAACACCATACACTTCTCCTGAGTGGCTGTTGGCAATTTACATCCCGCCCATCAGCCTAACTAGGCTCCCAGTTCTCCATGGCCTGTTCTGCCTTTCTGGATTTTACACTTTTTTCAGATGGCCCTTTTAACCAGGGGGCAGTGAGACTTCATTGTAGTGCAGATTTCCTTTGCAAGCTTTCTTGGTTGGCCAAAAAGGGCGTATGCGTTTTTTCCTGATTCAGGAAAAAACGCATACACCCTTTTTGGCCAAGTGCATCATTGTGGACGTTCTGCCTCTTTTCCTATGCTTTACATGCAATTCCAGTCTACCTCCTGAAATCGGTTTCCTGCAATTCTACCCCTCTTTCAAATCCTCTTGGCAGCCTTACTTCAATATATTTTTGGACAATAGCTGTCATTTATAACTCTGCAGGTTTGTGAATTACAGTGCCCCTGAGCTCGTTTCTTCAACTCGCTTTCTTGTGAGCTGGCCGCAACACCGCAGGATTGCTTCAGGCCCTAGTGTGGTTCCGGCACGGCACGCTGAGCCTTTGGTTAATTCCTCTTCCGGGTGGGAAATGAGAGTTAAATTTGCCCGTCCAGACACCTCCAGCTAGTCTCTCATTGTTTCTCCTTATTCCTGTTCATTTTCCGCAGAAATTGCAAACTGGGAGAAACAGGAGGTTAAAGGCACTGACTCTCCAAGTGGGGAGAGTGTTAGTAAAGCGTCTGGAATGTTGCACCCGAGTACCAGGGGACGAAAACTGAGACACATTTGAACACGTTTCCCAATCACACGGTGGATCATACTCTGGGTTCCACATGCATGTTTTAGCTGAAGGAAGAATCCCTTAAACCTGGAGAGTTGAGAACCATGGAATGGGTACCATGCAATATGACTTCAAAGGGTCTGCATTTGCTCACCGATCCTCACCAATCCTATCACTGCTGCATTTATGCCGCTGTACACACGTTTGATTCTCTTTCGGAGACATATAAATCCATAGGTTTTAAGATTCTTACTAGTCAGGTATATTCTTAGGCGTTTAATATGGGGTGTTGAGTCCACTTCGTTGAGCAAGCAGTAGCTCTTGTCTATTACATATTTGGCTTATGGAGCGGTATCTGTGCTAATTTCAATCTCTGGCTTTATGCAGCACCCCAACTCACCTTTCCCCTAAAGCAAGCATAAGTTGGTTTTCTACATTTGATACCCTATTCTGTTTTGTAATTCAGTTCCTGTGTAGCCAAGTTTACATTCCGTGTATTAGTGATACCTTATGATGTTTCTTTTTCTGTGTGACTTATTTTACTTAGAATCATCGTACCTGAATCCACTCATCATGCTGCTACTGGCCTGATGACATAGATTTCATTGCTGAGTGATATTGCATTGTACGTAAGTACCGCAACTTCTTTATCCATTTTTCGCTTTCTGCGATATTGAACTTGTACCATAAACGAGGTTCTTGTAAACAGAGCCGTCCCAAACTTTGGGGTGGCTGTGTCTTTTTGATTTTAATTTCCCTAAGCTATAGGACCATAAGTGGAAGTGCCCTAGGCTCTGTTGCTTTGTTTTTTAGATGTTTCAGGAAACACCATACACTTCTCCAGAGTGGCTGTTGGCAATTTACATCCCGCCCATCAGCATAAGAAGGCTCCCAGTTCTCCATGGCCTGTCCTGCCTTTGTGGATTTTACACTTTTTTCAGATGGCCCTTTTGACCGGGGGGCAGTGAGACTTCATTGTAGTGCAGATTTCCTTTGCAAGCTTGCTTGGTTGGCCAAAAAGGGCGTATGCGTTTTTTCCTGAATATATTCAGGAAAAAACGCATACGCCCTTTTTGGCCAAGTGCATCATTGTGGACGTTCTGCCTCTTTTCCTATGCTTTACATGCAATTCCAGTCTACCTCCTGAAATCGGTTTCCTGCAATTCTGCCCCGCTTTCAATTCCTCTTGGCAGCCTTACTTCAATATATTTTTGGACGATAGCTGTCATTTATAACTCTGCAGGTTTGTGAATAACAGTGCCCCTGAGCTCCTTTCTTCATCTCGCTTTCTTGTGAGCTGGCCGCAACACCGCAGGATTGTTTTAGGCCCTAGTGTAGTTTCGGCATGGCTCGCTGAGCCTTTGGTTAATTCCTCTTCCTGGTGGGAAATGAGAGTTAAATTTGCCCGTCCAGACACCTCCAGCTAGTCTCTCATTGGTTCTCCCTATTCCTGTACATTTTCCGCAGAAATTGCAAACTGGGCCAAACAGGAGGTTAAAGGCACTGACTCTCCAAGTGGGGAGAGTGTTAGTAAAGCGTCTGGAATGTTGCACCCGAGTACCAGGGGACGAAAACTGAGACACATTTGAACACGTTTCCCGATCACACGGTGGATCATACTCTGGGTTCCACATGCATGTTTTAGCTGAAGGAAGAATCCCTTAAACCTGGAGAGTTGAGACCCATGGAATGGGTACCATGCAATATGACTTCAAAGGGTCTGCATTTGCTCACCGAACCTCACCAATTCTATCACTGCTGCGTTTATGCCACTGTACACACGCTTGATTCTCTTTCGGAGACCTATAAATCCATAGGTTTTAAGATTCTTACTAGTCAGGTATATTCTTAGGCGTTTAATATGGGGTGTTGAGTCCACTTCGTTGAGCAAGCAGTAGCTCTTGTCTATTACATATTTGGCTTATGGAAAGGTATCTGTGCTAATTTCAATCTCTGGTTTTATGCAGCACCCCAACTCACCTTTCCCCTTAAGCAAGCATAAGTTGGTTTTCTACATTTGAGGCCCTATTCTGTTTTGTACTTCAGTTCCTGTGTAGCCAAGTTTACATTCCGTGTATTAGTGATACCTTATGATGTTTCTTTTTCTGTGTGACTTATTTCACTTAGAATCATCGTACCTGAATCCACTCATTATGCTGCTACTGGCCTGATGACATAGATTTCATTGCTGAGTGATATTGCATTGTACGTAAGTACCACAACTTCTTTATCCATTTTTCGCTTTCTGCGATATTGAACTTGTACCATAAACGAGGTTCTTGTAAACAGAGCCGTCCCAAACTTTGGGGTGGCTGTGTCTTTTTGATTTTAATTTCCCTAAGGTATAGGACCATAAGTGGAAGTGCCCTAGGCTCTGTTGCTTTGTTTTTTAGATGTTTCAGGAAACACCATACACTTCTCCAGAGTGGCTGTTGGCAATTTACATCCCGCCCATCAGCATAAGAAGGCTCCCAGTTCTCCATGGCCTGTCCTGCCTTTCTGGATTTTACACTTTTTTCAGATGGCCCTTTTGACCGGGGGGCAGTGAGACTTCATTGTAGTGCAGATTTCCTTTGCAAGCTTGCTTGGTTGGCCAAAAAGGGCGTATGCGTTTTTTCCTGAATATATTCAGGAAAAAACGCATACGCCCTTTTTGGCCAAGTGCATCATTGTGGACGTTCTGCCTCTTTTCCTATGCTTTACATGCAATTCCAGTCTACCTCCTGAAATCGGTTTCCTGCAATTCTGCCCCGCTTTCAAGTCCTCTTGGCAGCCTTACTTCAATATATTTTTGGACGATAGCTGCATTTATAACTCTGCAGGTTTGTGAATAACAGTGCCCCTGAGCTCCTTTCTTCAACTCGCTTTCTTGTGAGCTGGCCGCAACACCGCAGGATTGTTTCAGGCCCTAGTGTAGTTTCGGCATGGCTCGCTGAGCCTTTGGTTAATTCCTCTTCCTGGTGGGAAATGAGAGTTAAATTTGCCCGTCCAGACAGCTCCAGCTAGTCTCTCATTGGTTCTCCCTATTCCTGTACATTTTCCGCAGAAATTGCAAACTGGGCCAAACAGGAGTTTAAAGGCACTGACTCTCCAAGTGGGGAGAGTGTTAGTAAAGCGTCTGGAATGTTGCACCCGAGTACCAGGGGACGAAAACTGAGACACATTTGAACACGTTTCCCGATCACACGGTGGATCATACTCTGGGTTCCACATGCATGTTTTAGCTGAAGGAAGAATCCCTTAAACCTGGAGAGTTGAGACCCATGGAATGGGTACCATGCAATATGACTTCAAAGGGTCTGCATTTGCTCACCGAACCTCACCAATCCTATCACTGCTGCGTTTATGCCGCTGTACACACGCTTGATTCTCTTTCGGAGACCTATAAATCCATAGGTTTTAAGATTCTTACTAGTCAGGTATATTCTTAGGCGTTTAATATGGGGTGTTGAGTCCACTTCGTTGAGCAAGCAGTAGCTCTTGTCTATTACATATTTGGCTTATGGAAAGGTATCTGTGCTAATTTCAATCTCTGGTTTTATGCAGCACCCCAACTCACCTTTCCCCTTAAGCAAGCATAAGTTGGTTTTCTACATTTGAGGCCCTATTCTGTTTTGTACTTCAGTTCCTGTGTAGCCAAGTTTACATTCCGTGTATTAGTGATACCTTATGATGTTTCTTTTTCTGTGTGACTTATTTCACTTAGAATCATCGTACCTGAATCCACTCATTATGCTGCTACTGGCCTGATGACATAGATTTCATTGCTGAGTGATATTGCATTGTACGTAAGTACCACAACTTCTTTATCCATTTTTTGCTTTCTGCGATATTGAACTTGTACCATAAACGAGGTTCTTGTAAACAGAGCCGTCCCAAACTTTGGGGTGGCTGTGTCTTTTTGATTTTAATTTCCCTAAGGTATAGGACCATAAGTGGAAGTGCCCTAGGCTCTGTTGCTTTGTTTTTTAGATGTTTCAGGAAACACCATACACTTCTCCAGAGTGGCTGTTGGCAATTTACATCCCGCCCATCAGCATAAGAAGGCTCCCAGTTCTCCATGGCCTGTCCTGCCTTTCTGGATTTTACACTTTTTTCAGATGGCCCTTTTGACCGGGGGGCAGTGAGACTTCATTGTAGTGCAGATTTCCTTTGCAAGCTTGCTTGGTTGGCCAAAAAGGGCGTATGCGTTTTTTCCTGAATATATTCAGGAAAAAACGCATACGCCCTTTTTGGCCAAGTGCATCATTGTGGACGTTCTGCCTCTTTTCCTATGCTTTACATGCAATTCCAGTCTACCTCCTGAAATCGGTTTCCTGCAATTCTGCCCCGCTTTCAAGTCCTCTTGGCAGCCTTACTTCAATATATTTTTGGACGATAGCTGCATTTATAACTCTGCAGGTTTGTGAATAACAGTGCCCCTGAGCTCCTTTCTTCAACTCGCTTTCTTGTGAGCTGGCCGCAACACCGCAGGATTGTTTCAGGCCCTAGTGTAGTTTCGGCATGGCTCGCTGAGCCTTTGGTTAATTCCTCTTCCTGGTGGGAAATGAGAGTTAAATTTGCCCGTCCAGACAGCTCCAGCTAGTCTCTCATTGGTTCTCCCTATTCCTGTACATTTTCCGCAGAAATTGCAAACTGGGCCAAACAGGAGTTTAAAGGCACTGACTCTCCAAGTGGGGAGAGTGTTAGTAAAGCGTCTGGAATGTTGCACCCGAGTACCAGGGGACGAAAACTGAGACACATTTGAACACGTTTCCCGATCACACGGTGGATCATACTCTGGGTTCCACATGCATGTTTTAGCTGAAGGAAGAATCCCTTAAACCTGGAGAGTTGAGAACCATGGAATGGGTACCATGCAATATGACTTCAAAGGGTCTGCATTTGCTCACCGAACCTCACCAATCCTATCACTGCTGCATTTATGCCGCTGTACACATGCTTGATTCTCTTTCGGAGACATATAAATCCATAGGTTTTAAGATTCTTACTAGTCAGGTATATTCTTAGGCGTTTAATATGGGGTGTTGAGTCCACTTCGTTGAGCAAGGAGTAGCTCTTGTCTATTACATATTTGGCTTATGGAAAGGTATCTGTGCTAATTTCAATCTCTGGTTTTATGCAGCACCCCAACTCACCTTTCCCCTTAAGCAAGCATAAGTTGGTTTTCTACATTTGAGACACTATTCTGTTTTGTAATTCAGTTCCTGTGTAGCCAAGTTTACATTCCGTGTATTAGAGATATCTTATGATGTTTCTTTTTCTGTGTGACTTATTTCACTTAGAATCATCGTACCTGAGTCCACTCATTATGCTGCTACTGGCCTGATGACATAGATTTCATTGCTGAGTGATATTGCGTTGTACGTAAGTACCACAGCTTCTTTATCCATTTTTCGCCTTCTGTGATATTGAACTTGTACCGTAAACGAGGTTCTTGTAAACAGAGCCATCCCAAACTTTGGGGTGGCTGTGTCTTTTTGATTTTAATTTCCCTAATCTATAGGACCATAAGTGGAAGTGCCCTAGGCTCTGTTGCTTTGTTTTTTAGATGTTTCAGGAAACACCATACACTTCTCCAGAGTGGCTGTTGGCAATTTACATCCCGCCCTTCAGCATAACAAGGCTCCCAGTTCTCCATGGCCTGTCCTGCCTTTCTGGATTTTACACTTTTTTCAGATGACCCTTTTGCCCAGGGGGCAGTGGGAATTAATTGTAGTGCAGATTTCATTTGCAAGCTTGCTTGGTTGGCCAAAAAGGGCGTATGCGTTTTTTCCTGAATATATTCAGGAAAAAACGCATACGCCCTTTTTGGCCAAGTGCATCATTGGGGACGTTCTGCCTCTTTTCCTATGCTTTACATGCAATTCCAGTCTACCTCCTGAAATCGGTTTCCTGCAATTCTGCCCCGCTTTCAAGTCTCTTGGCAGCCATACTTCAATATATTTTTGGACGATAGCTGTCATTTATAACTCTGCAGGTTTGTGAATTACAGTGCCCCTGAGCTCCTTTCTTCAACTCGCTTTCTTGTGAGCTGGCCGCAACACCGCAGGATTGCTTCAGGCCCTAGTGTGGTTCCGGCATGGCTCGCTGAGCCTTTGGTTAATTCCTCTTCCTGGTGGGAAATGAGAGTTAAATTTGCCCGTCCAGACACCTCCAGCTAGTCTCTCATTGGTTCTCCCTATTCTTGTTCATTTTTCGCAGAAATTGCAAACTGGGCCAAACAGGAGGTTAAAGGCACTGACTCTCCAAGTGGGGAGAGTGTTAGTAAAGCGTCTGGAATGTTGCACCCGAGTACCAGGGGACGAAAACTGAGACACATTTGAACACGTTTCCCGATCACACGGTGGATCATACTCTGGGTTCCACATGCATGTTTTAGCTGAAGGAAGAATCCCTTAACCCTGGAGAGTTGAGAACCATGGAATGGGTACCATGCAATATGACTTCAAAGGGTCTGCATTTGCTCACCGATCCTCACCAATCCTATCACTGCTGCATTTATGCCGCTGTACACACACTTGATTCTCTTTCGGAGACATATAAATCCATAGGTTTTAAGATTCTTACTAGTCAGGTATATTCTTAGGCGTTTAATATGGGGTGTTGAGTCCACTTCGTTGAGCAAGGAGTAGCTCTTGTCTATTACATATTTGGCTTATGGAAAGGTATCTGTGCTAATTTCAATCTCTGGTTTTATGCAGCACCCCAACTCACCTTTCCCCTTAAGCAAGCATAAGTTGGTTTTCTACATTTGAGACCCTATTCTGTTTTGTAATTCAGTTCCTGTGTAGCCAAGTTTACATTCCATGTATTAGTGATATCTTATGATGTTTCTTTTTCTGTGTGACTTATTTCACTTAGAATCATCGTACCTGAATCCACTCATTATGCTGCTACTGGCCTGATGACATAGATTTCATTGCTGAGTGATATTGCATTGTACGTAAGTACCACAACTTCTTTATCCATTTTTCACTTTCTGTGATATTGAACTTGTATCGTAAACGAGGTTCTTGTAAACAGAGCCGTCCCAAACTTTGGGGTGGCTGTTTCTTTTTGATTTTAATTTCCCTAATCTATAGGACCATAAGTGGAAGTGCCCTAGGCTCTGTTGCTTTGTTTTTTAGATGTTTCAGGAAACACCATACACTTCTCCTGAGTGGCTGTTGGCAATTTACATCCCGCCCATCAGCCTAACTAGGCTCCCAGTTCTCCATGGCCTGTTCTGCCTTTCTGGATTTTACACTTTTTTCAGATGGCCCTTTTAACCAGGGGGCAGTGAGACTTCATTGTAGTGCAGATTTCCTTTGCAAGCTTTCTTGGTTGGCCAAAAAGGGCGTATGCGTTTTTTCCTGATTCAGGAAAAAACGCATACACCCTTTTTGGCCAAGTGCATCATTGTGGACGTTCTGCCTCTTTTCCTATGCTTTACATGCAATTCCAGTCTACCTCCTGAAATCGGTTTCCTGCAATTCTACCCCTCTTTCAAATCCTCTTGGCAGCCTTACTTCAATATATTTTTGGACAATAGCTGTCATTTATAACTCTGCAGGTTTGTGAATTACAGTGCCCCTGAGCTCGTTTCTTCAACTCGCTTTCTTGTGAGCTGGCCGCAACACCGCAGGATTGCTTCAGGCCCTAGTGTGGTTCCGGCACGGCACGCTGAGCCTTTGGTTAATTCCTCTTCCGGGTGGGAAATGAGAGTTAAATTTGCCCGTCCAGACACCTCCAGCTAGTCTCTCATTGTTTCTCCTTATTCCTGTTCATTTTCCGCAGAAATTGCAAACTGGGAGAAACAGGAGGTTAAAGGCACTGACTCTCCAAGTGGGGAGAGTGTTAGTAAAGCGTCTGGAATGTTGCACCCGAGTACCAGGGGACGAAAACTGAGACACATTTGAACACGTTTCCCAATCACACGGTGGATCATACTCTGGGTTCCACATGCATGTTTTAGCTGAAGGAAGAATCCCTTAAACCTGGAGAGTTGAGAACCATGGAATGGGTACCATGCAATATGACTTCAAAGGGTCTGCATTTGCTCACCGATCCTCACCAATCCTATCACTGCTGCATTTATGCCGCTGTACACACGTTTGATTCTCTTTCGGAGACATATAAATCCATAGGTTTTAAGATTCTTACTAGTCAGGTATATTCTTAGGCGTTTAATATGGGGTGTTGAGTCCACTTCGTTGAGCAAGCAGTAGCTCTTGTCTATTACATATTTGGCTTATGGAGCGGTATCTGTGCTAATTTCAATCTCTGGCTTTATGCAGCACCCCAACTCACCTTTCCCCTAAAGCAAGCATAAGTTGGTTTTCTACATTTGATACCCTATTCTGTTTTGTAATTCAGTTCCTGTGTAGCCAAGTTTACATTCCGTGTATTAGTGATACCTTATGATGTTTCTTTTTCTGTGTGACTTATTTTACTTAGAATCATCGTACCTGAATCCACTCATCATGCTGCTACTGGCCTGATGACATAGATTTCATTGCTGAGTGATATTGCATTGTACGTAAGTACCGCAACTTCTTTATCCATTTTTCGCTTTCTGCGATATTGAACTTGTACCATAAACGAGGTTCTTGTAAACAGAGCCGTCCCAAACTTTGGGGTGGCTGTGTCTTTTTGATTTTAATTTCCCTAAGCTATAGGACCATAAGTGGAAGTGCCCTAGGCTCTGTTGCTTTGTTTTTTAGATGTTTCAGGAAACACCATACACTTCTCCAGAGTGGCTGTTGGCAATTTACATCCCGCCCATCAGCATAAGAAGGCTCCCAGTTCTCCATGGCCTGTCCTGCCTTTGTGGATTTTACACTTTTTTCAGATGGCCCTTTTGACCGGGGGGCAGTGAGACTTCATTGTAGTGCAGATTTCCTTTGCAAGCTTGCTTGGTTGGCCAAAAAGGGCGTATGCGTTTTTTCCTGAATATATTCAGGAAAAAACGCATACGCCCTTTTTGGCCAAGTGCATCATTGTGGACGTTCTGCCTCTTTTCCTATGCTTTACATGCAATTCCAGTCTACCTCCTGAAATCGGTTTCCTGCAATTCTGCCCCGCTTTCAATTCCTCTTGGCAGCCTTACTTCAATATATTTTTGGACGATAGCTGTCATTTATAACTCTGCAGGTTTGTGAATAACAGTGCCCCTGAGCTCCTTTCTTCATCTCGCTTTCTTGTGAGCTGGCCGCAACACCGCAGGATTGTTTCAGGCCCTAGTGTAGTTTCGGCATGGCTCGCTGAGCCTTTGGTTAATTCCTCTTCCTGGTGGGAAATGAGAGTTAAATTTGCCCGTCCAGACACCTCCAGCTAGTCTCTCATTGGTTCTCCCTATTCCTGTACATTTTCCGCAGAAATTGCAAACTGGGCCAAACAGGAGGTTAAAGGCACTGACTCTCCAAGTGGGGAGAGTGTTAGTAAAGCGTCTGGAATGTTGCACCCGAGTACCAGGGGACGAAAACTGAGACACATTTGAACACGTTTCCCGATCACACGGTGGATCATACTCTGGGTTCCACATGCATGTTTTAGCTGAAGGAAGAATCCCTTAAACCTGGAGAGTTGAGACCCATGGAATGGGTACCATGCAATATGACTTCAAAGGGTCTGCATTTGCTCACCGAACCTCACCAATTCTATCACTGCTGCGTTTATGCCACTGTACACACGCTTGATTCTCTTTCGGAGACCTATAAATCCATAGGTTTTAAGATTCTTACTAGTCAGGTATATTCTTAGGCGTTTAATATGGGGTGTTGAGTCCACTTCGTTGAGCAAGCAGTAGCTCTTGTCTATTACATATTTGGCTTATGGAAAGGTATCTGTGCTAATTTCAATCTCTGGTTTTATGCAGCACCCCAACTCACCTTTCCCCTTAAGCAAGCATAAGTTGGTTTTCTACATTTGAGGCCCTATTCTGTTTTGTACTTCAGTTCCTGTGTAGCCAAGTTTACATTCCGTGTATTAGTGATACCTTATGATGTTTCTTTTTCTGTGTGACTTATTTCACTTAGAATCATCGTACCTGAATCCACTCATTATGCTGCTACTGGCCTGATGACATAGATTTCATTGCTGAGTGATATTGCATTGTACGTAAGTACCACAACTTCTTTATCCATTTTTCGCTTTCTGCGATATTGAACTTGTACCATAAACGAGGTTCTTGTAAACAGAGCCGTCCCAAACTTTGGGGTGGCTGTGTCTTTTTGATTTTAATTTCCCTAAGGTATAGGACCATAAGTGGAAGTGCCCTAGGCTCTGTTGCTTTGTTTTTTAGATGTTTCAGGAAACACCATACACTTCTCCAGAGTGGCTGTTGGCAATTTACATCCCGCCCATCAGCATAAGAAGGCTCCCAGTTCTCCATGGCCTGTCCTGCCTTTCTGGATTTTACACTTTTTTCAGATGGCCCTTTTGACCGGGGGGCAGTGAGACTTCATTGTAGTGCAGATTTCCTTTGCAAGCTTGCTTGGTTGGCCAAAAAGGGCGTATGCGTTTTTTCCTGAATATATTCAGGAAAAAACGCATACGCCCTTTTTGGCCAAGTGCATCATTGTGGACGTTCTGCCTCTTTTCCTATGCTTTACATGCAATTCCAGTCTACCTCCTGAAATCGGTTTCCTGCAATTCTGCCCCGCTTTCAAGTCCTCTTGGCAGCCTTACTTCAATATATTTTTGGACGATAGCTGCATTTATAACTCTGCAGGTTTGTGAATAACAGTGCCCCTGAGCTCCTTTCTTCAACTCGCTTTCTTGTGAGCTGGCCGCAACACCGCAGGATTGTTTCAGGCCCTAGTGTAGTTTCGGCATGGCTCGCTGAGCCTTTGGTTAATTCCTCTTCCTGGTGGGAAATGAGAGTTAAATTTGCCCGTCCAGACAGCTCCAGCTAGTCTCTCATTGGTTCTCCCTATTCCTGTACATTTTCCGCAGAAATTGCAAACTGGGCCAAACAGGAGTTTAAAGGCACTGACTCTCCAAGTGGGGAGAGTGTTAGTAAAGCGTCTGGAATGTTGCACCCGAGTACCAGGGGACGAAAACTGAGACACATTTGAACACGTTTCCCGATCACACGGTGGATCATACTCTGGGTTCCACATGCATGTTTTAGCTGAAGGAAGAATCCCTTAAACCTGGAGAGTTGAGACCCATGGAATGGGTACCATGCAATATGACTTCAAAGGGTCTGCATTTGCTCACCGAACCTCACCAATCCTATCACTGCTGCGTTTATGCCGCTGTACACACGCTTGATTCTCTTTCGGAGACCTATAAATCCATAGGTTTTAAGATTCTTACTAGTCAGGTATATTCTTAGGCGTTTAATATGGGGTGTTGAGTCCACTTCGTTGAGCAAGCAGTAGCTCTTGTCTATTACATATTTGGCTTATGGAAAGGTATCTGTGCTAATTTCAATCTCTGGTTTTATGCAGCACCCCAACTCACCTTTCCCCTTAAGCAAGCATAAGTTGGTTTTCTACATTTGAGGCCCTATTCTGTTTTGTACTTCAGTTCCTGTGTAGCCAAGTTTACATTCCGTGTATTAGTGATACCTTATGATGTTTCTTTTTCTGTGTGACTTATTTCACTTAGAATCATCGTACCTGAATCCACTCATTATGCTGCTACTGGCCTGATGACATAGATTTCATTGCTGAGTGATATTGCATTGTACGTAAGTACCACAACTTCTTTATCCATTTTTTGCTTTCTGCGATATTGAACTTGTACCATAAACGAGGTTCTTGTAAACAGAGCCGTCCCAAACTTTGGGGTGGCTGTGTCTTTTTGATTTTAATTTCCCTAAGGTATAGGACCATAAGTGGAAGTGCCCTAGGCTCTGTTGCTTTGTTTTTTAGATGTTTCAGGAAACACCATACACTTCTCCAGAGTGGCTGTTGGCAATTTACATCCCGCCCATCAGCATAAGAAGGCTCCCAGTTCTCCATGGCCTGTCCTGCCTTTCTGGATTTTACACTTTTTTCAGATGGCCCTTTTGACCGGGGGGCAGTGAGACTTCATTGTAGTGCAGATTTCCTTTGCAAGCTTGCTTGGTTGGCCAAAAAGGGCGTATGCGTTTTTTCCTGAATATATTCAGGAAAAAACGCATACGCCCTTTTTGGCCAAGTGCATCATTGTGGACGTTCTGCCTCTTTTCCTATGCTTTACATGCAATTCCAGTCTACCTCCTGAAATCGGTTTCCTGCAATTCTGCCCCGCTTTCAAGTCCTCTTGGCAGCCTTACTTCAATATATTTTTGGACGATAGCTGCATTTATAACTCTGCAGGTTTGTGAATAACAGTGCCCCTGAGCTCCTTTCTTCAACTCGCTTTCTTGTGAGCTGGCCGCAACACCGCAGGATTGTTTCAGGCCCTAGTGTAGTTTCGGCATGGCTCGCTGAGCCTTTGGTTAATTCCTCTTCCTGGTGGGAAATGAGAGTTAAATTTGCCCGTCCAGACAGCTCCAGCTAGTCTCTCATTGGTTCTCCCTATTCCTGTACATTTTCCGCAGAAATTGCAAACTGGGCCAAACAGGAGTTTAAAGGCACTGACTCTCCAAGTGGGGAGAGTGTTAGTAAAGCGTCTGGAATGTTGCACCCGAGTACCAGGGGACGAAAACTGAGACACATTTGAACACGTTTCCCGATCACACGGTGGATCATACTCTGGGTTCCACATGCATGTTTTAGCTGAAGGAAGAATCCCTTAAACCTGGAGAGTTGAGAACCATGGAATGGGTACCATGCAATATGACTTCAAAGGGTCTGCATTTGCTCACCGAACCTCACCAATCCTATCACTGCTGCATTTATGCCGCTGTACACATGCTTGATTCTCTTTCGGAGACATATAAATCCATAGGTTTTAAGATTCTTACTAGTCAGGTATATTCTTAGGCGTTTAATATGGGGTGTTGAGTCCACTTCGTTGAGCAAGGAGTAGCTCTTGTCTATTACATATTTGGCTTATGGAAAGGTATCTGTGCTAATTTCAATCTCTGGTTTTATGCAGCACCCCAACTCACCTTTCCCCTTAAGCAAGCATAAGTTGGTTTTCTACATTTGAGACAATATTCTGTTTTGTAATTCAGTTCCTGTGTAGCCAAGTTTACATTCCGTGTATTAGTGATATCTTATGATGTTTCTTTTTCTGTGTGACTTATTTCACTTAGAATCATCGTACCTGAGTCCACTCATTATGCTGCTACTGGCCTGATGACATAGATTTCATTGCTGAGTGATATTGCGTTGTACGTAAGTACCACAGCTTCTTTATCCATTTTTCGCCTTCTGCGATATTGAACTTGTACCGTAAACGAGGTTCTTGTAAACAGAGCCATCCCAAACTTTGGGGTGGCTGTGTCTTTTTGATTTTAATTTCCCTAATCTATAGGACCATAAGTGGAAGTGCCCTAGGCTCTGTTGCTTTGTTTTTTAGATGTTTCAGGAAACACCATACACTTCTCCAGAGTGGCTGTTGGCAATTTACATCCCGCCCTTCAGCATAACAAGGCTCCCAGTTCTCCGTGGCCTGTCCTGCCTTTCTGGATTTTACACTTTTTTCAGATGACCCTTTTGCCCGGTGGGCAGTGGGAATTCATTGTAGTGCAGATTTCCTTTGCAAGCTTGCTTGGTTGGCCAAAAAGGGCGTATGCGTTTTTTCCTGAATATATTCAGGAAAAAACGCATACGCCCTTTTTGGCCAAGTGCATCATTGTGGACGTTCTGCCTCTTTTCCTATGCTTTACATGCAATTCCAGTCTACCTCCTGAAATCGCTTTCCTGCAATTCTGCCCCACTTTCAAGTCCTCTTGGCAGCCTTACTTCAATATATTTTTGGACGATAGCTGTCATTTATAACTCTGCAGGTTTGTGAAATACAGTGCCCCTGAGCTCCTTTCTTCAACTCGCTTTCTTGTGAGCTGGCCGCAACACCGCAGGATTGCTTCAGGCCCTAGTGTGGTTCCGGCACGGCACGCTGAGCCTTTGGTTAATTCTTCTTCCGGGTGGGAAATGAGAGTTAAATTTGCCCGTCCAGACATCTCCAGCTAGTCTCTCATTGGTTCTCCTTATTCCTGTTCATTTTCCGCAGAAAATGCAAACTGGCCCAAACAGGAGGTTAAAGGCACTGACTCTCCAAGTGGGGAGAGTGTTAGTAAAGCGTCTGGAATGTTGCACCCGAGTACAAGGGGACGAAAACTGAGACACATTTGAACACGTTTCCCGATCACACGGTGGATCATACTCTGGGTTCCACATGCATGTTTAGCTGAAGGAAGAATCCCTTAAACCTGGAGAGTTGAGACCCATGGAATGGGTACCATGCAATATGACTTCAAAGGGTCTGCATTTGCTCACCGTACCTCACCAATCCTATCACTGCTGCGCTTATGCCGCTGTACACACGCTTGATTCTCTTTCGGAGACATATAAATCCATAGGTTTTAAGATTCTTACTAGTCAGGTATATTCTTAGGCGTTTAATATGGGATGTTTTGTCCTTTTCTTTGAGCAAGGAGTAGCTCTTGTCTATTACATATTTGGCTTATGGAACGGTATCTGTGCTAATTTCAATCTCTGGTTTTATGCAGCACCCCAACTCAACTTTCCCCTTAAGCAAGGATAAGTTGTTTTTCTACATTTGAGACCCTGTTCTGTTTTGTAATTCAGTTCCTGTGTAGCCAAGGTTACATTCCATGTATTAGTGATACCTTACAATGTTTCTTTTTCTGTGTGACTTATTTCACTTCGAATCATCGTACCTGAATCCACTCATTATGCTGCTACTGGCCTGATGACATAGATTTCATTGCTGAGTGATATTGCGTTGTACGTAAGTACCACAGCTTCTTTATCCATTTTTCGCCTTCTGTGATATTGAACATGTACTGTAAACGAGGTTCTTGTAAACAGAGCCATCCCAAACTTTGGGGTGGCTGTGTCTTTTTGATTTTAATTTCCCTAAGCTATACGACCATAAGTGGAAGTGCCCTAGGCTCTGTTGCTTTGTTTTTGAGATGTTTCAGGAAACACCATACACTTCTCCAGAGTGGCTGTTGGCAATTTACATCCCGCCCTTCAGCATAAAAAGGCTCCCAGTTCTCCATGGCCTGTCCTGCCTTTCTGGATTTTACACTTTTTTATGATGGCACTTTTGACCGGGGGGCAGTGGGAATTCATTGTAGTGCAGATTTCCTTTGCAAGCTTGCTTGTTTGGCCAAAAAGGGCGTATGCGTTTTTTCCTGAATATATTCAGGAAAAAACACATACGCCCTTTTTGGCCAAATGCATCATTGTGGACGTTCTGCCTCTTTTCCTACTCTTTACATGCAATTCCAGTCTACCTCCTGAAATCGGTTTCCTGCAATTCTGCCCCGCTTTCAAGTCCTCTTGGCAGCCTTACTTCAATATATTTTTGGATGATAGCTGTCATTTATAACTCTGCAGGTTTGTGAAATACAGTGCCCCTGAGCTCCTTTCTTCAACTCACTTTCTTGTGAGCTGGCCGCAACACCGCAGGATTGCTTCTGGCCCTAGTGTGGTTCCGCCATGGCTCGCTGAGCCTTTGGTTAATTCCTCTTCCGGGTGGGAAATGAGAGTTAAATTTGCCCGTCCAGACACCTTCAGCTAGTCTCTCATTGGTACTCCTTATTCCTGTTCATTTTCCGCAGAAATTGCAAACTGGGCCAAACAGGAGGTTAAAGGCACTGACTCTCCAAGTGGGGAGAGTGTTAGTAAAGCGTCTGGAATGTTGCACCCGAGTACCAGGGGACGAAAACTGAGACACATTTGAACACGTTTCCCGATCACACGGTGGATCATACTCTGGGTTCCACATGCATGTTTTAGCTGAAGGAAGAATCCCTTAAACCTGGAGAATTGAGAACCATGGAATGGGTACCATGCAATATGACTTCAAAGGGTCTGCATTTGCTCACCGAACCTCACCAATCCTATCACTGCTGCATTTATGCTGCCGTACACACGCTTGATTCTCTTTCGGAGACATATAAATCCATAGGTTTTAAGATTCTTACTAGTCAGGTATATTCTTAGGCGTTTAATATGGGGTGTTGAGTCCACTTCGTTGAGCAAGCAGTAGCTCTTGTCTATTACATATTTGGCTTATGGAAAGGTATCTGTGCTAATTTCAATCTCTGGTTTTATGCAGCACCCCAACTCACCTTTCCCCTTAAGCAAGCATAAGTTGGTTTTCTACATTTGAGACACTATTCTGTTTTGTAATTCAGTTCCTGTGTAGCCAAGTTTACATTCCGTGTATTAGAGATATCTTATGATGTTTCTTTTTCTGTGTGACTTATTTCACTTAGAATCATCGTACCTGAGTCCACTCATTATGCTGCTACTGGCCTGATGACATAGATTTCATTGCTGAGTGATATTGCGTTGTACGTAAGTACCACAGCTTCTTTATCCATTTTTCGCCTTCTGTGATATTGAACTTGTACCGTAAACGAGGTTCTTGTAAACAGAGCCATCCCAAACTTTGGGGTGGCTGTGTCTTTTTGATTTTAATTTCCCTAATCTATAGGACCATAAGTGGAAGTGCCCTAGGCTCTGTTGCTTTGTTTTTTAGATGTTTCAGGAAACACCATACACTTCTCCAGAGTGGCTGTTGGCAATTTACATCCCGCCCTTCAGCATAACAAGGCTCCCAGTTCTCCATGGCCTGTCCTGCCTTTCTGGATTTTACACTTTTTTCAGATGACCCTTTTGCCCGGGGGGCAGTGGGAATTAATTGTAGTGCAGATTTCATTTGCAAGCTTGCTTGGTTGGCCAAAAAGGGCGTATGCGTTTTTTCCTGAATATATTCAGGAAAAAACGCATACGCCCTTTTTGGCCAAGTGCATCATTGGGGACGTTCTGCCTCTTTTCCTATGCTTTACATGCAATTCCAGTCTACCTCCTGAAATCGGTTTCCTGCAATTCTGCCCCGCTTTCAAGTCTCTTGGCAGCCATACTTCAATATATTTTTGGACGATAGCTGTCATTTATAACTCTGCAGGTTTGTGAATTACAGTGCCCCTGAGCTCCTTTCTTCAACTCGCTTTCTTGTGAGCTGGCCGCAACACCGCAGGATTGCTTCAGGCCCTAGTGTGGTTCCGGCATGGCTCGCTGAGCCTTTGGTTAATTCCTCTTCCTGGTGGGAAATGAGAGTTAAATTTGCCCGTCCAGACACCTCCAGCTAGTCTCTCATTGGTTCTCCCTATTCTTGTTCATTTTTCGCAGAAATTGCAAACTGGGCCAAACAGGAGGTTAAAGGCACTGACTCTCCAAGTGGGGAGAGTGTTAGTAAAGCGTCTGGAATGTTGCACCCGAGTACCAGGGGACGAAAACTGAGACACATTTGAACACGTTTCCCGATCACACGGTGGATCATACTCTGGGTTCCACATGCATGTTTTAGCTGAAGGAAGAATCCCTTAACCCTGGAGAGTTGAGAACCATGGAATGGGTACCATGCAATATGACTTCAAAGGGTCTGCATTTGCTCACCGATCCTCACCAATCCTATCACTGCTGCATTTATGCCGCTGTACACACACTTGATTCTCTTTCGGAGACATATAAATCCATAGGTTTTAAGATTCTTACTAGTCAGGTATATTCTTAGGCGTTTAATATGGGGTGTTGAGTCCACTTCGTTGAGCAAGGAGTAGCTCTTGTCTATTACATATTTGGCTTATGGAAAGGTATCTGTGCTAATTTCAATCTCTGGTTTTATGCAGCACCCCAACTCACCTTTCCCCTTAAGCAAGCATAAGTTGGTTTTCTACATTTGAGACCCTATTCTGTTTTGTAATTCAGTTCCTGTGTAGCCAAGTTTACATTCCATGTATTAGTGATATCTTATGATGTTTCTTTTTCTGTGTGACTTATTTCACTTAGAATCATCGTACCTGAATCCACTCATTATGCTGCTACTGGCCTGATGACATAGATTTCATTGCTGAGTGATATTGCATTGTACGTAAGTACCACAACTTCTTTATCCATTTTTCACTTTCTGTGATATTGAACTTGTATCGTAAACGAGGTTCTTGTAAACAGAGCCGTCCCAAACTTTGGGGTGGCTGTTTCTTTTTGATTTTAATTTCCCTAATCTATAGGACCATAAGTGGAAGTGCCCTAGGCTCTGTTGCTTTGTTTTTTAGATGTTTCAGGAAACACCATACACTTCTCCTGAGTGGCTGTTGGCAATTTACATCCCGCCCATCAGCCTAACTAGGCTCCCAGTTCTCCATGGCCTGTTCTGCCTTTCTGGATTTTACACTTTTTTCAGATGGCCCTTTTAACCAGGGGGCAGTGAGACTTCATTGTAGTGCAGATTTCCTTTGCAAGCTTTCTTGGTTGGCCAAAAAGGGCGTATGCGTTTTTTCCTGATTCAGGAAAAAACGCATACACCCTTTTTGGCCAAGTGCATCATTGTGGACGTTCTGCCTCTTTTCCTATGCTTTACATGCAATTCCAGTCTACCTCCTGAAATCGGTTTCCTGCAATTCTACCCCTCTTTCAAATCCTCTTGGCAGCCTTACTTCAATATATTTTTGGACAATAGCTGTCATTTATAACTCTGCAGGTTTGTGAATTACAGTGCCCCTGAGCTCGTTTCTTCAACTCGCTTTCTTGTGAGCTGGCCGCAACACCGCAGGATTGCTTCAGGCCCTAGTGTGGTTCCGGCACGGCACGCTGAGCCTTTGGTTAATTCCTCTTCCGGGTGGGAAATGAGAGTTAAATTTGCCCGTCCAGACACCTCCAGCTAGTCTCTCATTGTTTCTCCTTATTCCTGTTCATTTTCCGCAGAAATTGCAAACTGGGAGAAACAGGAGGTTAAAGGCACTGACTCTCCAAGTGGGGAGAGTGTTAGTAAAGCGTCTGGAATGTTGCACCCGAGTACCAGGGGACGAAAACTGAGACACATTTGAACACGTTTCCCAATCACACGGTGGATCATACTCTGGGTTCCACATGCATGTTTTAGCTGAAGGAAGAATCCCTTAAACCTGGAGAGTTGAGAACCATGGAATGGGTACCATGCAATATGACTTCAAAGGGTCTGCATTTGCTCACCGATCCTCACCAATCCTATCACTGCTGCATTTATGCCGCTGTACACACGTTTGATTCTCTTTCGGAGACATATAAATCCATAGGTTTTAAGATTCTTACTAGTCAGGTATATTCTTAGGCGTTTAATATGGGGTGTTGAGTCCACTTCGTTGAGCAAGCAGTAGCTCTTGTCTATTACATATTTGGCTTATGGAAAGGTATCTGTGCTAATTTCAATCTCTGGTTTTATGCAGCACCCCAACTCACCTTTCCCCTTAAGCAAGCATAAGTTGGTTTTCTACATTTGAGACACTATTCTGTTTTGTAATTCAGTTCCTGTGTAGCCAAGTTTACATTCCATGTATTAGTGATATCTTATGATGTTTCTTTTTCTGTGTGACTTATTTCACTTAGAATCATCGTACCTGAATCCACTCATTATGCTGCTACTGGCCTGATGACATAGATTTCATTGCTGAGTGATATTGCATTGTACGTAAGTACCACAACTTCTTTATCCATTTTTCGCTTTCTGCGATATTGAACTTGTACCGTATATGAGGTTCTTGTAAACAGAGCCGTCCCAAACTTTGGGGTGGCTGTGTCTTTTTGATTTTAATTTCCCTAAGCTATAGGACCATAAGTGGAAGTGCCCTAGGCTCTGTTGCTTTGTTTTTTAGATGTTTCAGGAAACACCATACACTTCTCCAGAGTGGCTGTTGGCAATTTACATCCCGCCTATCAGAATAAGAAGGCTCCCAGTTCTCCATGGCCTGTCCTGCCTTTCTGGATTTTACACTTTTTTCAGATGGCCCTTTTGACCAGGGGGAAGTGAGACTTCATTGTAGTGCAGATTTCCTTTGCAAGCTTGCTTGGTTGTCCAAAAAGGGCGTATGCGTTTTTTCCTGAATATATTCAGGAAAAAACGCATACGCCCTTTTTGGCCAAGTGCATCATTGTGGACGTTCTGCCTCTTTTCCTATGCTTTACATGCAATTCCAGTCTACCTCCTGAAATCGGTTTCCTGCAATTCTGCCCCGCTTTCAAGTCTCTTGGCAGCCATACTTCAATATATTTTTGGACGATAGCTGTCATTTATAACTCTGCAGGTTTGTGAATTACAGTGCCCCTGAGCTCCTTTCTTCAACTCGCTTTCTTGTGAGCTGGCCGCAACACCGCAGGATTGCTTCAGGCCCTAGTGTGGTTCCGGCATGGCTCGCTGAGCCTTTGGTTAATTCCTCTTCCTGGTGGGAAATGAGAGTTAAATTTGCCCGTCCAGACACCTCCAGCTAGTCTCTCATTGGTTCTCCCTATTCTTGTTCATTTTTCGCAGAAATTGCAAACTGGGCCAAACAGGAGGGTAAAGGCACTGACTCTCCAAGTGGGGAGAGTGTTAGTAAAGCGTCTGGAATGTTGCACCCGAGTACCAGGGGACGAAAACTGAGACACATTTGAACACGTTTCCCGATCACATGGTGGATCATACTCTGGGTTCCACATGCATGTTTTAGCTGAAGGAAGAATCCCTTAAACCTGGAGAGTTGAGAACCATGGAATGGGTACCATGCAATATGACTTCAAAGGGTCTGCATTTGCTCACCGATCCTCACCAATCCTATCACTGCTGCATTTATGCCGCTGTACACACGTTTGACTCTCTTTCGGCGACATATAAATCCATAGTATTTAAGATTCTTACTAGTCAGGTATATTCTTAGGCGTTTAATATGGGGTGTTGAGTCCACTTCGTTGAGCAAGCAGTAGCTCTTGTCTATTACATATTTGGCTTATGGAAAGGTATCTGTGCTAATTTCAATCTCTGGTTTTATGCAGCACCCCAACTCACCTTTCCCCTTAAGCAAGCATAAGTTGGTTTTCTACATTTGAGACACTATTCTGTTTTGTAATTCAGTTCCTGTGTAGCCAACTTTACATTCCATGTATTAGTGATATCTTATGATGTTTCTTTTTCTGTGTGACTTATTTCACTTAGAATCATCGTACCTGAATCCACTCATTATGCTGCTACTGGCCTGATGACATAGATTTCATTGCTGAGTGATATTGCATTGTACGTAAGTACCACAACTTCTTTATCCATTTTTCGCTTTCTGCGATATTGAACTTGTACCGTATATGAGGTTCTTGTAAACAGAGCCGTCCCAAACTTTGGGGTGGCTGTGTCTTTTTGATTTTAATTTCCCTAAGCTATAGGACCATAAGTGGAAGTGCCCTAGGCTCTGTTGCTTTGTTTTTTAGATGTTTCAGGAAACACCATACACTTCTCCAGGGTGGCTGTTGGCAATATACATCCCGCCTATCAGCATAAGAAGGCTCCCAGTTCTCCATGGCCTGTCCTGCCTTTCTGGATTTTACACTTTTTTCAGATGGCCCTTTTGACCAGGGGGAAGTGAGACTTCATTGTAGTGCAGATTTCCTTTGCAAGCTTGCTTGGTTGGCCAAAAAGGGCGTATGCGTTTTTTCCTGAATATATTCAGGAAAAAACGCATACGCCCTTTTTGGCCAAGTGCATCATTGTGGACGTTCTGCCTCTTTTCCTATGCTTTACATGCAATTCCAGTCTACCTCCTGAAATCGGTTTCCTGCAATTCTGCCCCGCTTTCAAGTCTCTTGGCAGCCATACTTCAATATATTTTTGGACGATAGCTGTCATTTATAACTCTGCAGGTTTGTGAATTACAGTGCCCCTGAGCTCCTTTCTTCAACTCGCTTTCTTGTGAGCTGGCCGCAACACCGCAGGATTGCTTCAGGCCCTAGTGTGGTTCCGGCATGGCTCGCTGAGCCTTTGGTTAATTCCTCTTCCTGGTGGGAAATGAGAGTTAAATTTGCCCGTCCAGACACCTCCAGCTAGTCTCTCATTAGTTCTCCCTATTCTTGTTCATTTTTCGCAGAAATTGCAAACTGGGCCAAACAGGAGGTTAAAGGCACTGACTCTCCAAGTGGGGAGAGTGTTAGTAAAGCGTCTGGAATGTTGCACCCGAGTACCAGGGGACGAAAACTGAGACACATTTGAACACGTTTCCCGATCACACGGTGGATCATACTCTGGGTTCCACATGCATGTTTTAGCTGAAGGAAGAATCCCTTAAACCTGGAGAGTTGAGAACCATGGAATGGGTACCATGCAATATGACTTCAAAGGGTCTGCATTTGCTCACCGATCCTCACCAATCCTATCACTGCTGCATTTATGCCGCTGTACACACGTTTGATTCTCTTTCGGAGACATATAAATCCATAGGTTTTAAGATTCTTACTAGTCAGGTATATTCTTAGGCGTTTAATATGGGGTGTTGAGTCCACTTCGTTGAGCAAGGAGTAGCTCTTGTCTATTACATATTTGGCTTATGGAAAGGTATCTGTGCTAATTTCAATCTCTGGTTTTATGCAGCACCCCAACTCACCTTTCCCCTTAAGCAAGCATAAGTTGGTTTTCTACATTTGAGACAATATTCTGTTTTGTAATTCAGTTCCTGTGTAGCCAAGTTTACATTCCGTGTATTAGTGATATCTTATGATGTTTCTTTTTCTGTGTGACTTATTTCACTTAGAATCATCGTACCTGAGTCCACTCATTATGCTGCTACTGGCCTGATGACATAGATTTCATTGCTGAGTGATATTGCGTTGTACGTAAGTACCACAGCTTCTTTATCCATTTTTCGCCTTCTGCGATATTGAACTTGTACCGTAAACGAGGTTCTTGTAAACAGAGCCATCCCAAACTTTGGGGTGGCTGTGTCTTTTTGATTTTAATTTCGCTAATCTATAGGACCATAAGTGGAAGTGCCCTAGGCTCTGTTGCTTTGTTTTTTAGATGTTTCAGGAAACACCATACACTTCTCCAGAGTGGCTGTTGGCAATTTACATCCCGCCCTTCAGCATAACAAGGCTCCCAGTTCTCCGTGGCCTGTCCTGCCTTTCTGGATTTTACACTTTTTTCAGATGACCCTTTTGCCCGGGGGGCAGTGGGAATTCATTGTAGTGCAGATTTCCTTTGCAAGCTTGCTTGGTTGGCCAAAAAGGGCGTATGCGTTTTTTCCTGAATATATTCAGGAAAAAACGCATACGCCCTTTTTGGCCAAGTGCATCATTGTGGACGTTCTGCCTCTTTTCCTATGCTTTACATGCAATTCCAGTCTACCTCCTGAAATCGTTTTCCTGCAATTCTGCCCCACTTTCAAGTCCTCTTGGCAGCCTTACTTCAATATATTTTTGGACGATAGCTGTCATTTATAACTCTGCAGGTTTGTGAAATACAGTGCCCCTGAGCTCCTTTCTTCAACTCGCTTTCTTGTGAGCTGGCCGCAACACCGCAGGATTGCTTCAGGCCCTAGTGTGGTTCCGGCACGGCACGCTGAGCCTTTGGTTAATTCTTCTTCCGGGTGGGAAATGAGAGTTAAATTTGCCCGTCCAGACATCTCCAGCTAGTCTCTCATTGGTTCTCCTTATTCCTGTTCATTTTCCGCAGAAAATGCAAACTGGCCCAAACAGGAGGTTAAAGGCACTGACTCTCCAAGTGGGGAGAGTGTTAGTAAAGCGTCTGGAATGTTGCATCCGAGTACAAGGGGACGAAAACTGAGACACATTTGAACACGTTTCCCGATCACACGGTGGATCATACTCTGGGTTCCACATGCATGTTTAGCTGAAGGAAGAATCCCTTAAACCTGGAGAGTTGAGACCCATGGAATGGGTACCATGCAATATGACTTCAAAGGGTCTGCATTTGCTCACCGTACCTCACCAATCCTATCACTGCTGCGCTTATGCCGCTGTACACACGCTTGATTCTCTTTCGGAGACATATAAATCCATAGGTTTTAAGATTCTTACTAGTCAGGTATATTCTTAGGCGTTTAATATGGGATGTTTTGTCCTTTTCTTTGAGCAAGGAGTAGCTCTTGTCTATTACATATTTGGCTTATGGAACGGTATCTGTGCTAATTTCAATCTCTGGTTTTATGCAGCACCCCAACTCAACTTTCCCCTTAAGCAAGGATAAGTTGTTTTTCTACATTTGAGACCCTGTTCTGTTTTGTAATTCAGTTCCTGTGTAGCCAAGGTTACATTCCATGTATTAGTGATACCTTACAATGTTTCTTTTTCTGTGTGACTTATTTCACTTCGAATCATCGTACCTGAATCCACTCATTATGCTGCTACTGGCCTGATGACATAGATTTCATTGCTGAGTGATATTGCGTTGTACGTAAGTACCACAGCTTCTTTATCCATTTTTCGCCTTCTGTGATATTGAACATGTACTGTAAACGAGGTTCTTGTAAACAGAGCCATCCCAAACTTTGGGGTGGCTGTGTCTTTTTGATTTTAATTTCCCTAAGCTATATGACCATAAGTGGAAGTGCCCTAGGCTCTGTTGCTTTGTTTTTTAGATGTTTCAGGAAACACCATACACTTCTCCAGAGTGGCTGTTGGCAATTTACATCCCGCCCTTCAGCATAAAAAGGCTCCCAGTTCTCCATGGCCTGTCCTGCCTTTCTGGATTTTACACTTTTTTATGATGGCACTTTTGACCGGGGGGCAGTGGGAATTCATTGTAGTGCAGATTTCCTTTGCAAGCTTGCTTGTTTGGCCAAAAAGGGCGTATGCGTTTTTTCCTGAATATATTCAGGAAAAAACACATACGCCCTTTTTGGCCAAATGCATCATTGTGGACGTTCTGCCTCTTTTCCTACTCTTTACATGCAATTCCAGTCTACCTCCTGAAATCGGTTTCCTGCAATTCTGCCCCGCTTTCAAGTCCTCTTGGCAGCCTTACTTCAATATATTTTTGGATGATAGCTGTCATTTATAACTCTGCAGGTTTGTGAAATACAGTGCCCCTGAGCTCCTTTCTTCAACTCACTTTCTTGTGAGCTGGCCGCAACACCGCAGGATTGCTTCTGGCCCTAGTGTGGTTCCGCCATGGCTCGCTGAGCCTTTGGTTAATTCCTCTTCCGGGTGGGAAATGAGAGTTAAATTTGCCCGTCCAGACACCTTCAGCTAGTCTCTCATTGGTACTCCTTATTCCTGTTCATTTTCCGCAGAAATTGCAAACTGGGCCAAACAGGAGGTTAAAGGCACTGACTCTCCAAGTGGGGAGAGTGTTAGTAAAGCGTCTGGAATGTTGCACCCGAGTACCAGGGGACGAAAACTGAGACACATTTGAACACGTTTCCCGATCACACGGTGGATCATACTCTGGGTTCCACATGCATGTTTTAGCTGAAGGAAGAATCCCTTAAACCTGGAGAATTGAGAACCATGGAATGGGTACCATGCAATATGACTTCAAAGGGTCTGCATTTGCTCACCGAACCTCACCAATCCTATCACTGCTGCATTTATGCTGCCGTACACACGCTTGATTCTCTTTCGGAGACATATAAATCCATAGGTTTTAAGATTCTTACTAGTCAGGTATATTCTTAGGCGTTTAATATGGGGTGTTGAGTCCACTTCGTTGAGCAAGCAGTAGCTCTTGTCTATTACATATTTGGCTTATGGAAAGGTATCTGTGCTAATTTCAATCTCTGGTTTTATGCAGCACCCCAACTCACCTTTACCCTTAAGCAAGCATAAGTTGGTTTTCTACATTTGAGACCCTATTCTCTTTTGTAATTCAGTTCCTGTGTAGCCAAGTTTACATTCCGTGTATTAGTGATATCTTATGATGTTTCTTTTTCTGTGTGACTTATTTCACTTAGAATCATCGTACCTGAATCCACTCATTATGCTGCTACTGGCCTGATGACATAGATTTCATTGCTGAGTGATATTGCATTGTACGTAAGTACCTCAACTTCTTTATCCATTTCTCGCTTTCTGCGATATTGAACTTGTACCGTAAATGCGGTTCTTGTAAGCAGAGCCGTCCCAAACTTTGGAGTGGCTGTGTCTTTTTGATTTTAATTTCCCTAAGCTATAGGACCATAAGTGGAAGTGCCCTAGGCTCTGTTGCTTTGTTTTTTAGATGTTTCAGGAAACACCATACACTTCTCCAGAGTGGCTGTTGGTAATTTACATCCCGCCCATCAGCATAAGAAGGCTCCCAGTTCTCCATGGCCTGTCCTGCCTTTGTGGATTTTACACTTTTTTCAGATGGCCCTTTTGACCGGGGGGCAGTGAGACTTCATTGTAGTGCAGATTTCCTTTGCAAGCTTGCTTGGTTGGCCAAAAAGGGCGTATGCGTTTTTTCCTGAATATATTCAGGAAAAAACACATACGCCCTTTTTGGCCAAGTGCATCATTGTGGACGTTCTGCCTCTTTTCCTATGCTTTACATGCAATTCCAGTCTACCTCCTGAAATCGGTTTCCTGCAATTCTGCCCCGCTTTCAAGTCCTCTTGGCAGCCTTACTTCAATATATTTTTGGACGATAGCTGTCATTTATAACTCTGCAGGTTTGTGAATAACAGTGCCCCTGAGCTCCTTTCTTCAACTCGCTTTCTTGTGAGCTGGCCGCAACACCGCAGGATTGCTTCAGGCCCTAGTGTGGTTCCGGCATGGCTCGCTGAGCCTTTGGTTAATTCCTCTTCCTGGTGGGAAATGAGAGTTAAATTTGCCCGTCCAGACAGCTCCAGCTACTCTCTCATTGGTTCTCCCTATTCCTGTTCCTTTTCCGCAGAAATTGCAAACTGGGCCAAACAGGAGGTTAAAGGCACTGACTCTTCAACTGGGGAGAGTGTTAGTAAAGCGTCTGGAATGTTGCACCCGAGTACCAGGGGACGAAAACTGAGACACATTTGAACACGTTTCCCGATCACACGGTGGATCATACTCTGGGTTCCACATGCATGTTTTAGCTGAAGGAAGAATCCCTTAAACCTGGAGAGTTGAGAACCATGGAATGGGTACCATGCAATATGACTTCAAAGGGTCTGCATTTGCTCACCGAACCTCACCAATCCTATCACTGCTGCGTTTATGCCGCTGTACACACGCTTGATTCTCTTTCGGAGACATATAAATCCATAGGTTTTAAGATTCTTACTAGTCAGGTATATTCTTAGGCGTTTAATATGGGGTGTTGAGTCCACTTCGTTGAGCAAGCAGTAGCTCTTGTCTATTACATATTTGGCTTATGGAAAGGTATCTGTGCTAATTTCAATCTCTGGTTTTATGCAGCACCCCAACTCACCTTTACCCTTAAGCAAGCATAAGTTGGTTTTCTACATTTGAGACCCTATTCTCTTTTGTAATTCAGTTCCTGTGTAGCCAAGTTTACATTCCGTGTATTAGTGATATCTTATGATGTTTCTTTTTCTGTGTGACTTATTTCACTTAGAATCATCGTACCTGAACCCACTCATTATGCTGCTACAGGCCTGATGACATAGATTTCATTGCTGAGTGATATTGCATTGTACGTAAGTACCTCAACTTCTTTATCCATTTCTCGCTTTCTGCGATATTGAACTTGTACCGTAAATGCGGTTCTTGTAAGCAGAGCCGTCCCAAACTTTGGAGTGGCTGTGTCTTTTTGATTTTAATTTCCCTAAGCTATAGGACCATAAGTGGAAGTGCCCTAGGCTCTGTTGCTTTGTTTTTTAGATGTTTCAGGAAACACCATACACTTCTCCAGAGTGGCTGTTGGTAATTTACATCCCGCCCATCAGCATAAGAAGGCTCCCAGTTCTCCATGGCCTGTCCTGCCTTTGTGGATTTTACACTTTTTTCAGATGGCCCTTTTGACCGGGGGGCAGTGAGACTTCATTGTAGTGCAGATTTCCTTTGCAAGCTTGCTTGGTTGGCCAAAAAGGGCGTATGCGTTTTTTCCTGAATATATTCAGGAAAAAACGCATACGCCCTTTTTGGCCAAGTGCATCATTGTGGACGTTCTGCCTCTTTTCCTATGCTTTACATGCAATTCCAGTCTACCTCCTGAAATCGGTTTCCTGCAATTCTGCCCCGCTTTCAAGTCCTCTTGGCAGCCTTACTTCAATATATTTTTGGACGATAGCTGTCATTTATAACTCTGCAGGTTTGTGAATTACAGTGACCCTGAGCTCCTTTCTTCAACTCGCTTTCTTGTGAGCTGGCCGCAACACCACAGGATTGCTTCAGGCCCTAGTGTGGTTCCGGCATGGCTCGCTGAGCCTTTGGTTAATTCCTCTTCCTGGTGGGAAATGAGAGTTAAATTTGCCCGTCCAGACAGCTCCAGCTACTCTCTCATTGGTTCTCCCTATTCCTGTTCATTTTCCGCAGAAATTGCAAACTGGGCCAAACAGGAGGTTAAAGGCACTGACTCTCCAAGTGGGGAGAGTGTTAGTAAAGCGTCTGGAATGTTGCACCCGAGTACCAGGGGACGAAAACTGAGACACATTTGAACACGTTTCCCGATCACACGGTGGATCATACTCTGGGTTCCACATGCATGTTTTAGCTGAAGGAAGAATCCCTTAAACCTGGAGAGTTGAGAACCATGGAATGGGTACCATGCAATATGACTTCAAAGGGTCTGCATTTGCTCACCGAACCTCACCAATCCTATCACTGCTGCGTTTATGCCGCTGTACACACGCTTGATTCTCTTTCGGAGACATATAAATCCATAGGTTTTAAGATTCTTACTAGTCAGGTATATTCTTAGGCGTTTAATATGGGGTGTTGAGTCCACTTCGTTGAGCAAGCAGTAGCTCTTGTCTATTACATATTTGGCTTATGGAAAGGTATCTGTGCTAATTTCAATCTCTGGTTTTATGCAGCACCCCAACTCACCTTTACCCTTAAGCAAGCATAAGTTGGTTTTCTACATTTGAGACCCTATTCTGTTTTGTAATTCAGTTCCTGTGTAGCCAAGTTTACATTCCGTGTATTAGTGATATCTTATGATGTTTCTTTTTCTGTGTGACTTATTTCACTTAGAATCATCGTACCTGAATCCACTCATTATGCTGCTACAGGCCTGATGACATAGATTTCATTGCTGAGTGATATTGCATTGTACGTATGTACCTCAAATTCTTTATCCATTTCTCGCTTTCTGCGATATTGAACTTGTACCGTAAATGCGGTTCTTGTAAGCAGAGCCGTCCCAAACTTTGGAGTGGCTGTGTCTTTTTGATTTTAATTTCCCTAAGCTATAGGACCATAAGTGGAAGTGCCCTAGGCTCTGTTGCTTTGTTTTTTAGATGTTTCAGGAAACACCATACACTTCTCCAGAGTGGCTGTTGGTAATTTACATCCCACCCATCAGCATAAGAAGGCTCCCAGTTCTCCATGGCCAGTCATGCCTTTGTGGATTTTACACTTTTTTCAGATGGCCCTTTTGACCGGGGGGCAGTGAGACTTCATTGTAGTGCAGATTTCCTTTGCAAGCTTGCTTGGTTGGCCAAAAAGGGCGTATGCGTTTTTTCCTGAATATATTCAGGAAAAAACGCATACGCCCTTTTTGGCCAAGTGCATCATTGTGGACGTTCTGCCTCTTTTCCTATGCTTTACATGCAATTCCAGTCTACCTCCTGAAATCGGTTTCCTGCAATTCTGCCCCGCTTTCAAGTCCTCTTGGCAGCCTTACTTCAATATATTTTTGGACGATAGCTGTCATTTATAACTCTGCAGGTTTGTGAATAACAGTGCCCCTGAGCTCCTTTCTTCAACTCGCTTTCTTGTGAGCTGGCCGCAACACCGCAGGATTGCTTCAGGCCCTAGTGT